>NW_020291811.1:600000-982112 GCF_003184835.1 Aspergillus costaricaensis CBS 115574
TGTGTTGCTTTAATGCCACCATCCATAGCGAGGTCTTCATCTAGCATACAGTGACATAGATGCTCACACATGAGAGTCGCCTTGTGAACATCAATTCATTCCTGTTATTTTACTCTTCACATACTACATTGCATGCCTTCGTCAGGTATGAGAGGGAAAGAAATCACTTGAAACTAGGAACCAATGCCAAAGTGTTACGCTCATGTAGCAGCCTCCAAAAGAATCCTGCCTGTTGAGTCCAAGAAAGACCTGATGCGAGACGACTCATAGAAAGCGCCATTATAGCATACCCTTAATTCCAATTGACCCAGCCGGGACTCCAGAGCGATGAATATTGAATCATTGGCTGGAAGATTGATAACCCAATAATCCTCCAGCTCAATATCACCATATGAAGCCCTCATGTAAGGCGACAAGTCCCCGACGCTACTAAAGATAAAAGTGGACATCACATCATTCACAACATCGGCATCCATATCGGCCAAAACGTCTGTCATAATCGGTATATACGACGTCATATTGCTCTTGTAGGAAGAATAACACTTCATCAACTCCTTGGACGTTTTCGAGAAATCGTGAATTCCGACTTGAATGGGCCACAATCCGAAGCGTAGTGCAACCGCATGACTACCAAGTTCAGGCCGTCCTTTGCATTGTCCCCGGAGGCTTGAAACCAGGAATGTGTTATGTTGGACACCATCAGGTAGATTGGCCTGCTCCTTTGCAGCTAGGGCGATAGCAGTATGAGCAAACGGAGTAAGCGTGATTCCTCGCTTACGCGCCCCTGCAATGATAGTTTCTGAGTCTTTGACCGAGAATCGGTATCTTTCGAACTCGTATGTTGACGGACGATGCGCTTCTGTAGGATTTGTTTCTAAGCATAAGGTTTTCGGTGCTTTAAGCTGCTTCTCAGGAAAGAAACCTCGATGATCCTCAACCCATGATTGTGGGAGCCGTGGGATCTCAGCCGCATCCCACGTCTCAACAGGGAGGTTGTTAACCTCTTCTCCTGGTTTCCATCGGACAGTGTCAGTATCAGGACACGATAGCTCATTCAGAAAGTCGTGAAACCACAGAGCTATCCCTTGAGCATCTGAATGACAGTGAGTGAGTTTCAACATAAATTCATTGCGGTCCTTGAGATGGAGCAGCATGGGAAACTCCACTGGGCCTAAGCTGTTGAGTACACCTTCTGTGTATTTTTGGCATGAACTTAGTGACAGAAAGGTTTTCTCGGTCCAGTCTTCTAACTCCTTGCCGTATGACACATTGTATATCCAGTTGCCATCGACGATAGCGCTTGCCATTAACGGATGCTTGTATCGTAGGTTCTGCCAGGCCAGTCGCCCCTTCTTGGTCAGTTCCTCCCCAGTGAGGCGAGTCCGCACTTTGACAGCGGCAGCAATGTCGTATGTTCGGCGACCAGGCGGGTGACTGATAGAGATTTGTCTCATTACAGCCTCCATACCATCAAGAGGTCTGGTGTATTGTTTCTCAGACACTCTTCCCCATGGTTTTGGAACTTCAGTAGAGTAAGAAGATTGACGAACAGTCGGTGCTGTGAATATTATTCTACAAATCAACATACTTCCATTAACCGATAGTCTTTCAATTCCTCGTGAGGAACGGTATGTCTGATACAACAGTAAACCGTTGGGATATTGGTAGGATAGTGTACTATACCTTGAAGTGCTACATGATGAGAGCATGTGGGAGCAGCGAATATTACCGTAGCGTGAGGTAGGTAACATTATGCAAAGTTGGTTCGCACATGGGACGCAAGAGCGCAACAGGTCTCATTTCAGATTCAATGTACTACTAGTTTGAACATATATAGGAGTACATTATAATACCTCGAATGGAAGATATATCCGTGGCCACTCACACTACGTACAGTACACTGGAAGCTAGGCCCAAAGACCCATGACCTTTTCGAATGCATCGACATCAGATAGGAAGTCAAAGGAGCCAACAAAATACACATCAGGCATCATCGGCTTCCCCTTGCATCTCCGTATTCCAAGGATTGTGACATGGCATTACAGGATTTGTTCATTTCTTCACTGGGCAAATCAAAGCCTAAATCAGATCCTGCCAATCATAGATGACACTGCGCTGATCCGCGGCAGAAAAATGCAGAGATGCGCGTGCTTTAATATTGAGTTTAGATGATCTTCAACCTTGTTGAAAACAGTAATGAAGGGGGGCCACGACGTCATAAAAGGCAGGGGAGATACGTAAGTCGACTAAACTTGAATGGAATGAGTACTTAATCCATCCTCCAATCCTGGATATCATCGGATGCCAGCTTGGAAAGGTATCCTTGCATGAGACTACCTCTCAGTATCCGTTCTATACTGGCGGCAAAACTGCGTTACAATGCATAGTTTAACGAGCTGCTGTATCTCCATTTGCATTCGAGGGTAACACTTTCGAAAACATTGCATTTATCTTTACAAAATACTACAATCTTGAGCCTAGGGGTTTCATGTGTCGATCGCATCGGAGTTAATGAGAGCCATCTTGACGGTTATTCGAACATGGTCCACTACTCTGCGGTCAATGACGCAGCAGAAAGGCCTAGAACATGCCAATGCACTGTAGAAATCCAAATTCAGTCATATTTTGTGTGCAAAGTGCTATGCATCATGTAAGACTTCGTTCCTGGCCACGTCAAGGACCCCTTACTAAACCCACCCTTGCTGGCCCCTCCGCGACTACCCGCAAAAACGGGAACATAGAAGCCATAAGGCTCCCTCCATTCTCTGCACAATCTCCTCTTGAGCACCTCAAAGGGGAATGCTACAGATAGTAATGTCGACTAATGGTGCCATGATCAAGATTTTGCAGCTTTGTGAGTCACTGCATATGAGGCTGACAGCATGTTACCAATTCTACGCTTGTTGGGGCGATCTGCCGCACTAAAGGCGGCAAGCCCCAAAACTTGGTTATTTTGATTTCTTTTCAGCCTATTTTCCTGTCTTCCTTCCAAATATCTTGATTAAATATCCTCGCACTCCTCTATATTAGGGGCCTGGAAATGGATTCCCCGGTGATAGATGAGTTTCGGATTGATGAGTATGTCGCTAGCTCGACCGTAGTGGGTAGCAGCGATGAACCATTTGTCAATTCAATAACAAAGAATGAATTTATAGGAAGTTGGACATAAGAAACCAAGAAATTCAATTTATTGGTCAAACTTGACATAAAAAGCAGATGGCGGGATCAGAACTACCTGCAGGTCGTTGACTCCAGTCGGTACGGCCATCTAGGGCTAAACAAGCAAATAACCACACGCTTCCAATCCCCGGAATCTGTTCGTGGCTTCAGTTTGTGGCGGGTGGAGCCAGAACGCGCTCATCGGCAGATAAACCAGTTCTGTACATCTTGTTGATCAAACTACTGCTGATGGTGGCGGTGTGTGTTTCTCCAATCCGTCTGTCTATCTCGACCCACTTATCCAGAGCTGCTTTTCTTGTTGGGTCCCACGTATCAGAAGAAATGACTTCATCTCGAAATTGAGCCGCGTGTTCGAATTCCAATCTCGCGCTATAAGGATATCCCAGGACTTCATGCGATAGACTAAGAAGAAGAAAAGTGGTAGCGGCATCCTGGTTCAGTTGCCTGTTTTGAGTATAATCGAAGTCTGTCCCAAGCTGATTGATGCGTTTGGACAAATGTGCGCAGATGTAGCTCATTTCTGTGTATCCTCTCCTACTCCAGAGTTACTCGATGGCGGTGTGACATAGCAGCATGTTCTCGTGACTGCATGGCTCTAACTCGGCGTCCACCCGAGCCAGAGTGTTTCGAATACTCCCGAACGTCATTCCCTCGTACAGGCTGTAGAATCCACCCTCGTCTGTTCTTGGAAATCGGGCTTGGTTGTACGAGATATATGCTTTGATAATGCTGCCAGATGATTGTTCCATCCATAGTAAACGGCAATAAGCATCGGATGCTAAATAAAGAGGGCGTATCTGGTCGAAGATCAGTGCATATGCAGTAGCAAATATAGGCTGAAGACCTGAACAAGGTGAGAATAGAGCATGAGGTAGAAAACAGAGTACTGCTGGACTATGATAGTTGAAATATTCAATAAAGATTTCTAGCTGAATACTAGACAGCATGGCCTTGACTATCTGGTTGATATGGCCCATAATAAATCAATATATTGATGTAGTAAACATACCGGTGTAGACTCGGAGTTTGATAATGATCAGTATTATTCTGGTCAATTAGGAAAAGGGAGATAGTCTAAATCCTTGTATTAAAGATTATGGGGAAAGTTGGGACTTTTCCCGGTGTCTAATGTGAGGGCCCCATGTACTCGCTGATTAGGAGCACGTCTTTAGATGGGTAACCAATACTCGAGAAAGCTATGATCAAATCTTTCTACAAAATAAAGCGTGAGAAAAACAAAAGTTTGCACATCTAACTTTCTCGTCGTCGAGTCAGCTTACGCGTCTAAGACCCACTACCTCTGTAGATAAGGACCGGTGAGGTGATAACCACCAGGCTGCCATTTTACGCACTTCTAGTCCACGCGAGGGAATTACATGGGATATCAAGGGATGATTTTGGATCAAAGTCGCACGTGCAACTTTAAGTACAATTCATTGCGAGATATTTAGATCCCTGTACCGCGTTGACGTTGATATTAGTCACTCAAACATACAGTTGCTACAGCCCAAAATTGGTGTCATCATCATTGACACAGTCTTGCCTGAAATGTTTGATCTAATCACCGCGTTCGCAATAATCGCCCTTCTGGTAGGGGGACGAACAGTCTTGGCTTCGCAAAGGTCCGCCGGTTTTAGTAGAGGACAGAAGATTGCTTCTTTCTTTTCTCTCATCCTCTATCTCTGCGGCGTCAGTCTTTTTGTATGGGCACTTCTACCGCGAGGTACAGTGATACATTATGTTCTCTCCGGATCTGGCTCAACATCTCATTTGTGGCAGGTCTCATATGCTTTAAGCACGAACGGTTGGGACATATCCTGGCACAGATCAAGGAGCTCTATCCTAGCCTTGATAGAGCATCTAGTATTGTATTGTTGGTTTCTGCAGGCCTCTTTGTCCTTGGGCTCTGCTTGAAAGTCACAGCATTTATGAAGCGATGTACAGTAACTGTCTTCCACCATGATAAGAATTACCTATTGATTATTTCGCCATAGGTAGCATGCCCCAGAAGGTGTCAGACGGCCGCAAACCAGTCAGGAGCTTTAGCAGCAAGCAATAAATGGGTTATATGTTCATTCAGAGACGAAGATAAGATATGGAGATGAGGGCACCGGGTTTTGGCGGACTTAGGGTCTTCTTAGTTAAAAACAAAGAAATGTGGAAGCATACTCTAGCAAAATGAACTTTAAGTAAAGCTTCAATGTCCTGGATACTGCAAAATTATAGAAGCAATGATGTCCAACGCAGCTGTCTCGGTCGAGTTGGGATAGACTGTCGGATCGGCAGCCAACTGCTAGGCTAGTAAGACTAATTAACCCCTAGCGAGAAGACAAAACTCTGACATGCTGATGCCCTCTGGCCATTGCCAAGATTCTTTGGGAAAAGATGTCCAACAATATCTGGTTAACAAAGTCTGACAGTGCCTGGTGGTATTCTCTGGGCCTCTACCAACCTTTCCATGTTCTGGCAATCCTCCATGCTGCGTAGGTCTTCGGTGTTTGGGTAAAGAGCCGGTATCCAGACCGGCGGAACAAGTATGTTTTTGTTCTGGGGGCTTCTTTGACTACTGGCGTTCCAATGGCCAGTCTTGTACAGTTCTTTGCCATCACAAACGCGAATGTCATGGTAAGCAAACACTATTCTAGTTAATTTCTTTCATATTACTAACTCTTTCCATCCTCACCGTGTTCCCCGTGACGAAAGGAAATGCCAGAAAAAGAGAAACAGTCCAAAATCATGAGTCATGATCAACTGCACTTTAGTACTAAATATCCTTTTGTTCTATCTATGTTTATATAATCCCATACTAGAAGCCTCTTATCGCAGTTCTACCAATATAGTATGTTATACAACGTAGTTTTCTACACTGTTCAGATCACATAACCATCGAAGAATTCAATCATTCGCATTCATCCACTAAAGGAGCATACCTCTTTATAGGTTCTGGTGGTGAGCCATAAAGAGGCCACAAAATATATCATGGGGTCAGCTGCCATGGAAACCTTCCCCTTTGGGAGAAAGGTCGAACACAACATCTCCTTCATCCGTTTTACTGCATGTATTTAGATCTTCTTCTTCATCAGACACATACAAACAAACACGCAATTCTGCACCTCTTTCATCTCCTTCTATTAGACTAAACTGCGCTTCCGACGCCTCGGTTCGAGGCGAACGCTGCATCAGGTGATTCGAAAATTCTTCAGACTAGAGTGAATATCCGGTGTTAATTCACTTCTCACAAGCTGCTGTGATGGAATTTCCCCGACCTCGGTCAGTCTTATACGTCTCAAGAATCCTCGGAATATATTGGCTACGCGTCCTCACCTTGTGTTTTCATTCCTGCGCAGCCTTAGAGACTCAAATACTGCACATCGACTGTTAGCTACCAACCCCTCTTGTCCTGACTTCACCCAATCTGACAAGGACAACTTTACTCTAAGAATAGCGCTAGTTATCATCAATGTCAATATGCTTGACAGACTACCCCCTGAGGTTCTTCTCATAACACTAGAAGTAAGTGAAATCTGCGCCTAACGGCCTGAATTAGCCTTTTCCGAAGCCGGCTGACTTATCACAGTACATAACCCGCCATGATCTCAACAACATATGCCGTGTTTCCAAGCACCTCTACGCTATTGCAGTTCCACTTCTGTACAAGTCTGTAACTTTAATATCCGATAGACCTGGAATCAGCGAGACATGGCACCATGTTGACTCCCTACTCCGAGCACCTGCTTTCCCAGTTGACTCGCTAGTGCACATGAGAGATATCGAGATTCAGGAAAACCGCTTCTGGCCTTGGTGGGGGTGTCACCACAGCTATACGATATTGGAGCAAGACCATCCGGACGATTACAAAGAAGCTATAATAAGAAGGGATGAAATGCGCTATCTGTCTTCCAAGTTATTGCATGTGTTTTCAAGATGTCCGGCGGATAGGCTACAAAGATTTAGGTAAGCTTATAGCACAGGTTATCTGCAAAGTAAGATCGGCTAACATAAAAACATTATACCACAGCTGGAACATTGGCACATGCTTACCTAGCAAATTTCTCGGTGACTCTGGATATCTTATATTAAATCAGCGCAAGCTTGTAGCTATTCATCTAAGAACAGGTAGCTGTTGTGCCGCTGGCGGCAGTGATATCTTGCTATCAAAGTTTGCGTGTTTAAGAAGCATCTCATGGCCTGACCTATGTTATGAACATCATGTTCGTGAACTGTGTCTAGCACTGAAGTCGAATGCGTTCCACCTTACCCGACTGAACTTGGGAGTCACAGGTATATCTACTGATGAAGTAACGCAATCCATACAATCAATGGTTGCCAAAGAGATCTTGGACATGCATGATTGGAGAACAGCCTTTCGATTTCCTGTTCTTCAATACCTCTCATTTCATAACATGGATCTGACACCGATATCCCACGTGCTTTCATCTATCTTCAACATCTCCTCACTTCAATCCTTGAGTCTGCGTCAATGCACATCCTGGGAGTATGCCTTACTCAATTTAACCAATTCTGGATCCAGGATCGCCTTGAAGTCTTTGACACTGGAGACGTATACGGAACGAACTGAAGAAGATAGTATTCTTGCAATACCAGCTTTCCTTAAATCATTCGAGGGGCTAGAAGAGTTGTACATCTTTGTCCTTGGTTCTATAAGCCCAGTGCCTGTATGGCGTTCTGTGTTTACTCACAAGAAAACATTGAGAAAGCTCGTATTCCAGCAGATATATTTTGATGCATACCAGTCCGAGGAAGATGGTCTTTACTCGGGTGCAACCGGTTTTCTTGAGCAATTGGCGGGTGCTGACCAAAACCCATCCGTTAGTCCCAATCTTGTGTTTTTGGGCACATCCAGCAATGATTTTAACACCCTGGTACGCTTTACCTATCATTTAAATTCTCAAATGCTATTGCAATCACTAATACATAGACCATATCTTTAGAAGTCTATTCTGACCTCGCCAGGTATCAAAGCAAATATTCGCGTTCTCCATCTGAGACAGTGCAAAGAATGTTACGATCAGTCATACTTGATAAACTCCGACTGTTTGGATGATATCATCAATAATAAGCTGCCATCGTTTCGTCAGTTCCTGGCATGGGCATTTGGACCCGAAGGCCCCCCTGAACTTCAAGTGGTGGGGCATTGCGCCTTCGTCTTCATGCAGCCTTTAAGCGATGTGTTCTACTTTAGAGATGCACAACACGAGGATGGATATCGTTGCGTTTTTCGGCGTCGCACGCAACTAGTCGATTTTCTTCGGCAGTATGATTATGCTTTAGATGCATGTCGTTGTGATGACTATCTTATGGATTGACGGACTGACGGACTGACGGATTGACTAAATAATTTACTTGATAGCTACCGTGTAATTTCAATGAGAGGCAGACTCAGGTCGGACGACAATCCTTCTTATCTGGCATAGAAGCTTAGTTAAATATCATTAATCGATGAAGTGCCAATTATTACCCGTCTAACTTCCATAATTCACAAAGCTATGCGTACGCCTTGCGGGATTTATCCTCCATCCACACAATGGTACTAGGTGGTGTCTCAGTACAGTACGTGAGGCGTCCAATAAGGTGGTAGCTATCCGAGGATCCCTGTCAGTGCCAGATTGATTCCTGAGAAGACAAGGCTGAGCGGGACGCTTATGAGTAAGGTATATAAGAAACAAGCCCTTCCTCCCCATCCCCAGAGCTCTTCCCTTCCTCCCTCAAATGCTCGCCAACCCACTACTCAGCTTCCCCCCACCAAAACCTTTATCCTGCGGCTGGTACACTCGAAGAGTCATGTCAGGTCTCCATCAACGATGACATCTCCCTTGAGTTGTAAAAATTTCATTCCACACGGCAGCCGATCAGAGATCCTACTCCTACCACCGCGCAGCGATGATTTCATGACTTCTCACCCATGGACAGCAATGTACCTCATCTCGCCTCCCCTTCCGCGCGGAGTCTCCGCAGTCCAGTTCAACATCACGAGCCATGACCAAGGATGGTGCAGCGATAGAAGCCAGGGCATCTGGTCATGGTTCGATGTGTCCATCTTGTGCTCTGACCGAGATGGTGGTGAAGACCCTTCTTCCTTATTTTCTGACTTGTCGGATCATCCTTCATCATATCTCAAGTCTAGACCCGAAGATTTCCGCCAGGTTTTGCAGGATCAGGGGTTGCATTTCAAGAACATCCCCAAACAAGACCCAGATCCAGCCAAGCCGGGGAGTATTGCGAAGCGGATGGCTTCGAATCAAATCCAGAGGTCCTGGCAACAACATGTTGTAATTTGGAGAGTGGAAGATGGTGGTGAGGAAGCTGAGTTCCTGTCCTGTCTTGAAGAAGGGGATCAGTTGGTCGTTTGGGCTCGCACACAGGTGGGTTTGTGTCTAGTCTACAATAGTAGTAGTAGTAGTAGTCTTGATTGATAGACTATTATTACGGGAGGTGGTGCTGATCATCATGCTCTGATAGTTCCCTGGATGGATTAATTGTGTGAAAAATGTGGAAATAAAGGTCTCGGTTGATGAGGTGAGCTGTTTCATATCGATTCAGATGTGCGTTGGGGCATAGTTAGTTGACGCTATTCTGATACTGGTTGGTGTAGACGACTCTTAATACCCTTCCTGCCAGCGGTGGTGGTTCTGAAACGCGTCAAGAGGACATAGTCGATGGTGGTTTGTGACACTTAGTTCAATTGGGGCTTGGAGGAAGTATGCACTTGATCTGGTGCTGCTTGGGCTTCGTATATACATACCTATGTGCTTATGTTTGTACGTCTTGATGATCGCTGTATCTACTGGTAAGAATACAATCTTTGTAAGATTCGGGAATGTCATTTTATGGGGCACTCTTTTCCCAGTATCAAAAGTCAGTTGGGCTCATTATGCTGTTACGGATAAGGCGGTAGAGTAGTTAATGAATATGTCCAATTTATCAGTCTGAGTCATTCACTATACATTGAAACCAAAACCCCAAAACAGTATCCCTAATTCTACAAAAACCTTCCAAGTCATATAGTCATTCAAGTAATCAAAACAAAGCGCTATGTCCTCTTTTTCCTGTCCACCGCAGCTGCATGGCATATGTCAGGGGTGACCCGTGCATCCAACACTTCCTCATTTTTCCAGCAAGGCGCCTCAAGCCAAACTCATCGCCGTACTAATCGGCGCAACATACCATTCCCAATCATTACACCCCGCAACACTATCATCCGCTGCATCCACCGGCGAGCCCTTCAGCATATCACTATCCCTGGCCTGCCATATCTTCACGATGACAGCTCTCGTCCTTGCCACGTTCGAAACACTCGACTCAGCCATAGCTGCCAACGCACGCAACACCAACGGCCGGCCATATACCACGCTCTCGCCGGTATCATCGCGCCAGACTTCATCATGAAGCGGGTCCAGCTCAACGGCCGCTACGAAGACAGGCCAGGTCATGCTGACGAGGGGGCCAGAGTCAAGCAGGTGAGATACGAGGCGCAGAATGCGTCGGACGTAGCCGATTACCAGGGGTGTGGAGGGTGATGCGCCGTATAGTGCGCAGTGAAGGTATAGCACGGCTGCTAGGCGTTTCAGTTCAGCGGCGGAGCGGAGGCTTCCGTCGTCGCTATTGTCGTCATCGTCGGTTGTTTCCTGGACGAGGTTCTCGAGTCTGCGGCCTAGAGAGGCGGCGCGGTGGGAGAATGCTTTGCGAGCAGCTTCAGATGTCAGTTGGCGTCTTGTTCGGCTCAATTCGGTGATTGAGGAGAGGATGGAGACTAGCTCCGGGCTACAGCCCATCCAGAGGTCAATGTGGCGGTTGTTTTCTTGCCAGTAGTCTGTTCCGAATAGGACTTCTTCGCCGCAGGCGGTGCGTCCCATGACGTCTTGGAAAGCGAAGAAGAGCTCGGCAAAGGCCGAGACGGGGTCGAGGGATTGGCGAGGACGGGAGGGAGTTAGTTGTTGTTGTTGTCTACGGATCCGGATCAATTCTTTGGCACCTTTCAGGTGAATTGTCCAGCGTTGGTCGCAGTTGTCGACAATCTCATAGAGGCATAGCATCATCATGATTGCCAGGACCTCGGGGTCTGCGGAGCAGAGGAGTGAGCCTTCGGTTGAGAGGCGATAGCGGAGGCCCCGTAGGGCTTCGGACTTGAGGCGGAGCCCAATCACGCTGTAAGTTGAGTCGAAGCGGGACCAGTGACATGCTCCGAGAGCTTGAATGGCTTTGAAAAGAATTGGAGATGCGGACATGCAGAAGGGAAGGATGATGGAGGCGAAAGGGGAAGATAGCTTCGAGCTAGCGGTGGTCCGGGGACACACTTGTTGGAGATAGTAATCAAAGAGGCGACCCTGATTGGAGTCCGATAGACTGGGGAACATCGACAAAGGCGGGGCCAGGTGCGGGGAGACAAGTGGGACAGGCGAGCAGTAGTCGGAGAGCTCACGTATCGAGGATGGAGACGACAACGACGATGGTGATAAAGACCAGTCTGCATTCTCATCCAACAGGTCATCCAGCCCGAGCGCCGGGCTCTTCCCCTTGTCCCGGACAACGAGGGCATTCAGCTCATCACAAGCAACATTAACCTCATAAGGCTGTTCGAAAGTCGACACCCCACTATTGACAAACCCCCAGGACTCGATAAGCGGAATAGGACACCATTTATGATCGCGAAGGAGGAACGCAGCCGAAGACTTTCCAGGAGGAGGAGGAAGTCCGCCGGCAGCCCGAGCCTTACTCCAAACGCCGGCTCTACCAAAAGCCAAGCCGCGGCTAACGAACTCGGACTCCCACTTGAGAACGAGTTGGGTCGAGCATACTAAGCCCTTCTCAAGACATCTGGTGCAGATCGGCTTCTTCAGATCGCAGCGGACTCGACTGGCGCGGCATTCTTTACAGCCACTGCGGCTTCGGGTCTTGACCGGACCCACGCGGTCTGCAGCCTTCTTGCGCGGCATCCGACTAAGGGGAGGGGCGTCTTTACATGGCCGGGCAAAGATCCAGAGTAATAGAAGGAGGAGGAAACCTTCTGGCTCCGGGTTGCAGGAGCAAAAGAGTAACGACACTCCTCGCTCGGAGGGAGAGGTGCACTCTCGGCGTCGAGGCCACCACCAGCCGTGGCGAGATCACAGCGGACAGTCCCGAACGGTGAACCCAAGAGGGGCAACGGTGGGCTTGAGAAGATCCCTGTAGTGAGCACTCGGATTGGTCTGGCGAGCTGACCGGATAAGAGCTGCCGTGGCTTAATCTGAAGAAGCTGCGAGGCTTATCGAGACTATGACTAGTGACTTAGATAGTTGGTTATCACAATCCCCGAGGGGATCATGGCGCTGATAGTTAGTTATGACTAATGCCTGACTACACATGGGGTATTTCCGATAACAGGAATTACCAATTATTCCGTTCCGATGGTGACTTGATCTATTGGGCAAACAGGTTAGTTTTTAGTTCTTAGTGCCGTAAAGTGCGGCCATTTTCCATCAAATGGCCTGCTGGCCCAATGGTAAGGCGCTTGACTACGGATCAAGAGATTGCAGGTTCGAGTCCTGCGTAGGTCATTGGTTATTCTTTCCATCAAGCCCGGGTGGTCTAGTGGTATGATTCTCGCTTAGGGATTTAACCCAAGCATATCTGCGAGAGGTCCCGCGTTCGATCCGCGGCTCGGGCCTTGAAAAAGATAACCTTCATTTTTTTCTTCATTTCTTTTGTTTGCTCCTTTTTTTGGAGGGGGAAGGAGGGAGGCGTGGCGTAGGACTGGATGAGTAAGTCGTATTAACCACTCTGACTAGAATTGCAGAGACATCTAATGGCGTAAAGACACATTTCAAATGTATAGTACAGGATAATAGGTAGGAGTTCAACGACTACCATAACCCACATCGAAGAAGGCATGAGAGGACTGAATATATATATCTAGTACCAGATAGGAGCTTAAGGAGGGTCTATATAAGATATAGATAATTCTTCGTGGTCGCAACATTTCATGAAGTTATGGTACAGACATATCTTGCAGAGTATACTTCCTTATACGCACGCTGAATTCACGATTTTCTATAAAAATCTGCATGGAGGAGGATATTGCCTATATATTACTCAGTCAAAGTCTGCATTGCCTCTGGCAGCATTTCTGGAGGCTCAACCAAAGTTTAACGGAGTCAATAAATCAACCCAACGCTTGAAAAAAACCATGTATCGCTTCATAAGTACTGTATACATCCCATACGAGCTTAGCTAACCCTTTTCCATCCACCCAATAACCTCTTGTCGTGTCATAATTTGCTCTTTATACTCCTCACGACCATGTCGCCGGCCCAAAAGTCTCATTCCCCTTCAACTCCAGCCATGGCGTGCCCTTGCTATCCACCGTCCCACTATTGACTGTGTTACCCCACCAGTTGAAGGTAATCCCCGGGAATGTCAGTGCGAAGAAGATTACAATGGCCCCAACAGCAACTCCTGAATCCAATGCTGCAGACAACACGTAGTTGTACTTGGCCCACCAGTGAGGCTTACGGCCTTTGATGATCTATAGATGGTCAGGTTGTCGACCTTCGTTATAATATGAAGATAAATGACTCACCTTGTTAAAGATCAGACTGACTACAAACGCCGTGGAGTAGTTGATACCCGTCTACCGCCAACAGTTAGCATAGAGAAGCACTCTTGGCAAGGGGGTTTTCCGTACAGCAGGAGGCAAGTTACCCGTGCCGGCAAAGAAGATCGGCCAGTGGATGGCGTCCAGGAACCGAGACTTGGGGTACTTCTTGCGCAATACAAAGGTAATAATAGGGAGCAGTGCTCCGATCCAGAAAAAGTGCAGAAGACCGGAATAAATCTTTCCAATATTGTATAGTCTGGTAGGTCCGATAGCTGTAGCATTGTTAGTGAGATCCTGCGCCGGCCAAAAGAAGCGGTGGAGTGATCATACCTCCCCATAGAACGGCACTGTTATAGTTGACCCGACCCTGCGGACAGGTAAAGTTGTCCGCTTGGTCCTCCGAGCACACGTCTTGCACATTTCCAAGCATCCAGAGCAGGACCCCATCTTTCCGAATCAGCGGTCTGCAGTCAAAAAGCGGATGTACAGAAATCACTCACTCTGCGTCAAAGTTCCCAAAATGCAGGCAACCAGCTGCGCAACGAACAGAGTCCGCCGCGGGATCTTCATATACATTCCAAGCTAGATAATATATCTCAGCAAGGAGACTTCTTAAATATGTTCGCACAATCAACCGACCTTCATGTCTGCGCCGTAATACATGGCTTGGCTCAGCCCAGTGTACGCATAGAACTATCATTTGTCAATCCTGACTTCGCAGATGAGATGTCCTGACCTGAGATCTCACCTTGAAAATCAAAAGAACGAGCGGTTTCCCTTTCAGCAGATAGCCGGACACGATCTCTCCCAGGACGGTCAGACAGTTGCTGTTAAGGTTTGCCACAGCATATACTGTTCCAACTGGGATCACATAAATCGCTGCCAGAGCCAACGTGATGAACAAGCCCCAGAACGGAAGCCCTGTATGCCAGACATACTGGGTCATGATCGCAAGAGCAACGATAACAACCTTTACTGTTAGCTTGTTCGAACCAGAGGGAAGTAATGCTTACAGTCAATGCACCGTACCACCACCATGGTACATCGGGGTACTGGGAAAGTAGCCTGGCATGGATATCCTTTTTGTTCTCTCCCTTGAAAGTCTGAATGATATCTTTTGTATGATAGAGAAGTACGTGCGTGATCAAACACGTCAGGACTGCAAAACCTACTCCGTAACTCAAGGAGAAGGTCACAGGCAAGAAAAGGGGGCTATACGCTTTGTACTTGTCCTCATCAAAGACTCCTTCGCTGTTCAGGATACGACTCGAATCGTAAATACCTCCAGTATTGTCATATGCATCAGAGCTCGTGAGGGGAAGATACGCCGTGTACCACGTGTTGGTATAATAAAGGATTGGGGCCGCCACGGCGTATATCAAAAACCAACCCGCAAAGACATTGGCCTGTGCCCAGTACGGGATGGTCAAGGGAGATGTGTTATACGCAATCTGGCTCCAATCAAATGTCGTGGGCATATATCCCAGACCCGTGGTCATACCGAAGAGATTGTTGACGACCTTATTGTCTAGATATCATGTTAGTTCAGAGCCCTTCTTTTGAGTCAAGGTATATCCCAACATACTAGGAGCTGCCCAGCAAATGAAGGCAAAGGTACTCAGTCCAGTAAAAATATATCCAGGAAACCAATACCAGCAGAAACTTCCAATGCAGACAATAAGGAAGAACCGGTATCGCGAGATTCTCCAGCCGTCGGCGATTGGGTTCGCTCCACTGTGCAGTGTTTGAAAGAGGGCTGCGTTTGCCAGTGTCGAAGGCCAAATCTGAGCGGATCTGGTTAGTGTAGATCTCCTCAGAGTTTGTCCTCCCCACACTTACCATTTGAGGCGGCTCAATGATGTATCTGTATGACAGCCCAGCAAGCCCAAGACCAAACAACTGCATCGACAGCGATAGCAAGATCTGATATCCTACAGGTGTTGACATCTTAAGATACACCTTTTGTGCCTGGATAATCGCACTTGCCTGTCACATATGTCAGTATCTCCTATCCACTCTGGCCACTTTGTGACTTGAGACAACTCACCCAAGATTGGTTGAAACTGAGGTTAGACATGATCGTAATCACTGCGTGCTCCTTGATATTGAAGTGGTGGTCCGGGTTGATGTCCAAGTCCCAGCGCCCAAACAAGCGCACCTTCATGATAGGCAGGGCTTTGGCAAAGAAACATCCCACGGGGTAACTAAGCAGCTGCGCTACCAATGAAGTAATTGTCACACTGGGATATCGCATAGAGAAGAATTGATTGACGCCTGTACCAAGCTTTGAATAGAGTCAGTGTGCTAGATACAATTATATGTCTCTTGGGTACCTACGAGAGTGAAGACAACCCCCAAAAACCACATCCGAAATGTGTTAACTGGTAACGTAGGGTCATCGGTGTTTGGAACATTGGCTCGCACTTCCAGGTATGGAGAGTTGTCCGAGTCGATAGTATATTCAACATTGCTGCTGTCGCCAAGGGCAATGTCTAGGGCATCTGCACTGGCCACGGGCTTCTTGGAAATGCCGTCGTCGCGCAATGTAGGGTCCCCCGCATATTCCTCAACGTCTGCATCGTGGGAGGTCTCTGTCCTATAGCGAGCCATGACACTGCTATCAGGCACTCAGAGGTTGCCAGGTCCCTTGAAGAACAAAATTTGAAAGGGTTTAAGAGACTGTTCCCGATGCCACGGGGAAGCATGGCAAGACAACCGACAGTGGCCATTCCTCCCTTTTATAACAGGATACTGCCGGCTTGGCTTCTCCCGGCATATCATATCAACGGACTTTCATGTCGCTGTGTAGATAGGGCCCGAGGGCAGCGACGAGATAGAGTATACAATGTACGGTAGGTTATCCCAGTAGAACATTCTGTCCGGTTGCAAAGGCAGGAAACTAAGAACACGGCGAAGTGAAGAAGTAGATATGCGGCAACGACTGCTATTGGACCCATGACAAGCTCAAAGCAAGCCACAAGACGATTGTACGGGTTGGGGAATAATAAGGTAAGGTCCAAGCGAACGAATAGCCGGTATGCACCTAGTGGCTAATACTTTGTTGCGACCAGCCCAAAGTCTGGTCATTCTAGTGCTATCTCGCATTTAGGCTAATGCAGCCCTCTGTTCCATCCGCCAGTATCTAGCATAATTTCGTGGCGATGATTCGACATGCCAACTACCGGCAGGGAGGGGGCTCTCGGTCTTGCTCCGCACACACTTCGGATTGGTTGGCCGACGTCGGCGGAGTGGCGGGCCATTCAAGCACGCAAAGATAAAGCTAGGATTGAGCTTTGGTGGGCCAGGATAAGACGCGTTGGACAGTGCACGCGGGGGGAGATTTTGTGTTTGTCGGTCCCATAGGGTAACCGGGCGGTCGCTACCGCTCGATAACCACCGCGTGGACCTTCCTGCCTATCGGTGGGTAAGACAAGCCCGACATCTGATGATTCATTGCCCTGGTCGTCGCCATTGTAGTACTGTAGTATAAATGCCACGTCTCGTATATCCTTCATAGGATCCTCTTATCCCGTCAACGAGTTGCTTCACTTGGAAAGCTGTGCAGGTCAAGAGCCATCCAATTGGTGCGGCATAGCGATCTCTTTTTCAACACCCTCTCCAACATCGTTGACCGCGCCCAAAATACATCGCAATGGCAATCACCAAATCTTCCTCCATTTTGATTGTTGGTGCGGGCACCTGGGGCTGCTCTACTGCCCTACACCTGGCTCGCAGAGGCTACACCAATGTGACTGTCCTGGATCCTTACCCTGTCCCCTCCGCTATTTCTGCAGGAAACGACGTCAACAAAGTCATTTCTTCCGGCCAATACAGCAACAGAAAAGATGAGATTGAGGTGAACGAGCTTCTGGGAGAACAAGCGTTCCAAGGATGGAAGAACGACCCTCTCTTCCAGCCCTACTACCACGATGTCGGCCTCCTCATGTCGGCGTGCACATCAGCTGGCTTGGACCGCCTTGGTGTCCGAGTAAGGCCCGAAGCCGACCCGAACTTGGTGGAGATGTCGCGGCCAGAACAATTCCGTGATCTTGCTCCTGCTGTGCTCAAGGGAGATTTCCCGGGGTGGAAGGGTTACTTTCTTCGCTCCGGTGCCGGCTGGGCTCATGCCCGGAATGCTCTCGTCGCTGCCGCCAAGGAAGCACAGAGACTTGGTGTCAAGTTCGTTGCTGGTTCGCCGGCAGGCAGAGTCATCACCCTTATCTTCGAGAACAATGATGTGAAGGGTGCCGTTACTGCTGATGGCAAAATCTGGCGTGCGGAGCAGACGATCCTGTGTGCGGGTGCAAGTGCCGGGCAGTTCTTGGACTTCAAGGACCAGCTGCGCCCAACTGCTTGGACGCTTGTACATATCGCTCTGAAGCCTGAGGAGCGCGCACAATACAAGAACATGCCAGTCATCTTCAATATTGAAAAGGGCTTCTTCTTTGAGCCGGATGAGGAGCGCGGGGAGATCAAGATCTGCGATGAGCATCCGGGATACACAAACATGGTTCGATCACAAGATGGGAAGCTGCAAAGTCTTCCCTTCGAGAAGACACAAGTGCCCCTGGAATCCGAGAAGAGGGTTCGCGCGCTTCTCAGAGAAACTGTGCCTCAATTGGCAGACCGTCCGTTCAGCTTTGCGAGAATCTGCTGGTGCGCAGACACCGCTAACCGCGAATTCATCATTGACCGTCACCCACAGCACAAATCACTGATTCTGGGATGTGGTGCTTCTGGCAGAGGTAAGAAGCCACGCCATAGCCCCAAACAAGATGCGTTTCCGTTACTAACACGCACCAATAATAGGCTACAAATACCTACCGTCCATCGGGAGTCTGATTGTCGATGCCATGGAGGGTAAAGTTCCTCAGAAGGTCCACGATCTCATCAAATGGAGCCCAGAGATTGCTTCGGATAGAAACTGGAGCGACACTCTGGGACGATTTGGAGGCCCCAATAAGGTGATGGACTTCCACGATGTCAAGGAATGGACCAGTGTACAGCATAGGGACATTTCCAAATTGTAAGAATAGGTATGAGTAATGAATATCCAAATTTGACAACATTGAGCGCACAATACAATAAAATCTCTACTATAAAGACGAGCGTCCAAAGTAACGGTACATCAACAACACAAAAATCTAGGGTATCACAGAAAGAAACAGGATGGTGAAAATGTGGCAAATGACATCTACCTCTAGGAGGATGTAGATTCTGCAAGTTGATATGACTCCCGAGCATCCCACTGACGCGCAACAGATGCAGAGCCCGGAAGCTGCTGTTCCTCATCACCAGGCAGTTTGGAGAATCCATCTGGTCCGATGATATCGTCTCTCCCATATGGGCAGTCGCAGGTTACTGACCGAAGGGCTGGATAATAGCGTCGGTACGAGAAATAGGCTATTATCAACCCAAGTAGCGATCCACAAGTAACATCATATACATCGTGGCGGTAGTCGTCCAGACGAGAGATAGCAACCAACGAAGCGCAGAGAAGCGGAGCGAAAGCCACGAGGCAGCGACAGAGGTCGGTCCTCGGTCTGAACACGTGCATTTGACCGGAAAGGAACCTGGGTAAACGATTAGTGTTATTCTATGGGTTGTCGCGGCATACAAGCTTACAGTGACATATAACCGAGCCCACCAAATGAGAAGCTACTGTGGCCACTGGGGAAACTCCTCCATCCTTCTTGGAGGATGTGCTCGTTGGTTTGAGTACACACCGTCCATGAGACCAGCAAGTCCTTTGGGGTCCCTTTCCTTGGTAGACAGCGAGAAATTAGATCAGGGCGAGGTCGTCCAGCGGCGTTCTTGATAATGTCGGTAATAAGGCTCGTTAGCATAAGCGCGATGAGGAAGCCCAGCAAGGTCACTTGGACCTTGTGAGGATAGGGACGGAACACGGCCGCCCAGGCGAGGAGAACGAGGAACGGAATGACTCCAGCATAAACGATAGACCAAACTGTAAACCGATAGTAAGCATCGAGAGAAATTCGGCGTTGCTAGGGCAGGGTGCAGTATCTCACCGACTGGAACTCTCTCCACAACAGCGAAGGGATACTGGATACTTTTATTGTCAAGGGAGAACATGCGATGAAACGGGGTCGCAAATATCTGGATCTGCAAGAAACGTCTTGATTAGTGCATTAACCAATCGAGAGGCAGGTCTGAAGGCGTACCAGTATCCACGCAGCTACAATGCACGCCAGCGCGACAGCGTCGACGACCGGGTACGAGCGCTGATACAAGCGGGACATTGTGCTAGTTGCTTCTCTCACTGGAGAGCGGGGGCTTGCTGAGCCAGCAGCAAGTCCACTGCGAGGCATTTTGTGGCGCTCAGTTCGTATCTACAGCGCTCATGAGAAACCAGCGAAGAGTCAGCGCCTGGCTGGATAGAGTGGTTGGGAAGTTGCGCAACGAGGGCCGTAGTTAGTGGATGGTGAACAAGAGCAAGTGGCCGCCTGGCATGAGCACGGGCCAACAACACCGGACATCTCCGCATTGCGCCGACTCGACTGTCCACATTCTTTCCTGCATTCACCTCTTGATCTCGTGTCCATCGCGTGCTACCAACTACCCCGACTCGATTATCGCACCATAGCTGTCAATTTCACGAGAATACCATGGCCGACGCCGCACAGCAACGGACGCTCGCAACTGCCTTTGCCCCGCCGCCTCCGCTATGGAAACACTTCACGCCCGATAATCTGAAGAGGCTCGAGGAGGTCAAGAAAGAGGCATCCAAAGGCGAGGATGGAAAACCGCAGAAAAAGAAGTGGTCACCTGCCGAATTGCGCGCTCTCGATCTGCCACCAGAGCTTCGGCTTCTCGTCCCACCAGCGATCCCTGACTCCGGTCATTACAGCGTGTTCGGAGAGCTTCAGAACGTAAGTCTTCGATCATTGCCTTGCTGTAACTCTACTAATGACACATCACCACAGCTTTCAACTGCTTTACCGTCCTTGAAAGATCAAGGCATCACCCAGCTGTACCCTTCCTCGTCTCCGGCAGATACCGACCGTCAATCGCCCTCGGAGCCATCCCGGCCGCTCAACCACGCATACTACCTCCTCAAAATCAGCAAATCTCTCCTCCTAAACTTTCTCGAATTCGTCGGCGTTCTATCCGTATCCCCGGAGCAGTTCGAATCCAAAGTCGAGGACTTGCGCAATCTCTTCATCAACGCACATCATCTCTTGAACTTGTACAGACCACACCAAGCTAGGGAATCCCTGATCATGATGATGGAAGAGCAATTGAGTCGAACCAAGGAAGAAATTCAGCAGATGGACAAATTGAAAGCCGAGATCACGGGTGTTTTAGAACGGTTGGAAGCAGATGGCAACGCTGCGCAGTCACATCCCCAGCAGACCGATGAGGACGGTGAAAAGAATTCGGAAACAAGTCAAAAGACCATCGAAGATGCACGGTTAATATGGGATCTCCTGGACGGGAAGATTGAGGGTTGAAGGTCGCGAATGCCGATAACTTCATGCTCATCCAGAAACCACCAACAAGAGACCTATTAGCTTCTGCTACATCACCTGCCAATCTACAGCCAAGTTGCAGATCAGGACCATGTCAGTACTCGTGGAAATATGACCGAATTGCGAAATTTACGAGCTATACGTCTATACTATCGCGATCAAGTCTGGACTGAGTCCGCTCAACAAGGGCCGGCGATCAAGCCAAATACAGGCAAACACAGTCCACAGTGACCAAGGCCCAAGCATCCAAACATTACATACGCGCTTCACGGGCACCACAGACCGGAAAGCATCCACTTTTCGATACCCATAAATTCCACATTGCGGTCGGGAACAACATGGTTCCGCGAAGATCACGTGTGGCGCTAACGGCGCGCGTTTAAATTCCCACCAAATTTTCTCCCGCAACTTTTCTTCACGCATACAACAACGAAGAATTCGACAATGGCCAAGCTAGTTCTTTGTGGACTGAGCGGTATTGGAAAGCTTGATGATGCTTCACATGCTGCTCAACCTTTAGGTCCAGCTTATGGCTCAATTGACATTCACAAGAGTATTGGTAAGTCGAGCAATATGTCTCCTACTTTGGCTTATATGATGATTTGCGTATTATCTTTGTTTCAACCCCATCTGAAAGTACAAAATTGTACTCTTTGATTATAACTGCGCATATAATATCTGAAATAAGCTTTACTGCTTTTTGTTGCTTTGCTTGCAATCACAAAAGAATGTTTGAACTGTCTGGCTGACTTTGTTCAAGATCTAGGTTTTTCATTCTATCACTATCATGAAAATAAATACGAATATAATATTCATTGAAACCAAAATTTTTTTCTCGTAAACAAGTGTAAAAGTCTTCTATACGATGTAACCAATCGCGTCCGTTCACCGATATGTTGAATCCCTCCTTGGGCGCCCCCTAACAGTCATCCCTTCCGAAATAATATAACCAAACGCCAAGTCTTCTAGTACCTGTATATACCCTGTAACCCAACAAATAAACCCCAATGTAGTAGACCCATGCTTAACCAGAACGCTCATGCCACGCTTTCTCAATCGCACAACTAGCCAGTCTATACAACTCAGCCACAAAATCCGCAATCATCTTGATATGCACGATTTCATTGACCGAGGACGGTTGGCGCAGGAAAATCCTTTCCAGCATGCTCATTGCCGTTTTGAGTAGGCCGAGATCTTTGGTGGCCTGGGGATCGGAGGGGTTTTGAAGGATATTGCAGAAGATGGCTAGCAGGGCGGACATGGGGTAGAAGATGAGGGTCCTGAATACATCGTTGTTAGTAGAAGGTATTGTTGAAGAGTGGGAGTGGGGGGAAGAGAAACGTACCAGAATATACCGTCAATCAGGACATGTTCTGATGCTTGAAGGTAGAGTAGTGTCGAACGACTGGCTTCGACGGACAGAGCTAAGCTGGAATTTACGCCGTGCATGATTCCACCTTCTTCTTTGGACCAGTCCCTGCATCGACCACTGGCTTGGTGGATGATTGTCATGCAGAGATGGTAGTTTAGTCGCAGTATGACGGAATGCATGTTGGCGTTTGGGTCGGGGGTTTCTTTCACGAAGGATAATGTAGGCCGCCATGCTAGAGGTATCGACAGTCTCCATTTCTCGAGCTCGTCGTCCAGTTCGCGAATTTCTTTCAGTATCTCAGCGTCCGTTTTCTTCAGACCTTTGAAAGAGTACAGGGCGTTGTAGGCACGAGCCTTGATTATACTCAGGCGGATATCCACTGGGAAGACTGGATCTTCGGGCATGTCTTCTGGAGGTATTTGCCGGCAGTCGAGCGGGAATTTGAACAGATTCTCACTGTAACTGGCGGGTATTGTCAAGTCACAGTTATCTTCCGTAAATAGCTGGGGCTGTCCAGTCCGAAGGGACACATCTTTTTCAATGGTGTAACCAAGCCAGAAGAGATATCGGATTTGTCTCTGTGACCTCATGGCGATCTCGTTTTGCGGCGTCTCCGGATCTTCTGGCATTGAACTAGTAGTGTGTCCACCCAATATGAAAACCATGCGTGCTGCAATTGAACCGTAGTAGCTGGCTGACTGTAAGTTGCCGGTTACTAGCTCGAAGAGTGCCTATCAATGAGGTCAGCGAATGAGAAAGTATTTCTAGAGACTTGGGATGTGTGGTCCTAGAGCAACCAAAATCTAAGGGCACAGAGGCCAAGCGGGCTTAGAGGATTAGGACTCACCATCATCGATATCACCTGTAGCCCCTCCACCGAAGCAGACTCTTGCAGAACCTGAGGCACTAAGCATTGTGCTCTCGTGAAGTAGGTCTCACTGTTAAGAGGGGCAAGCTTTCGGAACTCGTGCTCGAATTCAAGAGGTGGTACTAGAGAGGTAAAGGCAGCAAAGGCAAGCACACATGCCTTGGTGCTCACTTTTCCATACGGAAGCCTGGTTCGTGGTTGCTGATAAGCGTTCTCAATAGTCTCCTTGAAAAGGACAGGATCCACAACTGGAAATATACGCCTTACGAAGGACATACAAAACAGCCTGAAGTAAGTGTCTATAACGTTTCGATCAGGCAGCTCGAATACGCTTTCGGGATGAGGATTCATCGCCAGCGCATTGGATGTTAATGCCCGTTGTCTTTCCCACGGCGGCTTGTTGGAACTGACTAACTTGCTGAGCGCAATATTCTGTCCGGTCCGTGATTGAACCCATTGTTTGCCCTCTGGGAGCAGTAACGGAATGCCCGTGAACAGGTTGATGCATCCTAACTCGCGACCTGCGAAATGTAGAGGTACCGAAGAAGAACCCGACTTCTCATTGAAAGTCGAAGATTCTCTCGAAAAGTCGTGGGTGTATTCAGAAGAACGCGACCCTATAGGAGACTCATGATAATCGATACTAGGTGGTGTTGCAGAAGGAGCTGTGTATGTTAGTAGATGGAGATTAGACGTTGACTCGGCATACTGACTAGGCTCCTTGAGAAGGTTCTCCGTAAGGAACTTTTCTATGCGCTCAATACGCTCGGCCAGCCCGGGCGTTTCTTTCTCTCTAGATCAAGATACACTGTCAGATGAGGCTCCAGCTACTATATTCTTTAGTAGGAGACAAAGAGTTATACCCTTTTGCATCACTCTTGGCTTTCCGCTTCCGAGTAATGACCCGGTTAAAGGTACATGGAATGTCATGATGACTGCACCAATTACACTGAGGCACAGCCGCATCACATTTGATCTACAGATGGTCAAAAAGTTACTCTGAAGCACGCTCAGAGAGCAAAACCGACCTTTCTTTTGTAGCATGAATCGCAGGCCCGGGATATACGCTTCCTATGCTTTTGGGAGTCTTCTTCCGACCTGTCAGCAGGCGCCGGAGAGTGATACATTTTATCTGACGTCCGCAAGGAACATATATGCCGTAGTAGATCAGTAGTCTTCACAGGAGAAGACAATAGCAAGGAGATAGGAAGCTGACGGATGTGCCGTAAGGCGAAAAGCTTCCGACCCGCTGACAAACACGCAACTGTGGGCCGGAATTACGTGGTTAGTAAGCGGAGATAAGGATGGTCCAGACCCAAATCTTCCGACAAGAATAGCAACCAGTAATCTACTTAACGTTGCAAATTTCATTTCACGTCACATCATAAATTCGTAAGTCCTAACTAAATAGTCATGTTATACACAAAAAATTGAACTGCACTGGATCTACCAGTAGATCAGTGCAACCGTCTTCACAGGCAAAATTAGGCCTCTATCACGGCCTGCTCCTCCTCATGCAACAGGTCTGCCTCGATAGCACGTCTACGAGCCTGCTCTGCTTCGCTCGAGTTATCCTTGAAGACCTGGTCCATCTCTTCCAGAGACCTGCCCTTGGTCTCAGGGACGAAGAAGAGTGTCCATACGAACGCCAGCGAACAGAAGACTGCAAAGAAAACGTAGGCGCCGTATCCGGTATCTTCAACAAGCGGCGGCGTGATCAAGCCCTAGTAAAAATTCATATTAGTACTACGCTGTATCTTGTTGTTATTTCAAGGTTAACTCACAATAATAAAGTTGTTCAACCAATTAGAGCAGGTCGAAAGGGCCACACCCTTGGCACGGAGAGAAGAAGGAAACACCTCTGCGATGAGTTAGACATGAGTGGCATTCCAACATTCAATGGGGGCAGATACTTACCAGCTGGCAGCGCCCATCCTACTGGACCCCATGAGCCACCAAAAGCAACCATATACAAAAGTAGAAGAGCGACGCTGGCCCAACCCGGTGCGCGGTGTGCGGGCCAGTTGTCGGAGTAGAGGCTAACCAAGACGGCCACGATGATATGGCAGATTGCCATGATAGCTACACCCCAAAGCAGAAGAGCCCGGCGACCGAACTTATCCATGGTGGAAATACTGGTGATCACACCCACCAGCTGTCCCACGTTCACGATACCCGCCATCAAGAGTTGCATGCTGTAGTCCAACCCCATAGTCTCGAACAGTGTGGGTGCGTAGTAAATGAGGGCATTGATTCCAACGAACTATCAACAGACTGTTAGTTGCTTTCCTGTATGATTTTCTGAGGCATCTTGCTGCTCACCTGTTGGAAGAACATCATCATGACACCAATGTGCGTCCTCCGCCAGCAACCCTTTTTGAAGCAATCGGCCCAGCATGCCAGATCGAGCAAGATTGCGTTCTTGATTCCACCACCCTGTAGATTTGGGTGCTTTTCTGCATTGAGTTCCTGATGGAAGCGAACCTCGGCTTTAATGTCCAGAAGCTCCTGTCTGACGCGCTTATCAGATGGAGGCAACTGACGCAGCTTCGACAGACTCTGAAGAGCCTCCTGTACCCTTCCTTTGGCAACAAGCCATCTTGGAGAGAAAGGCAGTACAATAACACCCGCCGATAAGATGAAACCCGGGATCAACTGCAGCAGGAAGGGAAGGCGCCATGCCCACTCTCCAGACATGTATCTAGTGCCATAGGTAATCCAGTATGCAATGACGATTCCAAGAACGATGAACAGCTCTTCCATAACCAGAAGCGTACCACGGCACTCGGGAGGACCTATTGAGAATACAGGTCAGCTGGCGCTCAATGTACAAGTCATGAAACCAGCCCGGTATGGAACAGTCATAATACTCACTAATTTCGGAGATATACAAGGGAGCCACCATTGACAGCATACCAATCCCCACACCACCAATGAGTCGTGCGACAGTCAACATGGCATAGTCAACCGCTGCTGTCTGCAATACTGATCCAACCGTGAAAATGCAAACTGCGACGATGATCGAATAACGGCGAGAGATTTTGTCCGCAATCCAACCCTGGTTCATGGCACCAAGGAATGCTCCTAGCTCGATCATTGCTGTCATCAAACCTTTCCAGAAGCCGGAGTTCACCTCGGGGAAACGCTCCAAGAATTGGTCCATGACCAGGATGACCGAGACTACACCTTGATCATACCCAAATGTGAGACCTCCCAGCGTCGAGCAAGCAGCACACATGAGGACGAATGGGTTTGCTATGAGTCCCCTAATACCTGGGGGGCCATAAGGCTCCCTTTCGGGGAGAGGGTCCTCTGCATGGTGAGCAATGCCCCCTTGGATGGATGAACGACCATCCGGAGACAGCTCCTTTGCAGGATCTATAGGCTTCTTATCCATCATGGGATATGAAAAGGGGAGTAAAAAAAAAGGAGAGATGATTGCTTCAAGGAGAAGGGATGGGTGTAGGCCCAGCTTGATCGCAAAAGCGATGCCTGTTGTCGCTATTGAGATAGCACGTTAGTTAATTTACAATTGATTTACCAAGAAAGCAAAGAGGAGACGCGAGTTACACCGCAGCTTATATAGATACATCAATTGACTACAGTTAACCCGGCCAGCCAACCAGAAGGAACCAGATGCCCAAGGAAATCAAGAGGCCGGGAAGCGACGTGATTCGCAGCAGACAGCACGGTAGGATTCGGACGATTCTATAGCCATGAAGCAGAAGGGGGGAGAAGAAAAGAACCCTAAGCTGCGATCTGCAGGCCAATGTCGAATCGTAGTGTCTGGGTGAAAGTGGGCCGGCGGGCGGAGACCGTCAGGGAAGTGTGAGAAGTGGAGGTGGTGAGGCCAAATTGTGGTCCGCTTTAGCGTATCGCAGTCATCCTGGTTCGAATCCACTAGAAAAGCGCAGGCATGGGATGGAACTACATGGAAAACCGGGTTGGTCTTTAGAGAGCGAACAGCTTCCAATTCAGAGGATATAGCCAATTTGACAAGCTCACCAAGATTTAGCCTTACTTATCATTCCTGATACTCTGTGCCTCTGGATATTCGTTTGGTGTCCCGATTAGGGAAAGCAGGACATCCCGTGATGGCAACACGTGCGGACATCACCATCTCGCATTCCGGCCAGATGAGCGAATTGACGAAAGTCTCACTCTGTCTCACCCAGTTTTAGTGTCGGAGTAAAGCCGTCCTGTCTGGGAATCGGTTGTCTCCCGGGCAGCTACTTACTACTGTGGTACGGAGTACAAACCCCAGGATTACCTTTAAGATGGCTCCGCATCCGCATGGCTACAGGCCCGCTATTAAACGCATGGTCGAATGAGCTGGACGCATGAGACTGCCCCAATATATGCTCGATAAGACACCCCATGTCCTCGTCATCGTACTTCAACAGCCGTGGATCATATACTGACATCTTCATGGATGATGCCTCTTCAGTCTGCCAATCACAAGGTTTTCTGGGATGTCCGAAAGCGGGTGCAGGAGGTGCCGCAGGAGCTACTTACCAGCATTTACTCAGTACTACATCATCTTGAACGGCGGAATGCGGCAATCGAAGCGGAAGCCATCAGGTCGAAAGCCGATCAGCGGTATTTGATAGATGGGCCAAACCAAGGGAAGTTTAACCAAAGTAGCCGTGTAGGTTACCGGAAGAAGATACATCCAGTTGTAGCTTGACTTGGTTTTGGGATGTTCGAGCCCAAAAACCCAAAATGCGCGCTTTTCTTAGTTAGCAGGATAGGTACAATGGAGTAACATTATCACTGCATATCCGTTGTGAGTTGGGGATCGGTCATTCCGACCATCCAGCGGTCATGATCATGAGAGATCGATGCCTGAAGGGAGAGTCCCGTGATGATAAACCGGGTATTTCACACCCATCGCTGCCTTAAGTAGTAACTTAAGTTACTTAGTAGTAACGTTACGGCGAAAAGAAAGGGCAGCTGCCCCTCCGTCGGGCGGGCGTGACGTGACGCTCTCCAAATTCACCCCCAGAAAGAGTCACTCCCCTTCAATATCTTCATTCCTTCTTTTTCCTCCCTCTCGATAGCCCACCAGCTTCTCATTTTTACCTCCCGTGTCTTTCTCTCGATAACCAGCAGCTGTATCTCTCCCCACGGGGATTTAAACTTCACCATTAGCTCCTGGCAAATCGGCCTAGGATCCAGTTCCCGTTCTCCTCTTTTTCCCCACCTTGAACCTCGACTCAAACGCCGACCGTCTGCCTGCTTCGGTCGACTACCGGTCGTCTCGTCCTACCTTCCCATCTGCATCCTCTCTTCTCCCCTCCGAACGGCATTTTGTTTTTGGCCACCGGTCCGCAGTTGCGACTGAGATCCCGGTTTGCTGCATAGTTTGTCATCCTCGATCCCCGACATCCCGGCATTGCTAACAGGTTGTTGCACTATCCGTCCACAGGGAAAGAAGAAAAACTCAACAACAACAACGGATTCCAGTTTCCGACATCAACGTCATTCCACAGTTCCCCTACCCCAGAGCCGCTTTCTGTGACCCCAAGTCTCCAGCCGTTCCCCGCAACTAGCCGCAATCGCGCGTAATCCGAAATTATGGGCTCGTTTATGGAGGACCTCTGGTCTAGCATCTTTACCCCGGGTCCCACCCCCTCCCTCCTCATCGCGACCAACGTCACCTTCGCTGCCCTCCAGGCTCTCCTGTTCGCCCTCCTCCTCGCCACGTATAGCATCCACTTTTTCGTCCTGTCCATCTTGTCCGGCGCCCTATGGTGGTCCATCAACTGGTTCGCTCAGGAGCTTAGGCAGGTGCAAGCTGAGGAGGCGGAGAAAAAGCAACAATCGGAAGAGCCTGCAGAGAGCCAAGCCAAGCCAGACGGCAGTCGGAAAACCCCGGCGACTCTCGACAGTGCCGGGAGCGATACGGAAACAGAACTTCTAACGGAGCACAAGGGTGCTGCTGCCACCGCTTCCGCTCCTCGGTCTCTTGCTGCTTCGGCAACACTTCGGCCACCGGAGGAACAAGGCGAAGTTCGGAAGCGCCTGAGCGTCAGCGGTGAGAGCTCCGGTTACCAAAGCACCGATAGCGAGTGGGAGAAGGTAGATGACGGTAAGGCGGCCTAGGGCGTACACGGGATTGGATCATTGTCAGGGATTGTTAGTACATCAACCTAGGGGCCCGTGTGGTGGCCCGACTTATTTCTTGACCATCCTGCGGCGGACATGGGCCGTTACGGCTTCGTTGCCATACACCATTTCCGTCTGTGTCCCATATAGATACCAGAGAGGCATTCTGTTTGCTGCACCGGCAAGATACCCTATAGATGACTGATACATGCCGGGCAATGGAATGAAATGTAGACCTGTTACTTGATACTTTGATGGTCCAGCAATACGGGGTAGTATGACCAGGTTGGTGGCCACGATACTTTCTTGCTTCCACTATGACTTCTAGCAACAAAGTCCCGCGGCAAAGCTATAAGCCCGGTCTTGCATGTAGTCCGGATATCCCTTTGCCCGCTCACATGAACAGGGTGGGTGTTGTTGATATCTCATGCAGAGTTTTGACCCCCGCTTTCAAGCTGCATGGAAACCCCGCCGGAGCACGATTAGATTGACCAATCTAGACATGGCGTTAGATATGAGGGAGAGATGAGTACTGCTGTGCTATTGAGCAAAGGTCTCGACTCATAAATTGTCTATCATATGACTAGGCCTTCTCTCCACTCACACTTAGAACGAGGGTATGTAGATGCATGCAGAAGGTGCTGTAATTGCCTGGTTGGTGTTTTGGGCGTTTCCAGTTCTTTGCTTCCTTCTCAAGGACACGAGAGCATCATACTGAATTCAGTAAAATGCTTCATGCTAAATTGATAGCAGCTCGTTATATATATTCCAACTAAACATGTTTGCGATTGAGAAAGCTGGTGGCATCAACAATTTTTTCACAGAATGCGAGACACTGACAAAATTAAAACTATGTAATATACTAGAACTGATAGAAGCAGCAGCTATGCTTACAGAAATCAAGGCTAAAGCTAGCTAGCTCTACATACTGAAGCTCTTTGATTGCACATTTCCTCTTTCGGAACTCTTATCGATAAGCATGTTGATTAGATGACTAAGCACATTATCCATGATGGTGCCAAACACCGGCATCAACAAACACCCCTCAAGCCATGGCATCCTGGTGAAGGAGTGCTCTCAGACGCGACTCATCCAGATCAATGATGGAGTGAGCCATTGCTGAACCGCCAACATGCCATCCACAACCACAGCCATCCACACCAGCCGCCGACGCGTCTTCAACTCCGTCCTCCCCTCCGCGTCCCTAGAAGATTTCCCATCCGCGGGCCTCGCAATCGGACCTACAACCTCTACTCTCTTTCCGAACTTCTCCTCCGGCACGAAAACCCGCGATAGCAGCTCCCAGTTTCGATCTTCAATAGCATCAGATAAAACCGATATCGACGAGCCATGGATGGACCAAGCGACATTGGATCGTGCCTGGCAGGTTGCGACAAAGTTCCTTGCCATCCCGGATTGCGGGTTCGATATACTCTATCGATATGAGGATATAGGAGAAGCGAAGTTCCTGCGCTTGACGAATCGCGATAAAAAACCTTCCCGAGAGGTGATGGAGGCGCTCGAGTACTTGATGAAACCTTTTACAATGGGATTGGATGTGACGGAGGATATGGCGCAAAGGAACATACTGGATTGGTATGCGTATGAGATGCGGAGGCACTTTTTGAAGAATTTCAGGGGTGGGCTGTATAAGGTAGGTCTCGCATCTAAGGTGTCTCCAGCTATGTGTGGTACTGATCATGGAGTTACAGCTTCTGAATTATCCCCAGAAAGAGAGGTTGCTACATAAGATCGTGGACTGCTTGCAGCTGGCAAGGAGGATATACTTTTCGCACTTAATGGAATACTTGCTGCCGCTTCTCGATACTTCCGATCAAGAGCCTATGTTCGTCAAGCTCCGGACGTCGTTCCACATGATGGTCGCTTATGCGTTGCCATGGTCGTTGAGGTCTACGTTGCTGACTCATGTGATTACTACGGAGGCTTTGGTTATCCTGGGGATTGATACTTTGGGTGAGGAGAGAGATGACGAGTCAGGGAGCGTTGATGATATGGAAGTCGATCGGCAATTTTCGGTTTCGTACCAGGACTGGCGAAATGAGCCCTCCGTCGAGGCCAGGATGAGCCTGATGGCTGGAGAGGATGCGCGTGTTAGTGCGTCTCGAGAGGTCCTTCTGGTGCTCTTTGATGGGCTACAGATGGTTGGCATGGGCGGCGACAAGGCGCAGAAGGTCTTTGCTAGTGTAATGGATACCATGCTGAGCGAATTCATTCGAGCGGCATACACCGGGCAATGGGAAGGGCCTTCACTAGTCGTCCAGCATTTACGGCACTGGATTGAGAACGTGTTCGCGCGGCTGGTCGTCCAAGTCCTAGCCATAATTAACACCCCAGAGTCTGGGATCAGGGAACCGGATAGTCTCGACGTGAATCTGAGTGATGTAGAGAAGTGGCAGGAAATTGGTATCTCTCGCCTTGGGGCTCTCCGGGCAGGCGAACTCTTCGATATCATTGTTGAGTGGCCAGCGAGCAGTGGAGCTATCGAAGATTTACGGCACTTTACTACGTATCCGGCAGCACGATCCCATCTAACGCACTCTTTCATTGCCGTTCTCAACCAGCGATTGCTGCACCCAGGTGCATCTACTGTCGAGATTCTGCAGGTGTATATCTCCATTATACGGGCATTCAACCTGCTAGATCCAAAGGGGGTGCTTCTGGACCGGATTGCTAGGCCCATTCGCAGATACCTTCGCGACCGCGATGACACCGTCAAGGTCATCGTTGGCGGGCTCTTGTCTGATCCGGCCGATGCTGATGGACAAACTGCTTCTCATACAGACACACTGGTGGAGTTGTCAGCCGAATTGACTAAAGCACACCAGAACTCGCTGCGAGCGGATAGTGGAGAACTCGACTGGGATGATATGAACTGGGTTCCCGATCCGGTGGACGCGGCACCAGACTATCGGAAGTCGAAGACGTCCGACGTAATTGGAAGCCTTATCAGTCTGTTCGAGTCCAAGGAAATGTTCGTCAAGGAGATGCAGAACATGCTAGGCGAGCGACTACTACAAAAGCGCGCCGACTTTGACCAGGAGATGTCCGTTCTGGAGCTTCTCAAGGTGCGCTTTGGTGACAATGCCTTGCAAGCTTGTGAAGTCATGCTGCGGGATATTTTCGATTCCCGCCGCGTTGATGCAGTTATACGCAATGACCAAGGACTGAGCGGAAAGCGCAAGGCTCAACTTCCAGTTACTCCTGACGGCAGACGAGCAACAGAGGATGACGAAGACATGCCAGAGCTTCACGCCAAGATCCTCTCGCACTTCTTCTGGCCTGAGATTCAAGGGTTGGAGTTTAATGTTCCAGAGGAGATTTCCTCGCTCCAGCAGCGGTACGCGCAAGGGTTCGGATCGCTCAAGCAGTCGCGCAAGCTCACCTGGTTGAACGGACTCGGACAGGTCACTGTGGAGCTGGATCTCGAGGACCGCGTGTTCATGGACGAGGTTACTACCTGGCAAGCCACAGTGATCTACGCCTTCAATTCTCCGTCGGATGAGGCCGTGACCAAGACAACGGACGGACTCGCCAGCGAACTCGGTATGTCGACTGCACTCGTGCGCAGCGCATGTCTCTTCTGGGTAAGCAAGCGCATTCTCGTGGAAACACAGCGGGATACATTCCGAGTCCTGGAGGTCCTTCCGAGCGAAGAGGGCGATGCATCAGGCGGAGAGCCTGGGTTACCTGGCGCAGGCGATGCGGAGGACCAGTCAGCAGAATCAGCACAAGCAGCAGCCGAGGCAGATGCAGCCGCGGCAGCGGCAGCGAAGGAAACGGCCGAAGCGGCGGCGATGGAGAAGATGAACCTGTATTGGCAGTTCATTGTGGGCATGTTGACCAACCAGGGCGCAATGCCACTGCAACGGATCGTGATGATGCTGAAGATCGCCGTTCCGGGAGGATTCCCATACAGCAATGAGGAGCTACGAGAGTTCCTAGCTGGAATGGTGTCGAAAGGAAAACTGGAGATCATCAGCGGAGGCAGCTACAAGATTGTGCAGTGATTGCATATTATATCTATCCCATAGGAGGCAAGCTTGTATGAATTACGAATAATGAGGTACATGAGGTATAGCAAAACTCTCATAACTAATTTAACATGGTATTGAAGCTAAACGTACACATTACAGACATGAATATCATCGGGTCGTTTTGGCCCGTTACTCGGCATCCAGAGGAGCCACCGGGGCCTGATCATCGACCTGGATACCACCTCTCTTCTTCTCATTGCTATCCCAGAATGGCAGCTTCCATCCGCCCTCGCTCTCCGGCGTGGCCAACCACAACCGCATGAGATGGCGTCTGGGCGTAGGCGGAGCGTGATCAACATAGGCCGTGCGTGCATGCAGCACATGGGAGTTGGCCAGGAACTGAATATCGCCGACTTCGAGGATCATGTGCAGTTTGACGCGGTTGCAAGTCGCCTCAAGGACCTCCAGAGCTTCAACCTGAGCAGCTGAGAGCGGAGGGATGATTCCAGCGTCGGAGAAGCGAGTGAGAGAACGCACATAGTAGGGGTCCCACCTGCAAAAGTATCAGCACAGTTCTTCACTCAACGAACTGTCGAAGGCAATGGATACATACTTGGTATAAACGCGAGGGTTCTCCCCACGCTCCAGATAAATAACACTCGTCTTGATATACTCCTCCTGTCCCGTGCTCGTCTCGCCCTTGCGGTCAAAGTACCAGATAGGCTCTGTGAGAGTCTTGAGCACATCCGGGCGCTCCTTCGCCAGGACATTATAGACGTTGTGCGAAGAGCACAGGTCAGATTCACCTCCCTCCCTGGCGCGGTGGATGCAAAGCAAGCCAACGATATCGGAGTCATCTGCGTGGAAGAATTGTCTACACAATTAGCTCATGCCAAAGAAACAACAAGCGAATGAAGTGATCCTTACCTAGCATTCGTGCGATAAATCCGCACAGAATCAATCTGCGTCGGATCCTCGCCCAGATCCTTCACATGACCAAGCACATGGCCCCGACTGTTCTGGCTAACAAAGTACCCGAGGTACGTGCCGAGACCCATGTACGCGACAGCAGACTTGTGGTTTCCCCACTTCTCAACAGGGAAGCCCTTGAAGAGGATGAATCCCTTGCCGTCGAGGAGGTCGGCGCGGAGTTCGTGCAGGCGGGCGGCTAGGTTGGGGAGGGGGAAGTTGCTCTACCATCGTCGTCAACACATTACCTTGAAACCACAGAAGAACCAACAAGGGTAGTAAACAGGTGGCTTACCTTGCTAATACCAGTCATGGGAATCTTCGCCTCCAAAAACCCATCCGCAGCGGCGGATAACTCGTCAATCTCCTCCTCTGTGAACCGATGCGTCCATTTCTCTGGGTTATTGCTGTAATCCTCAGGCTTCCAGACCGTGGGGCCGGTGATCTCCTTGGGGAATTTATCGAAGGGGTGAATATGTTCGTAGAGTGGAGGGTGTTGACCCGTGGTTTTTAGTCCGTCGGGGAAGACGTCTAAGGGAATGGTGGCGGGTTGTTGTTGGGTTAGGGCCATGATGGATGGAGTCGGAGTCGAAATTCAGTAGAGTTGAATAAATAGATAAATGAGATCTTATCAATCAGATATTGATATCAACGCCAGTAGTAGTGGTAGTAGTAGTAGTGCAGTAATCAATCAAAGACAGAAACTGCAAGGAAAGGATACATCAGTAGTATTTATATACCCCTCATTCCAGAAACCTTTCCCCCCCCTCATATCCTAGTCATCATCCCACTTCAACCCCTGGCCATTGAACTCGCCGAGCATGTTCGGAACGATAAGCGATGTAACCATCAGTGGAGGGGAATTGCGTGCGCCGTGACTATACGTTGAAACCATCTGCGACTTCTCATAGGAGGAGTGCGCCGCGGGTGTTGAGTCGGCGATCACGAATGTTGATTTGCCGATGGCGCAATCTCGGCTGTGGCTGTTGTGATGCCCGCGGGAAAGGCTTGTGATTGATTATTATTATGCTGCGGATTGTCTGATTAGTTTGTGAGATGGATGTGAATAGTGTTATTAGTTCTTATATTGTAGTATACAGTTGGTTTATTTAGTTGGTGGATGAAGTTGAATTAATCTTAGTATCTACTTACTATTAGAAAGACGATGGCTGGTAGATGGTAGATGGTGGATGGATGGCTAGACCATGGAGGGTCGGGTATATGAGAGGGATGATCAGCGGAGCAAAGTGCCGGTTGATCGGTAGTAAGTAGTAATTACTATTGAAGATGAATTTCTCGGGCGAGAGCTGGGATAAGTATGATGCTTATGTTTCTCATTTATTGGTGTTTTGAGATGATGGGGTCATCTTGTTCATAGTGGATAGGGCATGTGTTTCCTGATCGGGTAGTAGGTTTTTTGGTTGCGGAGGGATGGTACCTGATTATGATAAATTGCATATGAGCTGCATAAATTTGACTAAATTATGATTTAAATACATCTGAGATAATAATGAGAAATGGTACTTTCAGTAAATTTAATCCATTCACATGCAGATTGAAGATGGTGATTGATTTATTCTTGTCTACTACAGTTCCGGTTGCTCCGCAGTAGTATCAGGCAAGACAGCAGGAATTTTCGTATCATTATAAAACAGGGGCTAGTAAAATACAAACTTAGTGTGATTTGAAAAAAAATATAGGACACAAAGTATATACAGTTAGTCGCAATCCTGAATATGGAAACTATGCTAAAGCAAAGGCAGAAGACAAGCTGTTTTCAAACAACCATTTTATCTATCCTATTACAGTGACATCTATCACAACAACAGGTTGTGTAGTGTAATGGTTATCACTCTGGATTCTGATTCCAGCAATCCCGGTTCGATCCCGGGCACGACCTTTTTGTGTTCCTTCAACATTGAGACCCTTGAAGAATCTCTTCTTTTTGTGCTTCACCTTCTATTTTTTTCCTCTCACATACCGAATCTAATAATTCATTCTTAATGGTCTAAAATGACCCAAGCCTATCAATTGGACCACAATTTACCATCTTCCTCCCTCATCCACAAAGTATTCGGCGGAGCATCCGTCATGACAGCTGATTCTGCCACCTGCTTGAAGGCGGTCAAAAAACATACAGAATCCCAGCTCACTTTTTCGGAGCTGTTAAAATATCTATCCGTCTATATCCGCTTATATCCGCACTTTTCTCTGCGAGGTCGACGAGGTTCTGCCGCTCTTGGCGGTAACACGAGCGGCCAATACTGGCAGTACATTGCTCCGCATGACGTTGAGGGGCCACCCATGCAACCATGTACCATCAGTACCTCAAGCATTCCAGGAAATCATCCTGTCTAACTGAGATGCCTCTGCTATCCCTTGTATATACCGTGCATACTCCGTATCCACATCCCCAATAACCAGATACATACCCACTAAATGAATCCTCTACCTCTTCTCCTCGAATGAGCAACTCAACCACAACTACCTAGTAGCTATTACCCGATGGCTGACGTCCTGCGACGAAGGGGAATATACAGAACTCATTGGATACATCCGCTCTCGCAGGGTTAGTATCATCCATTGATTTTTTGACTTCCATATCGTAAAACAGGCACTCTAAACCACAATAGCCCTAGGAATAGCATTCAGACAAACCTCCCTGGAGACGCTGTCCGCAAAGGCCGGAGTAGCGTATAGTTATACAGTAGATTTTGCGGGGACGTCTATTAAGAGAAGGGTGAGTTTATTCCCTCTTCCCTAGCTACTTAAGGTAATGCTGAGGAATGATGTTATTTGGCTACTAGTATCCCCGTGTCGTTGAGGGGAGGATTCAGTGAGTATACACCTACTACCATGACTATCCAGACCACTCTAATTGGATATACTACCCTGTACTAATGTACATATAGAGGAACAACACCCCACCTCTCAAGCAAAGACAAAGCCGACGGCCAGAAGGTCGTCACGGTTGGATTCCATGCCCGGAATGGAACAAGATACTTGTCCATACACGCTCACGGCGACGGCACCTGGAAGGAGTTCCTTTCGCGGGCGGGAAAGGCTGTTTTGCGTAAGGGGAGGGATGGATCTCAAAGGAGGGCGATGCAGGGGAGATTGATTAGATCTTCCTGCTAGTGGTTGTGGTTGTGTGGGGTTATTTATTTAGCGTTTGTATTTGGCGTTGGCATAGCTTCTTGTTTGTTTCACTCGTCTCGTCTTCTTTTTGACCGTGAGTTCAGTTATGTTGTGTGGGTATTTAGACTTGCTTTTATGTGTAGGAAGGTGAGTGAACCCATGAAAATCCTTTTACTGTGTATGATACTTTCTAATCACAATGGATCTAATATAGCACACATCAATATGTATCATCCGCAGTAGTAGTATCTACTACACAGCAGCACCTCCCATATAAACCGACTTTCCACTCTACTCCGATCAAAGCAACATCCATTGCAACTCACCGTGCAACATCTATAAATATAGACTTTGCCAGAATATTCATTCACTAAGTTCCGGGCTATACCCCCGGACCAGAGAAAACGTCAGTAGTATTTGTTTGCGTAGCGTACTATATCCGCAGCAGGAGATAATCCGACTAGGAACAAGTTCGAAAACCTGGTCAAGGTTACAGTTTTGACTTTCTATATCTTGGACGGTGGCTGAATGAGGCGTTAAGGTTATTGAAGCGGGGGTACTTTGATCAGGATGATGATTATGACATGCTTATCGCTTAATGCTGATGGAAGTATGACTTGTGTTGCCATTTTATCCAGATTGTTCTTTATTTGGTTTCAGACATGTAGGGTTCTATTTTACAACAGTTCGAGTTGAGTCCGCTGGAAGTAGTACAAGAGTAACTGTAGCAAAAACCCCAACTTGGATACAACTAACGTATTATCTCACCCATGGACCCATAGACCCTTTGAAATGAACCCTATGGGCGTAATATAATGACAAGCAGTAATTAAATGCCATCTCAACCCAAATCGCAATAACCTCCCCGAACCAGCGCGATTCAACCCTAAAGCGGCGCGCCCGCATCTCGATCACCTACCGAAAGAGGCAACTCGATCCCCAGGGGTCCGCGGTTCCACACTTTCTTTCTCGCCTTATCAAAGTCCCAACTGTTTAGATAATGGTTTTGTATCGGACGCATCTACCCCTCACCACTCTCCGAAACCCCTCAATAATCCTATAACGCACGCACGCACGCAGAACACTATGAGAACCCAGAAACATCTCCACATCGCCGTCCTGGACGTCGACGTCCCGGTTCCGAACGTCTACTACGCTCGCGGTCTTTATAGTACCCAGTTTCGCAAGCTGCTTCGGGCTGCTGCGGGGCGGATTACAGAAGGTGAAGGAAGAGATGAAGATATTGAGATCCACACCACTGCGTTCGATACTCTTGGTGGTAATTTGCCGTCGCTAGCTAGTTTAAGCACGCAGCCTACTGCCACAGTGGCCAAGGTTGGGGAGGTTATCAATCCTCTTGCTTTGCCTATCACCGGTATCTTGATTACGGGATCAGTGGCGTCCACGTATGGTGCTGAGTACCAGTCATGGGTTGCACCGTTGCTGGAGTTCATTACCACTGTGTATGAGCAGTATCCGCATGTGCGGATCTTTGGAAGTTGTTTTGGTCATCAGGCGCTTGCAGAGGCTTTGCTTGCGGGATCTGCTTCGGCCAATGAGGTCAAGGTGGGATGTTGTCCCGATGGAAAAGAAGCGGGACTGGCGCAGGTTGAACTCACAAAGGGGTTTGTGGACGCATTTCCCTGCTTGAGGGGAAAGCGTGCGTTGAGACTGCAGATGATTCATGGGGATTGGGTGACGGTTGAGTCTTCACCTGAGAAAGCGCTTCCCTCGCCTTGGATGAACATTGGGGGATCAAAGCCTTGTCCTATTCAAGGCTTGTATTGCCCAGGACGTGTTCTGTCCTATCAAGGCCATTTTGAATTCGATTCATTCGTCAACCGTGAGACATGTGTCGACTTTGGAGGGAGATTGGGGTGGGCGAAAGAGCTTGTCAAGCAGTATGTGACGGCAATTGGAGACGTGGACGGAAACGGGGATGACTCCAAACTAGCCGCGGAGGTGCTGGTAAGATTCTTTGCGGGTGAAGATGGTGCGCATGACAAGCAAGGCATGATCAAGGCACAGGATGAGAAGAGCATGGGCGTAACCAGATTAATTGGAAGTCTGGTGGGCCAGTTGATGGGTGGGAGCTGGTGGCCCAGCAAGGCATAAGAGAGTAGAATAGAATCTCTGGAAGTATTGGAAAAGGATGACGACACCATCTATTCAAATCAAACTACATCAATGTTCAATATATTCGTAAATGCGACCCACGTAAATCATCCAAACATAAACCAAAATTGTCATGATCAAAACACCAATGCCACCATGTAGTATATATACCCGCCCAGCGTTGTTGTATACCTACCAAACACCCAAAAATCCCGGATTTTCATAAGATTTCCTTATCATGGCATGTGAGAATCATGGTCGGGCCAGCCCTTCAATAACTCGTTCCGAGATATAAACAGTCAAGGGCGACACCATATACTCATCGACCACTGGGTGATTCATGTGCCTGGCTCATGTCATTGCTCCATAATTTTGAGTAACCGTGCACCCTCAAAGCCATTAATCGTAACATCCGTAAAACATAAAATTCGATCAGAAGCTCACCAGAGTGCGCTTCACTCTGGAGACATCAAGAATAAGGGTGTATTCACCTGAAGTCGAGCTGGAAAGCTTTCCATTTTCCACCCACAGTGCGGCAGCGAGGGCAGCCTCGGGGACTGGGATAGCTTGTTGGTCCATGCGACATTGCACTGCCCGGACTCGACGTCACATTCCTAAAGGAGGCAGGCGGACTGCTGATGAACAATCCGACACACTCTCGACACACGCCACAGATGCACTCCGTACAGGCGTAGCATTCATTCAAAGCCCACGGGCGTTTGCAACTGGCACAATAGATTTGGATCTCTCTGTTGCGGTATGACGCCGGTGTGGGGTTTGAGAACCGATGATGCTGGCGCTGAGATGCAGAAGAAGGATACATGTTCAATACCGGGCTAGACTCGTTGTTGGAGGTGCTCATGTGACTCGAGAAAGCGTAGGTTTTCCCTGACGCCGTCGATGCCGAATCTAGCGAGGATTCAATGGAGGGAAATGGTTCCAAATCACTATCGCGACTGCGTGCGGTGTCAAACGGCGGCGGCGTTAAAGACTTGTGTAGCGGTGACGCCGCATAGGCGTGAGGAGGGAAAGGCCGATGAGAAGTCGGTGGCGGCAGTCCAGGAGAGGGTTGAAAAGCCGGTGGTAGCGATGACCGGTGATTGCCGACCGAAGGCGCCGAAGTGATATTGGAGATCAACGGGGGCATTGTAGGCGACCGACCAACCTGTGGCTGAAATTAGCACATGTCTGAGCTTGTTCTGCGGAAAAAGCAGGCACATACATCCGAGTTATGATCGTCATCCGCTTCCGTGGCCGAGGTAGCTGCCTCAATCAGATCTTCCCAGCGCTTGCCTTGAGCCCATGCGGCAGTCTGTGGTTCCGCAGAAAGCGCCTTGCGATCGCCCAGGCTAGGGCGTCGGCCGTATTCCTTGGATCTGGTCCGCTCATGCTTCGGTTTTCTAGCTCTAGAAATGGACGACTTGCGAGGACGAGGAAGCTTGTCTCGATGCTGGATGGGAGGCAGGGTGGAAGAGCGACCGGGCGGGGAGTGCGTCAGAATGGACGGGAGAAGCTCGCGAGGACGAGGGGATGAGAAAGGAGGCAGCGAAGCCTCCTGCTTGAAGTGCTCCCTCAGGGAAGGCAGTTCAACGGATCGCAGGCGGTCTCGGTCATTGTCCGAGTGAGTCTCCTAGCGCACCAGTTAGGCAATCTTGCTTTTCTACTGCTCACAAAGTAGTCTAGCATACCATGTCCGTATCCCAGTCGGAAGCTAGACGGTTGTGGTGCAATTGCGCCAATGCGACGGCGGCGGTCGCTGCCGCGGGGTGAGTCTCGTCAATGCCCCGCGGGGTTGCCGGAGAGCTAGCGTCAGCAACGTAGATATCCCGATCAGCAATTTCTATAGCCAGTCAGTTGACGTTCTGAGAGCCACACATTCCAGCCATGATGACCGACCATTGCGTCGCCGAGATGGAGCTTGAGTTGAGGGAGATAGATGAGCCCGTTGGTCTGGAGGGGTGGTCACCATCAAGATGAAGCTCTCCTCGGTCGCCGGGAGCTTCGGAATGTAGTGGTTCGGGTGGGCTCTCCGGATATGCTCCTGCATGGAGCGATAGCGCTTCTCCTGAAGGGCAGAACAACATGTTAACCACAAGCATTAGGCTTGGATAGTAATGCGACAGATCATATTATTTTTTTTTCTCTCCAGCTTGCGCCCGCACTGGTCCTCGCACAGAGGCGCAGGCTGCTTGCTGACCATTGCATGAAAGTGGGGCTCGGATCGATAGCGGGCGGGAAGAAGGAGCAGGAGGGAAAGCTGAGAGGGGGGAAAAGGCGAGCTGAAGGAGTACTACTCACACCCAGACATCTCTTCCGGCAATTGGAGCCATCGTTATTCTTCAACGGACACACCACTTCATTATTGACGTCGGTGACCGAGAAGGAGCTCGTTAGCGATGCTCGCGGCGGCATGGTCTGCATGGATCCGTCCTGGCGGGGTGGGTTGGAGGGTCAAGCCAGCGAGCCAGCACAAGCACACAAGCAAGCTTGAATAGAAGCACTGAACTAAATAGTAATAGATCAAGATCAATTCGTTAGGGCACCGTCAACCCTCCCAACGCATGCTCCAATGTACAGCGCAAGAAGGAGAAGGTAAAGAAACGATGAGTATGTCAAGCAAGTAATTTGGAGAGGCGAAAAGATGAAGGGAGAAAAAGGATCGGGGAAGAGGTGGAATCCGTGGTCGAGAAAGCTAGACGGCAAAGTAATAGAGTGTATGAGTAATATGGAGATAAATTCGCCCTAGTTGTTGCTGTCCAGGCTGAGCTATTCTTTTTCGGAGCCAGTTGCGGTAGTTACTATCAATGTAGTAAGATTGTAATGTACTCCGAAGCAGCAGCAGCAGCAGCAGTACTACTAGTAGTAAGTAGTAGTCAAAAGCACGTCCGGCGTAGTGGCAGGAAACTAAAGCATCACAATCGAGGAATTGGTCAGGTCCAGGAAGGGGGAAGGGGGGGGGGGGGGGGAAGGTCAAGGAGCTAGGCCGAGTACAGGTCTTGTCCAGCCAAGCTAGTCTACGAATAGGCTAGTGACCTCGAAAAAAAGAAAATTGACAGCCAAAGGATTGGGGGATGGCAAAAGACCCACTAGGCAAAAAACAGAAATTTGACCTAAAAAAATAAAAAAAGGAAGGAAAAAAGAGAGAAAAAGTGAAAAAAGGCGACCAGCAGGCGACTTGTCTGGAGGGGAAAAACGAAAAAAGGAGGGTGGGAATGGTAATCCACTTACAAATTACATGATTTTACATACAATACCAGGAAAAAGTCAAAAAATGATTGAAAAGAAAGACAAAAAAAAAGAAAAAAAAAAAAAAAAAAGTGGGAAGATTTAGTCCGAAGCACTCCGACCGCGTGGCTTGTCCCATGTAGCTTGGACTGGCTAGGATGATCGGAGGATCCAGGATTAGTGAACAATCCAGAAAACGTCCTCGTGCATCAGTAACTGGACTTGTAGGTCTCGAGGCGCTGGGATAAGGTATCACGGAGCACTGGATCGGGTGACACGATAAGCATACCTACTACAGCCCGTACCGCGGATGAGAGGCGAAAAAAGAGGGAAGCTCACGGGCAAGATAACGGACATCCGAAGGGAGCTCTTGAGGGAGATTGTAGATATTGGTTGGCTTGTTAGCTACGCAGGTATCCAGGAGTTATTACTAGACTGCTTGCTACATGGAGCTACGAGGATAGATTGTTAGCCAAGCAGCAGGAGAAAAGTCTTTCAAGCCATTCTCATCCGATCAATCCCTATGAGGCATTATCATCCTGATGGTGATACAGCATGTGCTCGTTCTTGGTATTACGATTTCGTACCGCAGCGGTATCTGATGCCGATTGCGCCTATCGATAAAGTGTGGGACAGCGCGATATCCGCACACATGAATTTCGGTCCTCGCTTCGTCGCGAACATTACTCTTTTTGTAGAGTATATTTTGCTGAAAAGATGCTAATTTAGTATTTCATGCTTTACTGCTTCTATAGCAGTATAATTCTGTATCACTAGACAGTCCATTTTGTACAGTGAGGCACTGTAGAAGGCTTCGGATCCGGATCTACTTTGCTGATAAGTCTGTGACACTTACACTCCACTGGAGCTCAGAGCCGGGTCAAGCTTACATTACATTACCGGAGCCAAAGGAGGGGTGACATGGGGAAGGGGCACTGCCTTCCTAGTTGGGATGGCGGACACCTCCGTAGCTCAGTCAAGGGTATAAGTTAAGGACATGGCTACTCGGCAAGGACTTCCAGCAGCAATCATCCTATATGATCCGTGCGATTCATGTCCGAGTTTGAAAAGGGCAAACAGCTGAACTTTGACTGACGGGGTCTTGGTCGACCGAGACTTCCGTCCCTCAGACAGATGCAGGTTGACCTAGCTAAGCTGGTCAAATACCATACAATACACGAATACATACGGTATGGTAACGATGACCAGCACTTCGGGAATGCCGGTGGAACCCCTCCATTCTTGAGGGGGTTTGCGACAGCTGCAGCATCAGCATAATTAGTATTGACTACGGATGAATGGGGGTTGGCCTTGATGGATGATGACCGATACAACACAATGGTCACATTGCTCGCAGGTAGTCAGTTTAGGCAATTCCAATGGGTTATTGTAGAATCACGTGGTGAGTGAACAAGCTGGGCATCCGGCCATGTGCGACCTACCCCTCATTGTTCTGGTTCATTTTCCACCACCACCACCACAACCACCCAGCTCTCCCCAGCTCTAGGTTGAGCTTCCATGCAACCCAAGCACAAGAGCTCCCAGCTGGAGCTTTCCAGTGGAAAGGGCCTAAGACCAAAGCAGTTAGGCCACTAGTGGCGAGTCCAATTTAGTTTAGCGTGACGCCACTCCAGTTCCTTATTCCCGTCTGAGTGGGGCTCTCGAAACGGGTGTACCTTAGCAGGCGATGGGCGAGAGGAAATTTTTCCATCTTCTCGAAACAAGTGGCCACCGCTGATTCCATGGGAGGCTGGGGCAAATCGCTGGCTAACTGTGTCTGGACTCTGGAAAATCCCCCCCGATGCTGATGGCTATGCGGAATTCCGCTTTCCGGGAGAGGAAAAAAAAAAAAAAAGGGGTAAAATAGTTACTACTACCCTGAGACCTGGGAAAGACAACACCCATGACCCGGTGATTTCAAGGGACCAGTCCAACGGCCGAGAAGAGTGGTGCCTCGGAATCACACTATCGCAGGTCACCGGTGTGGAGGGGTTGATGCCCAAGTTGCCCTTAAGCGAAACTGGTTGCCGTGAATTCCCGCGCTTAGCTGGAGTGCACACAAGGGAGGGGAAAGCTCCGTCCTTGTTTAAATCCTGATCCGTTGGCCGTGCTGTCTTTGACCCTCTCGATGGATACTAAGTCAATGGTCAAAGTAGTGGTACTTTGTCGGGGCAAAGAAAGTCTATGCACCTGCACACGCGGCTAAGAGGTTCTAGCTCGGCGACATGAGGGGACGGCCCTGCTGTAGCCTGCTTAGCTTCGGTTCGACACCTACGGACTTCAGCCGATATGGTTGATTGTTCCCCCCAGCCGCTAATCTTGCAGAGGAATGTTCACGACAATCCACGGCTCTAATTCGATATGCAAGGAATAATGCCTGTTCTCTGACCTGGTCTATAATCCACATGGTTGCCATTGGTCTTTCAGTTGCTTTACCAAAATCCTCACCGACACAGAGTTGGCCTGGGAAAAAAAAGTTTCGCATTCCGTGCGGAGAAAATTCTATTCTTGGAAAAATGAACCTCCAATTGCCCGCCAGTCAGAGCGTGCGGTTGACCCTTGGGTTTTACCATAGCACGAGTCAAGGCTTACTGCAATGTACGGCCGTACTTGGTAATTAGTGTGTCGCTGACCATGACCGTGGCTTATGGCCGAGCGGGACTTATACTAACACTGGATACTACATAACTGACTACTGTAGGACAGGTAGAGCTGACAATAACATTGACAGTGCTATTGTTTCTCTGATCCCTTGCATTCATTCAGCCAATACCACAGCCGATGCTCATGCAGGACGATAGGTACATCGTACTCCTCGCAGGGGACCATGCATCGTGCCAACAGGAAGAGGTTCCCAAGCCGCGGTCTCTGGGGGAGCCGCCTGCATTGGTGGCGCCAAAAATTGCACATCGAAGCAGCAGCAGTTCTGCCGGCAGCTGGTCACTTTCCTTAATGGGCATATTGCAGTGCGCAAAGCATCATGATTGGATGGTTTGCCAGCAGGGGATGATGCACGGTACCCAATTAGAGGCCGGCTGATGGGCAATGGATCGTCCAATCAGATCTTGATACCCTCGTGCTTACTCACCCCCCACTTCGGCACGTTTTTCTTTCCATTCCCGTTACAATTATTACGATACCGTAACTAAGCATTGCCCCCCACGGATGTTTGCCTGGTCTGGTTCGCTTTGCTAGCCACAGTCCAGCCTTCCCATACTTCCTCTCGTGGGATGCCCCCTTTTCATCAGAATTTTCAACACTGCCTTGAAGATGCATATCGATCCATGGAAATTGAAGTGCCACCATCGAGATTCAACTCGGGGAGTATCTGGGGAATTTACGGAGTAGGAACCCGTATGTCTGGTCATTCAACCGATGAAGGTCAACAACGGCTATCGGCAAACCGTGAGATGTGCTATCCCACAGACGATATCTTCATCGTGGATATTATCAATCATAGTCGCACTGCATCACGGCCAACTGCAGCGTATACATTGGCAGTTGCAAGACTGCCGATCACACTTTTAGAAACACTGGCGTATCTGCCGAATGGCAGTGCCTTATACTTTCCATATCCGACCATACTATATCAAGACAATGACAGCATCACATCGCACAATCGCACGTATACCGGGCTGACCTGCCTCATTCCTCCATCCGAGACAGACAAAGAAGAAGAAAAGTGTGCCAGCCTTGCCGCAAAGCTTGTATAGCGGTGGCCGTTGAATTGCGGGAGCGCACCTACCATCGGATATGGCACGTCACACAACCACCGACTGTAGTCCGCAAATGAGGTGCAGCACCCTCACAACATTCCTATAATCCTCCATATAAGCTACCAACTAGCTCCGATCACTTGCAAGCTTGTTTGCCGTTGCCGCTTATAACATCACCCATCAGCACTACTCGACAGCATCATGGAATAGTCCATCGGCTACGGCGCCAGCAGTGCCGTATATCCGTGTCCGATGCCCCACGGGGATCAGCCAGACAGCATCCGATGGACTCTGAGGTCACTGTCCCCCTGGTACCGACGTGCCTCATCAGCATCCGATTCTCCGCGCCACGCATCTCAGCAATGACATCGTTCAAAACAAGCTATCTGTAGCTTCTAGCCTTAGTAGATAAAAGACCTGGAGAACCCTGGCCGCTGCTAAATCCCATCATTTCCACCTCACCTTAAACCAACACCCTCTCCAATTCAATTACACCACACCACACCATGTCCCCCACAAAGAAAGACTTCCGCGTCGCCATCATCGGCGGCGGCATAGCAGGCATCACACTTGCCATCGCGCTCCACCACCGCAACATCCCTGTAACCATCTACGAGCAAGCGCACGAATTCGGCGAAGTAGGCGCCGGCGTCTCCTTCAGCCCCAACGCCGTCCAAGCCATGAAATACTGCCATGATGGCATCTACAACGCCTTCGAGAAAGTCTGCACGCGGAACCTCTGGCCCACCAAGCAAAAGGTGTGGTTCGACTATCTGGACGGATACAACAGCAAGAACACTAGTCAAGAAGAAAACGGCCACCAAAAAATCGAATTCACCATCTCCAACAGCCTCGGCCAGAACGGCGTTCACCGCGCGCATTTCCTCGACGAAATGATCAAGCTCGTCCCCAAGGAAATTTCCCGCTTTAACAAGCACCTGGATGATATCCACGAGCGCATTAGCGATGGCAAGCTGATTATGAAGTTTGCCGATGGATCCGAGGATGAAGCTGATTTGGTCATCGGGTGTGATGGAATCAAGTCCCAGGTGCGCCAGATTATCGTCGGTGCTGACCATCCTTCCGCGAAGCCGTCGTATACTCACAAGTATGCGTACCGGGGTCTCGTGCCGATGGATAAGGCGGTTGAGGCGATTGGGGAGGAATTGGCTTCGAATTCTTGCATGCATGTGAGTGATCAGCCCTCTTGACTTCAAAGCTACCAAACAATACTAATAAGTGTAGATGGGCCCCGGTGGCCACATGCTCACCTTCCCCGTGAACGCCGGCAAAACACTCAACATCGTCGCCTTCCACACCACCACCGACGAATGGGCCGAGTACCCCAGACTCACCCGCCAGGGTACCCGCGATGAAGTCCTCCGCGACTTTGCCGGCTACGGGCCCAACGTGACCAATTTGCTCAAGTTGACTGATCCTCAGCTCAGCGTGGTATGCATTCCCCCCTTCCCCCATTTACCTTGAACAATAGAATCTGATGAGTATACAGTGGGCCATCTTCGACCTGGGCGACCACCCGGTCCCAACCTTCTACAAAGGCCGCGTCGGCATCTCCGGCGACGCCGCGCACGCTACCTCGCCGCACCACGGCGCCGGCGCGGGCTTCTGTATCGAGGATACAGCCGTGCTGGCGACACTACTGGAAGACGAGCGCGTGCAGACGCACAAGGATCTACAGGCGGTGTTGGCGGCGTTTGATGAGAACCGGCGCGAGCGGTCTCAGTGGTTGGTGCAGAGCAGCCGGTTCATTGGCGATTGCTATGAGTGGAGGGCTGATGGGGTAGGAAGCGATTTCAAGAAGATCGAGGAGGCGATTAACTATCGGAATGGGATTATTGCCAATGTGGATGTTGGGAAGATGTGTGAGGAGGCGAGGGGGGCGCTGGGGAGGAGGATTGAGAAGGCTTCGTTGTGAGTATGACTACTACTAGACTTTTGGAAGGAGGGGTTTGTACGATGATAGAGGGTCTGTTTGTGTTCTTTGTGGTTTCTAGCGAGATATATCGTTTGTTTAGCATGTGTTTGTTGGATAGATTAATTCATTCTTAGCATGTTATCCTGAGACCTTTGATTGTTCAGCGGTACTACACTGAATTCACATTGATAATGGTCCTAGGAGATTATGATGATGGGTATGCAGCACTAATCCTGCATTTGTTCCACAGCATACATGCCTTATGCGGCATTGTTCAGTATTAACATATGTAATTAACCGTACTAGTATCCTCACTTAAATAAGAAACACCAGGATAGCTCAGCAACAAGTATGGTCCGTCCATATCCTTCAAGTTCTCAACATGAAGTATTAACTAAACAGCGCCGAATTCAATAATGACATCATCCTCTGTTTCGTACACAATCGATCGGGGTATCATAGAATAAATATAGATAGTTGGAGTCGTCGTGGGTGGTGTCTGAGAAATGAACTGTGTGAAGTTAGCATGATTCTGTCTATAAGCATATGAAAGTCCAGAATCTTCCCTCTGGGGACATACCTGCCTTATACACCCTGCAACGTTCCATAAATCGGTTACATCATGTTTCTTTGCAGAGAACAACAGCATTCTCCGACTTTGAATCAGGCGTCACTTGCTCATTCTGACCTCCCTCTGACCTGAAAGATGCCAACCACTCCCAAACAAACGACAAGGGATTCATCAGGCTCTCAATGGGACTGTAAGGTGATAATGCGGGGTCGTAAAAATGCGTTGCCATGATTGTTTCTTTCTTCTCCCAGAACGTATATCACACTTCAGTGATGAATCAATCTTTCAAAGAAACCCCGAGGATATAATCAACAAGAAAAGGAGTCAAAGAAAGAATGCCACAACCACTTGCCCTGGAGGGACACAGACAGTCTTCAGCGCAACAAACAATGCAAATGATTCGCATAATGGCGTGCTGTGCCTCCACCGCTCATTCATTCATTCATTGGTTCCCCGCATTTCTCATCGCTGGGCGGTGGGAAACTGGCATGTTTGTTCTCCAATTACATTCTGATTGCAAACAGTGCAATTGAATATTACTAATGTTTGGTGTGTTTGGATTGTTTGGTACCATATGTTCATCGGGTCGGGGTTACGGCCGAGAGCCCCCCGAACTTGGGGGGACACTCGAATTTGGGACTTCGGAAGTGACCGCCTTGAGGGCTTCCGATGGGGTTTATTGGGTTGGGGGTGGGTGGTGGTTCCGATGGTGGGCTGGGGCTGGGGGGAGGGGTAGGAAGGGATCGGGGGTTGATTGGGGATGTAGTAAGTACATAAGTATTCGTTTCATTTGTTTCTTGATTGATGTGTCTAGTGGTGTATTGTTTTTATGATGGTGATAGAGCGATGCTCTGCATTGTTGGGGGCTATCGGATATTGGTCTAGGGGACGGTATCCGGATGGGAGACTGCTACGCCGCTTGATAATTACAGTATTATAGTTAGAGCCATATCCCATTTCTGGATATTTTCAGGGAGATGGTCATTTTCATCTTCCACTCAGTAAAGCAGATTTAACATGCTTTCATGGGTGAAATCACCCTCATCTCACTGGCAGTTTCGTGATGAGCATAGCCGACATACAGAATGTGGAGACGGCCGATATAGTGGGTCTATGGCTATCATCTACTTACCCCAGGTCTTGGCTCTGTGGATTATCTTGACTAGATAACTGTCAGCTTATGATGACTTTGGATCTATGAGATTACAGTTGAGCTGAGTGAGTGGAAAGAGTTGAGAATCTACAGAATTGTGGAAGTTATTTACTGGTGATGTTGTACGGGAGGGTTTAATCAGAGCAGGTTGATATAATGTTGCTTACACTGCTGTCATGCCCATCACAAGTGATAGTTCGAGTGAAGATGAAGTGAAGGGAAAGAATTGAAGGAAAAGTATTACCTGAGGTAATTACTAGAGCTTCAACGAGATGCGCAGTCTGGGAGTTGGGGAGGCTACGGGGATGGGGAGTCTAGTCCACGAGATGATGAGAACTATAGTGAATTACAGGTGCTATAGATGATCGGATGGCCTCACTTCTCAATTGATCTTACACTCTTTCATAAAAGGAGAAATGAGCAAGTCAAGTCGCAGTGATTCTCTCCTGAGAGGTGCAGGCCATGCTCGCAGCCACTACTCGCTGTTCATCTACTTTCCATCTGGACCATCTATCTACTTACGAAAGCTACGATCAGCATTGATGTGAATCGTGGCTTGGGACTGACACCTCACCTCATGAGACTGTATGGTCTCATAAACGTTGGCTAATTTCTCATTGCCATTTGGGCCATATCATTACTTACTTCTTGAGTATGAGGGCGGATCTCAGTTCCTTTACGTCCAGTGACTGAGGCACCTACAAACGCTGAAACTTTGTTTGTTTTTTCCTACTTCCCACGGAAACTCCCCATTTCCATTTCCTCTAACACATTCGCCTCCTAACAAACGCCATCTGGAAATGAAGACTATCACCTACTCATCCAAGAAATCTTATCACTATCTCTGAGCTTTGCTCATCAGTCACTTTGACAGTAAGGTATCCCTCATCATGTGTAAAAGGCATGGCCAGCCATCCATGTCATTTCTGACGGTTGCCTTGCTGCTACAGTCTCTCAAAGTTGCCTTACACAATGGAACTCCACTACCAATCAAGCAGTCAGATGGACGACGAAATATACGTTGTCACCCAGCAACTTCAGGAGTTACAAGAGTATCTTGACACTCAAAAAGGGAAGGGTCGGGCCGATGACAGTGAAGACTATCTACAAGCATATCGCCAAGAGTTGAGAGCACATCTAAGGTCACTGGAGGACAACAAGCTCGCCTGGAGCATTGCTGTGGCAGTACGTTCCGACAGTCGTGTTATTGCTGCTATTACACGGGAAGAAGCTCAGGCAAGCGATGATCGACGTCTGGCAATCAGAATAAATGAAAGAAACGATGACTCGGACTCTTCAACAACTGATGATGATGTGGAACAGCCTCAAGCAGCCACAGAGCCCCAGTCCAGTGACGATGAGGGCGTCGCCGGTCCCTCAATGACATACACAGAAAGACAGGCCTTGGAATTGGAGAAGCCCGCCGCCACGGAGACTCGGTGCTGCGTGTGCTACGAGAGTTTCTTCGCTCACAAGGTGAAGCAATTGGACTGCAACCATAATTACTGTGACGATTGTCTCAAAGATGTCTTTCTAAGAGCGACGAAGGACTCAACTCTCTTCCCTCCACGATGCTGCCGTATACCGATTCATCTAGAAGCTGCCCAGGAGCATCTGTCAGAGACTGAGATTTCTGATTTCAAGAGCGCGGAAATTGAGTTCTCCACCACTGACCGCACTTATTGCAGCAATACCAGCTGCGGCAAGTTCATACTACCTCAAAACATCATAGCCGGCCGTGCTGAGTGTCCTCACTGCAACCTGAATACCTGTGCCATGTGCAAAAAGGCTTTTCACATCGATGACTGTGTGGAGGATACTGATCTGCAAGCTACACTGGCGCTAGCTAGTACTCAAGGATGGCAACGGTGCTTTCGTTGCAGGGCTCTCGTCGACCTGGGGTTCGGCTGTTACCACATAACGTATGCATATACTTCTTCCGCATTCCCCACTTCCACTTACTTACCTGTTAAACAGGTGCAAATGTCGCGCTGAGTTTTGCTACCTCTGCGGTCTTCAATGGAAGACATGCGAATGCGTTACTTGGGACGAGGGAAGACTACTCGCCAGAGCGGCAGAAGTTGTAGACCGTCAGGCCCCAGCGCCCTTAGCACCCCCGATCCGCGATATCCTAGTTCAGAGAATGCGGGCAAATCTGATGGAGAATCACGAGTGCGAACACCGAGGCAGATTTCGGCGTCTTGAAGGTTCGAGAAGGCGAGCATTTGATTGCGAGATCTGTGGAGAACGCCACCGGAAGTACATCCTGGAGTGTCGCCAATGCCAGATTGTAGTTTGTGAGAGCTGCCGACGGAATCGAATTTGATGCAGTGTAGGAAGGGTACACAATTTGTTGACTGATAGGAAGAATTGATTGATGGAGAACTGCAGTGTTTGATGAGCAGATGATTGTCCATGTTTACCAGAAATGCTGTTTCATGAGTGGTTGGGCAGGTCAGTGTAAAGTGTGGTACTTACTTGACGAGCTTCATAGGTAGCGGAGTACTTATGTTTACCTGAATGTTGTTTCGTTCCATGTTCAGATCAAGTATTAGTTATGTCCTTGGATTTGTGCATGTCTTCTTTGTCGAAATATCATTATTCTTGTGTCATTACGCTACGGCATAGAGAACAATACATACAAAGGCCTCCTTTGAACCTCACTAGCCCACTCCCATAAGAATCAAGAGCTTGTATACCACGATTAACCATGCTGGCAATTCTTCAATCCAGATAACGATACGGCGACGATGTATCTACCTAATCCCATTCCCAACTCAATACTGCCTAGAAACATAGGTTTTGTTTGTAGAACACCTTTTCCCATTCCATGATTATAGTATACCTTGATTTAATTCATGCAACCTGCTCGAAATACTTCATAAACTCCACATCCCTCATCAGAGCCTCATATTCCTTCTCCGGCGCTTGCACAAAGACCTCAAACACTCTCGCATCTCCCTCAGATAAATCCGGCAGGATTATTGCGCACGCCCCCGGCACCCCCGCCTGCACCCGAAATGCCACGGGCCTTGCTGCCGCTCCCAGATCATACTTGGCTGCGCTCCCTGCATACCAGGTGTTCATGAACAGATCCATGCCTGCAAAGTCCGCGTTCGGGATAAGCATCTCCGTGTCGGCGAGTGAGGTCTGCAGCGCCGTGAGATGTTCAATCTTAGATATGTCAACGGCGTGGATAGATTGGCGGATCTTGGTAGCTGCTGCGGCAAGGCTGCGGTCCCCTTCGGAGATGAGTGTGGTGGCGGGCACTGGTCCAGCGAGGGTACCGATTACGGCGTTGCCGAAGTACTGGGGTGATGTTTTGTGCTCTGGGTCGCGGGATCGGACGTCGATGGGGTGGACGAATCGGGTTGGAGTGTTGGCTTGGTCAGGGTGAATATGTAGGCGGGCCCGGGTTAGTGCCCTCCATAGGAGGGCGGAGATGCAGTCGTAGGAGGTTATATATTCCACCTGGTCTAAATATGGGGCACATTGAGTTTTAAACTGTTGGATGGTGGGCTCTGTGATGCGGTAGATGCCGGCGCGAGTTTGGGGTGGTGGCTTGAATTGAAACTTGCTCTTCTCGATGATGTGGAACAGGGGGAGTTGAGCGAGTCGATCTTGCTGCGAAATTGTGGTATCCAGGGTAGGAGCATTGTAAGGATCTCTTTTCAGGTCTGGAGTGTAGGTGGGCATGTCCAGGCCTTCCTGATGTGCTTTGCTGCTCTGACAGACGAGCGAGATGAAAGTGCTGAGAGATACCCAGTCCCCGGCTGCGTGGTCCACTCGAAACCCTACGGCCAGACCCCCTTCAATGAGATTGATTTGCATTAAGCAGACTGGGTGCTTCGCGATTGGATCTTTTGGTAGAAATTGAGTCAAATCTAGTTTGCTGGGAGAGAACGAGTGCCGAGCCAAGTCATGGAAAGGCTCGCACTCGGTGCCTGTGTATCGGCGTACGTTGACTTCCACCGCGCTGTCAGTGGAGGTCACGATGCAAAGCCTTCCGGATTTGTTGAATTCAAGGTGACCTGCCATAAATGGTAGTTGGCGAGTTGCGTGCTTCACTCCCTCCAATAAGGAGGAAACCACACTCTCTGGGTCAACAGTGGCCTGGAGATCATAGAAGAGGACGGCTTTCACAGTCTTGGTGAAGCCTCCTTTGTCAAGATCTGACAATTCATATTCCCATTTCCTCGTGTCTTCCATTATTTTATTCGCAAGTTGGATGTCTAATTTAGTGCGAATATAGTAAATTGCGAGTAAATGAAAACAGTTGCTCCGGACGCATCCATAGTTGTTAAGTATGGGTGTCGTCGCCGTCGGGAACCCGAAGTGGTCAAGCCCCGGGACGCCTAAAAAGGCCCGATTGGGAGCCCGACCGGGCGGTTACTCGCTCAGTGTTTCATCTTTGCCCCTACACAATTCCTTCGACAAACCATTACTTATATCACTTTTGACACTGTTCACATTGAACCAGCCACTGTCAGTGCCATAGCCACGTCCTTGACGATAAAATGGGATATGATCAGATGATAACAACAGGCTGCCGGGTCGATCCAAACAATGTATCAGGATCAAAGTCACCCCAGAGCTTCAACAACGGGATATCAAACCTGCCAACCCGGCGGAAGCACTGGGTCTCATGCTTCTCCTGACATGGTACAACTATTAAGCCTTGGATAACATGGTATGTCTTCCGGGAAGACCGCAGCGGAATAGCATAAGCCTGCTGCATTCCTTCCGACTCGATTTCTTGCAAACTATCTGGGTAGCATTTACCCAGTAATGTGCCCGGATGTAGTTCCTTCGACTTGTCTGAATCTCCCTGGCTGGTAGCATAAAATTTCCCCTGTGAGGGGTGCCAAATAATATTCTTCATCGAGGCGTTCAGTTGCAACCGTCCGTCTGTAACCTCACCGTACGGCATCTTCTCATTCGCCAAGGTAACTTGGCAATCGACAACCTCACATTCCGGTACATCTTCTCTCCAGAAATGCATAGTATTCGCACGCAGCACCTTGCCGTTTACTGCGGCCCAGGACCAAGACGGGGCGCGATAGCTCTCGGGTCGAGCATGTAGTGGTGGATCAGCTTCCCAAAGGAGGTCTTCGAGGAGGTTATGTTTCCACAATCCAGCGAGGTACTGGCTATGAGTCCAGGTGCGATGAAATGTTTCTGCAATGCCGTAGAATGCGATGAGACGATCGCGAAACTGTGTGATATCGCGCGCTGTGTATTCCGCCAGGACCGAGGCCCACGTATTTTCAATCGTAATCGCAGAACTCTCTTCGTACGTGAGGGGAGCCCAGTCCCCCTCTTCTGGCTCCATCATTGTGCTCGGTAGGCGCGTGTCTGCATTCCATGCTGCAATGTTGGAGTTTCCGATGTTAAGGTAGTGTGATTGACATTGAAACCGCACGGTTCGAGTTGTGAAGATCAAAGCACGCTGGGTAAGAAGCTTCTCCTCGTAACACCAGGCTCGAGTATCTATTGGTTCACGAGGATCAATTGTGCCCTCCCTGATCCACATCGTGCCGATGCGGTTACCGTCGCAGCGGAAAGGTAGCGAAACTGCTTTGGGTGGGGGTTCACGGTCTTGCAAGAATCCTTGGCTGACTTGGGATGCGCTGGCCGCGACGATAGTCACGAATGCGTTTTGGAAGGTTTTGCGGATTTGCGGGATCTCGCGACTTTTATCCTCCTTGGAGTCTTGGATGATGCACAGGCTGTCGACCCAGAGAAAGCGGATCCCGAGTTGTTGAGTGCAGTGGATCGCATCTTTGATTGTTTGAGGGAGTGAATGGACTGGGATCTCTTGACAATATGACTGGAGATTGTGAGTTTGCATTCGATGTGGCTGGGCCTCTCCCCAGCGGTAACTCAGAGCTGTGTATTTCCCTGGCGCTCCCTCTTGAGTGATATGAAGTTTTGGATGCTCCGGATCCAAACAATCGACTACTCGAGTCGGCAGATAAAGGGTCTCTCGATGATGACACTGGTCATGTCCCCCAGTCGTGCACTCGCTGATAAGCTCAGCAGCATGAGCATATGTAGCAGGGGAGTTGACCTGCCAAATGACCTCGCGTGTCGGGATATATTCCGCAGCATTATCGCCTGCGACAATTAGCTACACTACTCCGGTACAATTACTGACAGATTGAACAAACCATTCACTGTGTGTACCTCGAATGTTTGACTCCAAATGTCATTCAACGAGAGGGCCAGAAGGGTACGTTGTTCTTGCCCTGACCTCATGCGGAATCTCACAGCTATTGTATACTCTGCCTCAGCATGAAGAGGGCCATCTGTCCCAACCTGAGCTGGAATCTGCTTGTTGAGAAACTGACACCATTTACACCCCTCTTTGGCAGAGGTGGCAATTTCTCCCAGACTCACCTTGTAGGAGAAGCCCGACACGTGAGGTTGAAACTGAGCCTTCCAGGCAACCTGGAAACCGTTTCTGGAAAATAGGCTATTCCAGCAACGCTGGCAGACAGAAGGATGCGACGTCATGCCACGAAAAGCATTGAAGAAACGGACTATTGACGGGGGTATGAGTCCACACATTGATTGTGACGGAATATGCTTGTTGCGGAAAAAGGATATCACGGCCAAGATCTAGCCTAGAATTAGTAATATCAAAGTGCAGACCGTTCAGAATAATGTTTCCTGGGTATTATCGATATTAATGATCTGTAAACCACAGCAAGGTTACGAAGATGTGATTGTGATTGCCCAACTCTTAACTTAGAGGCCTAACTGTCACGTGAAACTATACTCCTCTCGTATGCAGGCTAGAAGAATACGACCCTAATGCAGAGCAAGGTTGGTTTTCAGCCTTGCACGAAAAGGATGATCGATAGAATGTGTCCAGTTCCCTGGGTTGTTTCAGCCGGGACAATGTGATTTGGATAAGTGCTTAACAGTGGAAATGACTTGGCGCTGGGAAGCATACATCGGACACCGAAAAGTGGGCCTCTGCCTCGTTTACCCGATGTTGACATGAACTCAACATCTTATTGGGAGAATGACTGTACTATCAGCCGTCCGATGCATGAAAATGGGTCAGCTCAAAAAGCTGTGATGTGTTGAGAGTGGAGCAACTCAACAAGCCTTTTGCTCGAATGCCATGACTGGAAAATCTAAGATCACTGGGGGAAATGTTGTCAAATATCACAATCTATTATCACAGGAACAACTACTTTATCTTGCAAACGCCAAGATTCAACAAATGGGAGAAAACCAATACACATCATCGTTGCAAACCTCTTTTCTTCTCATCCAATATCACTCGCCTCTCTTCATTGTCCGTAAGCGCCCACCATTTCTCCTCCCAATCCCTCAGCTTGCCAGGAAAGAACTCCGTCAGGAGTGCTCTTCCGAATCCCTTATACCCCAGCTCCAGCTCCATAAGCGAGTACATCACTTTGTACTCGGCGAAGATTGAAGGCGAACCCTGTGAGCTTTCGCTCAATTCGATTGGAATGCCCAGCATCTCAGGGAACCGCGGTGCCCCAGCGACAATGAGATTCTGGATCATGCCCAGCCCCCCAACGCCGACCAGATACCAGGTATGACTTTCGATGGCTTGGCTAGTAATCAAGAGAACGAGCCAGAGAATGGCAAGAAATGTAATCAGAAATCGTGTCGTGTTACATGACTCGATCATTCGGGATATAGATCGACGGTTCGAGGTCGCTGCTCCTGAGTGTCGAACCTCAGCCCCCGCCAGGTCCTCCAAATCCAGTCCATCGGGATGGCCTCCATGCACAATCACCACATGGGTGGATCCGTTCCCCAACGTCAATGCCACGTCTTTCCCTGACCCTCTGCGACACGCCCATTTCTCTTTCCGCCAGCCCGGCAATGCCCCCGCGGCATATGCCAGGACGGTCCCGCTGACCGTCACCAAGAAGACTCGCCAGTCCCCGTAGATCCCGAATGGGACAGAACTGATGGCAATCTGAATGAGTGAGACCAGCAGTCCTGTCCACCAAACCCAGTCATGGCCAGGACGCGCTAAAGAGTTCCCCTTAGTAGACCAGTGATAGACAGCCACACATAGAGCCACTTCTGGCTGCCGACCCCCCGGAAGCAAGCCCGGAACCTTCTTCTCTTCGTCACTGTTCTGACTCGGATGCTCTTCCAATCGCTCACGCACCGCACTCGGCATCCAATGCTCATAGTCCTGAAACACCCGACCGAGCACCCATGATCGATTCCAGCGACAGTAGCCAGACTTGAGATTAATCACCCGTAAATTAGTGATAGGAGTCTCAGGCATGAGCCGGCCATCGCCAGTGGCAGAGAGAAGGGCCGACACGGCGTATGCAACCCATCCGTAGGAGAATGCGACCGGGGTGAGAAATCCTCCCGATACGGCCCCCAAGGCTTGCTGAACAATGTCTCCACCGATAATTAGGAGGACTGTGAAGATGTCGGATGGCTCCTTCCACTGGTCCCGAAGGCTTTGAGCGGGGGACACCATGGTCGTTTGTGGTGGATGTAAGATGTATAATAAACTTTGAGACAAATTTCCGGGGCCATGGAGGCTATGGCCCGAGAGTTATAATAAACGGAACTAGAGTGCGCGCCGGTTCATGTTGGGCTTCGGGCTATCATGCAGGGCATCGGACTAGCTGGCGGTGGCTAATGGCTATGTAGGTACGGGTTGGGAGCGGGACTATCACACACCGCGGATCGACACAGCAGTGATACTGCTTCCTTGTTGAAGGCGCTTTAGCTTTTGAGCGGGCGATCTCTTTTAAGGCAAAGAAGGTGAAAAATTATTGTGATCCACGGATACGCAGACCTCACGATAGTGGAAAAAGCAAGCATGATGGCCGAAGCTAAATGGTGTTAAGCGAGGCTGAATTGGGCGGGGAGGACAACGCGCCGACAACAGCACGTCTACTAATTTACAGCCCGATCATGCGTACATACTGGGCTGTCAATAACCTAGTGTGGCTTGAGATATTTAGATCCCAGCTGAGCCGAACACAGCTTGAATGACATCCTGTGCGTCCCAGGAATAGGATGCGGGGCATCGGTCGGATATGCGCTTGGACCGGGTTGTGGATATCGATGAAGAATGGGGGATAAATGTCAAGAACGATGAAAGCCAAGGGTACGCAAGAAGGAGTGAAGGGTAAAGATGATGTAGATCTTGTTGTTTCTCGGTATGGCCCTTCGTATTATCCCCTCAACAGGCCAAGATATTTAATTTCCTATGAGATAATCCCATTAGCATTAAACGTGCTACTAACCTCGTTGTCATTCTAAACATACTGCTTTCTCCCCAACTAAACGCCTTCTGAACAAGATTCTGCATCTTCTGACCATTCAATGATTCTCTTCAATTAGCTTTTCTAGTCAGCAGTCACTTGACCTCTTCCCCCCTTTTGTCAGCTTTGCTCAATTTTACTTCCCCCTTCACCAACCATCCTCCACAACCGTCAACCAAGTCCTCGACCCACTGGGTTCTTTGTGTCCCTTGCTATTTTCATCTCATACTAACTCTCACATTGACTTGAAGCCTACGTGCCTTTTCGTCAAAGTTAGTTAATTCTTGTCATCACCATGCTAGACAAACTCCCCACGGAAATATTGAGTATAATACTGAGCTATGTGAGGATTGGAACTGTTTTTTTGGAAACCCTTTGACTTCGCATGCTAATCTTTAAAGGTAACTGGTCACAAAGACCTAAAGCAAGTATGTGAGGTGTGCACCCGCCTGCGGGACTGTGCTATACCCCGCCTTTATCGGTGCCTGGTCTTCAATGATCCGGAAGCGATATTGAAAGAGTTGGCTGCGGCTGTAAACTCAATTCCAAGAAGATACGCTTCGCATATACGAGACCTTGAATTGAGGGTTCCGATCCACCATCGAACATGCTATCACGAAATACATGATGACGCATTCGAACCCGAGGACTCGCTATCTGACTACTCTGAATCTATGGAACATGAACTAGAACGTGATATCGGAGATGGAATAGAAGTTAAATATGCAGATGGCGGGGTAAGTAAAATAATGCCATGATCTACTCTTTCAGTACTAGTCTGAACGCATACTAAATTCTATAGACGCCCGATGATAGTGAATCACTTGTTGATTTGATACATGCCTTGAATGATTTGCAGTTTGTCGATGATCAATTACAAAGTTTTCGGTGGAATCTTGGAATGTGCATTCCAAATATGATACTATCTTCTAATGAGTTCTCCCTTCTCAGAAAGCAGAAGAAGGTCAAATCTCTCATACTCCACACGGATGTTTATTGCAATAAAGATGTAGGCTCTGTTGATCTTGCGCAGTTCCAGGACCTGAGAAGCCTTTGCTGGAAGGGCCTGAACAAGTATAGAGACTTCGAGAGCATCAAAGACTGTATCAAAGCTCATGGTCATCAACTACTTTCGCTCACCCTAGATCTTGACAATTGGGATCGTGCAAAAGGTCTTTGGACTGACGAGTTTCGCCGACAGAGCGACGAAGAAATGCCAGACAACTTTTTTGTTCACAGGATTATGAACGCTAAGGTTGGAAATGAAAGAACAATCATGCAGTCGCTCGAATACCTTGACTTGTCGGCTATCTCGTTTGAGCATGCCGACGTCGAGATGCCGTTTTTGTTCGGTACTGAGAGCCTGAAAACCTTGAAACTGCGGAAATGTAAAGGATCACTTAAGTGGCTAGAACTGGTATCAAGCTATGGGAAGTTGACGGAGCTTAAATACTTCGAGCTTGTTCTTACCAACAGCGGGCCTATAACTACAACCAAGGCAATCTGCAACTTTATTCATAGAGCTCCGAAATTACAGACTCTCTGTCTCATGGTCTGCAAACCTATCAGTTGGGAAACTCTTATAAGCACAGTTCGCCGTTGTGGCTCTTTGACACGTCTCGTCATGCATAGTTTAGCGGACGAACGTGTCCCAATACTCGGTGGCGAAGGCATGCCTTGGCCTTCGGGTCTGGAACAATTATTACAGGACAAACAGTTGGCCTGTTTTGGATCCTCTACACCACCTACTGAACTAGTATGTGCATACTGTGATCGAATGTCCTGTAGCTACCACTAACCAGAGCACAAGGGCAATCAGTTACAAGGCTTGCAGACTCGACCTTCATGCAAGCTTCTACACATCAGAGCTACTGGAACGGCTATGGTGAATATGCATTTCTTGTCTTACTGTGGTAAGTGCACTTCAAAAACCAATGTTTATGGTTACAAAGGGACAAAGACTTACACCGAGACAGACCCATTGTACCACCCCTTTGGCATAAACAAGTTTGCGGAGTGGGCATTCAGTGCTGACGGTCTGCCCGACCTTACCGTACTTGCTTGGGGGGATTTCTCTCACGAAGGCCACTTTTCACAGTACAATCGCCTCTACTGTAGATCCAAGACTGGCTATCGACGGTTGAACGCATCTGACATATCGCTTTGGGATCTCGTCAATGATAACATGGACCTGCTGGCCGCCTGCCCATATACGGATACCAATGATCTGACAAGCTACGACTTCATGTAGCTATTTTCTGTTTCAGGTGCTCGTCAAATAACATATGACTTGACCTCGTTCTATTGCATGACCTACAGTTCAATTAAAGCTCCTTCAACCCTAGCTACAAAATGGAAATTGCCCCCCTTTTCTTACATCATCAGCCCAATACAAGCATTTGACCTACACTAGTACAACAAACCGTCAATCACTATTGATACACCATTCAAAAAAGAGACCTTCCAACCTAAACAGCAAACAATATAGCAGCAAGGTTCGCGTCGGCTAACCACTACCTGCGGATATATCCGAGCCTAATAACCAGATGTGCTACAAAGCAAATAAGATATATCCGTAGACAATGCTGGTAAGATGGCCGAGTGGTTAAGGCGAGCGGCTTAAGAGAGTTGTTTCCGAATTTTACTTATTCGGTTACGATTTAAAACTCCGCTTGACGAAAGTCAGCCTGGGTTCGAACCCCAGTCTTACCATTTGTTTTTCCTACTTGAATATTTTTTTTCCTTTTTTTCTTTCTTTCTTTCTTTCTTTCTTTCTTTCTTCTACAGATTTACATCCATGAATTATTTTGAAGGTGGAAAGGGTTATTTCTGTATTGTATGAAAAGGACTTTATACGTTCTTAAAACTTTATTACCTTTACCACCCGGCTGGCTGTTGGGTGACTGCTTGTAACCGCCTTCTGTTCTGATGCATTGAAAGAGAGCGAATAAGTGATACAGAAGGAAGGCAATGTGGTGGTGTTTTTGTCCCTTAGTCCAGAGACATGCTCGATGTCAATATCAGGACTCGCTTGAGCCAAGATTGAGTACATTTATACGGTACTATATATGCTTACTAGTATGTGTAAAGAGACTGGGCATGGAGCAAGTGCCAGTGGCTGAAGATTAGAACAAATGTCCGGACTTGTCTAGTCCAGCTATCTATTATTATATAGTGGATTACTGCCAGCAGTATATGAGGCTTCTAACCCGAATGGGTATTATTATTAACTCAGGATTCTTGACCAGGTACATCTTCTTTCTTTTCCTCCTTTGTATGTCGGGAGCAGTACTTGATAATCCAAGGATGTTGTCGGACCTGTTCGAGAGTGATTCTTTTATCCGCATCAGTCACAAGAAGCTTAGAGATCGTTAGTATACTGCTGAACCATGAAAGAGAGAACGGTTGCTTTACCTTCCTGATAAGGTCCTTGGCTTCAAGACTCACAAAAGAAGGTATTACCATATCCGCTTTCATGATCCTTCTCTGCGTCATGACAGGTGTATCCTCAAACGGCGCGCTCCCAACCAAAAACTCATACAATAGAACCCCAAGGGACCATAAATCCACCTTCTGATCATACGGCTTATCGCACTTTTTCGGGTCAACCATTTCAGGAGGCAAGTAATCCAGCGTCCCGCATTTCGTAAGCCTGCGACCACTTGGTGCATGGACACTCCAGCCAAAATCCGACATCTTCAGCTCTCCATGAATCCCCACAAGAATATTCTCAGGCTTGATATCCCGATGGATGACATGCTTGCGATGTAAGTACTGCAAAGCATTCGTCATCTGCGCAATGTACTGCGCAGCCTTCCATTCCGGAAACCGATTCTCCTTTTGCAAGTGCTTGTATAGCTCTCCCTTTCCCGCAAATTCCAAAATCAGGATTATGCGTTTGCTGTCGTGGAAGTGTCCGAAAAGCCGAAGAATATTCGGATGGCGCAGATTACTCTGAATCTCGATCTCACGAGCCACTTGTTTCTCTACCCTCCCTTGTTGGATCTCATTCTTGTGAAGTACCTTCAAAGCACAAACAAACCCGCTGTCTCGTTTCCGAGCAAGATAGACTCGTCCGAACTTCCCTTTGCCCAGCGCTTTGCCGATTTCGAACATGCCTAGATGTAATAATCTGGGCATTGGTTGTTTGGTGAGCTTGGTGGAGTGTTGTTCGCGTTTCACTGCGGCGTTTGGTGCTTGGGATAGAACGGAGAGAGGATGGCGAGCTTGTGATGTAGATGATTGTCTTTCTTTCTGTCGGGGAGGTTGGGAGGGTGCGGAGCTTTGACGCGCGGGTTGGTTCTTGGAATTGGTAGTGATATCTAGGTCATCTTGATTTGCAGCATCATTTGTGTCTTGCGATACAACCGAGGCGAGAGGATGTCTCGTCTTCGATGGAGTTCGTTGGATGTTTGTTGACGCGGTCTCGGTAGAATTCGTGGTTGTAGTATTATGAGGAACAGCGTCGGACTTCTTGGGTCGTAGAACTCGGTTCACCGGCCGTGTATTCGAAGTTGCACTCTGCTTTCTGTCGTCAATTGTGGACTCATACTTGGCTAATGGTTGATTAGATGGAACGTACTTTGGCTTTCTGGTGAAGCTTCGCATTATCGTGAGCATTCTCATCGACAATGGCCATGTGCTTGAACCGAGTCTCAAGCGCGACGGTCACCATGGTTAGATCCTTTGCGGTGACTGTGCTTCTTTGTTGGACAAACCGACAAGAATTGATAGATTTGAGGCTCTTTGTGCATCATGAGCTATGCTGGGGAACTGGTAGAAAGCCGATGTGTAAGCATGTCATGCGAGCTACATCACGTTGCCGCGGTAACTAGTGAATCCATGTACCAGCAGCATCTTTGTCAAGTACGCAGTTGATGCAAACATCAAAAGTTGGTATCGTGAATAGCTTAGAATTCTACGAGGTATAGACAACTCTTCTAGGTCTTGATCTGCCCTATAAGTGTGGGACGGACTAATTATTTAGTAGCGCCGTGCCCCAACCTGTTCTAATCTGCTACCCCACAGCTCCACTCAGCCCGTCCAAATGAAAATGCATGACCCCAAACATTGCAAAATGCAGTGTAGAGGGGCATAAAACTACCGTAACAACATAACAGACGTCCTTCATCAACGAGCTATATGTCTCATCCTGAGTATCTCTTCACATACTGCAACGCCGCTCTAGTGACCACAACAACCAAAGCGTCAACCTCGCCACTCTCTATCCCAACAGAGATGCGCAAGAAGGGATCCGAGTCCTCTGCCATGGTGGAACTGGCCGATATTCGAGAAGCAGAGTACCCAGATCCAGCACCTTTCATGATAGGACAGCCTGCCCTCCTTGATAATTATAAAACAAACTCAAGGCATGCGTCCAGCCCTTCCTTGTTGTTCAACGTCCCGTCGATGAAATCAGTTGTCACCAAAGCTCCACCATGGCCCCAGCCGTATTGTCTATTGGGTGGGGTAAGCAACATCAGCAACATGAGATAGTGCGGATCTAAGATCATCCCTAGCATCTTAGTGGCTCAACAGATACCTAATGCGTGGTTCCCTGCGGATGCTGTTACGACAGACTGTGCCTTCGTCACCTCTGTGACATTCAAAGCGCCCCGAAATTTGAAGGAGCCAGTATGTTAATGACATTCTAGTTTGGCATAGACACGCCTTGATGGATTGCTCATCCAGTGCAGAGGGACCGTTGGCGTACGCACAACACGACTTTTAAGTCGGTTGGTCGCATCCTCAATGAGCTTGACAAGGTGGTTCGGGTTCACAGGGTAGCTTTCCAAACAGTAGGAAGAATTAATTGTCACCAAGGTCGACATTCCGTCTTCCGATGAAGCCTTGGTAATTGATCTCATCTTGTGACTTGAGAGAGTATATCTGCTGTCGTTCTAAAGGTCAATCTCTTAGGCTCTTTGGTGCGACATTATCGACGCGCGAGGAAATACTTGTGCCTCCTATTCATATACCTCTCGTAGCCCCTTGATCAAGATCTTGCATTACCATCACATAGATCTCCCATCACTACGGTCGCGTTTGTGCTGTGGTCCTGGATGGTGTGATTTATCGACCTTTCATCCAATTAAGTCATGGGTATTACTTCCCTCGCGTCTCTGAGACAGGCTCATTGGTGCAGATCTGCTTTGTCTTGAATGCCTGTGACACCTATAAACAAGCCTATAGATGTAATCCTCTCTTTCAGGCTGTTCTATGGGAATCAGGGGCTGGTTTGCCTATGGACAAGCAACTAAGAATAGTGATAATTGCAATATAAATATTTGGCACATGTGAATGGCTAAACTGTCAGCCATCAGCTTGTGTTATTGTTCGGATTCTGAAAGTGGTATCAAGTCTCCTACCGCATTCCAGACGTGAAATTCTATATGTGTTCATCGCTGAAGCAGATCCTCATGGTAGACCTTTGTAGTGTTCTCTTACGCATCAATCGGGATTGGTGCAGGGCCGTAACCCTGTTATTATGTTGTCAGTCCCCGTAACACATGATCACATATACTTGAGCTCCATGTGATGTACTAGTATGTAATCTCAGCTGCGATCCAGAGTGTGACTCGGCGTTCTTGCAGGCACATAGAAATAAAACGCGAGTGAGCAGCCAAGAATGAGTGATTAAGCTTGAGGTTACGGCGGTGTGTTGAGATTGAGAAAGCAATAGAAATATTGTGGCCGTTAGCTGCGGAGTATTTTGTAGGAAGCAGGGAAGCAGGTTTCAATCCTTATGGGATGGACAAGGCTGACGGTTGCACAATGGATGGGAAGAGCATGAGCCGTCAGCCCTTGCTTCGGGTAGTGACTGAATGCAAAAACCTATTTCTGTTGTAAGGTTGCGTGATCCAGTAATGTTCAACACAGGTGCGATGTGGCCAGGACAGTGTGATTAACAGCCTACTAGTATGAACCGATAGGGCGCAGTCGCCTAGGCCGTTCTAGTTGATCTGCTGTTTCAGGTAGTAGTGCTCTAAGCGAACCTTATCGGAGCTTTGGGACGGTGATGACATGTCACAGTCATTATGTTAATAGTAGCCATTGCCAAATGGACGGTCCTCCCTTGCTGAGAGGCAGCAGAGAAGACAACTTGGTCAACCTGGCCACGTATCATCATCCGACTTATTTAGTAGTGCGACCATCTTTCGGTCAGGTGAGTGTCGCATGACGAGTATTAGTTGATGGTCTAGTGAGTCTTAAGTCCGATCAAGTCGGCAATATATACTATAGTACACATAAGCACACAACTCTGTGTCAGGGATCATGCAAATTGCTCGGGTTAATTGTAGAATAAGAAAATTAGCTCAGCCGATCAAACCTACTCGTATAAGGTCCGCATTATGCCCTGGTAAACTCTGGTCCGTTTGATAGTCCCTGACAGAGTTCCTGGATGATCGCGGGGAGTGCCTGACGTTAGCGCCCGACAGGTGAGGCCAACCACCGCCGCTTACGTACATCGCCGCTTATCGTCATCCCGGAAGCTCCCTGCCGACCTGCGCCTCCTCTATTTACTTCCTCTCATCTCCAACTCCGACTCATTCATTCCCATCCCTCAACTCTTTCACGCCTTATCTCATCATTGTTGAATGTAATCGATCGTCCCGTTTGCTTCTCTGACCGGCTACGCCCCCAATCATGCGGGGACTCCGCTTAATCCCCTTCATCGCAAGTCTTGGCGTTCTCCCTCAGTCGTGGGCCCGGGACGAACCGAGCTTAGGCTTCACCAACATCCATGAACCTGGTCGCTGTGCGATCCGAGGCCATTGCGGGAAGAAGTCATTCTTCGGTGGAGAGCTTCCTTGTCCGGACAATGGCCTGGCACAGGAGCCCGAAGCAGCGGTGAGAAAGAAGCTGGTAGACCTCTGTGGCAGCAAGTGGGAAGAAGGTCCTGTTTGCTGTCTGGATGAGCAAGTAAGCTCCATGGACGCCCCACATCCTCGGATCATTGGACGCTGCTGACTTGTCGTGCTATAGATCGACGCTCTTTCCAAAAATCTAAAACTCGCCGAAGGTATCATCGCGTCCTGTCCTGCGTGCAAGGATAATTTCTTCAACATCTTCTGCACGTTCACCTGCTCCCCAGACCAGTCCTTGTTCGTCAACGTCACCGATATCGACGAGGCCCGGGGCGGAAAACAACTTGTCACCGAAATTGATAACATTTGGTCGGAAGAGTATCAAAGCGGGTTCTATGACAGCTGCAAGAATGTCAAGAATGGCGCTTCAGGTGGTAAAGCCATCGACTTCATCGGTGGCGGTGCCAAGAACTACACTCAGTTTCTGAAGTTCTTGGGTGACAAAAAGCTCCTAGGGAGCCCATTTCAGATTAACTTCAAGACCGAGCCTGCTGGCCCTGATCCTGAAGGAATGAAGCCACTGCCGATCAAGCCGAAGGCGTGCAACGACGCGGATGAGGCATTCCGTTGTTCTTGCGTTGACTGCCCCGATGTATGCCCGGAGCTACCTGCCTTGGAAACGGACAAGTACTGCCATGTTGGCCTATTGCCTTGTCTGTCGTTTGCTGTCATCCTCATTTACTCGGTCTTCTTACTGGTTATCGTCGCTTTCTCCAGCTACTTCACCTACCGAGAACGCCGCTACCGGAAACCCGAACGCGTCAGACTGTTGCAGGATCCCGCCCCCAGTGACGATGAGGACGAAGGTGATATTGTTCGCGCAGGTGGTTATATTGAGCAACCCAATGGTGTGTATAAGTTGAACTCTGTGCTGGACAGGATATTCAACAGCATTGGTGGTGCCTGTGCTCGATTTCCCGGCATTACAATTGCGTGCAGTATTCTCATGGTCGGTCTGTTGAGTCTTGGTTGGTTCCGATTCGCCGTGGAGACCGACCCAGTTCGTCTCTGGGTCAGTCCAACATCAGCAGCGGCACAAGAAAAGGCCTACTTCGATGCCAATTTTGGACCGTTCTACAGGGCAGAACAAGCGTTTCTCGTTAATGACACATCGTCAGGGGATGGGAGCGTTTTGAGCTATGACACTTTGAGTTGGTGGTTTGATGTGGAGTCTCGTGTGCACCGCATGATCTCTCTTGACAGAGGGTTAATTCTCGATGACATTTGCACTAAGCCAACCGGTGAAGCCTGTGTCATCCAGTCTCTGACGGGCTACTTTGGAGGATCGGTGGCAAACCTAGACCCAGACACGTGGGAAGCTCGACTTAAGCATTGCGCGGATTCACCAGGTGACGTGAGCTGTCTCCCAGACTTCGGACAACCACTAAGGCCAGAAATGATCCTGGGTGGCTATGGAGAATCAAGAGATGTCTTAGACGCCCAAGCCCTGATCACAACTTGGGTTGTGGACAACCACGCGCAGGGGACAGAAGGTGAAGCTAATGCCATTGACTGGGAAAATAGCCTCAGGCGCATCCTGGAAGTGGTACAAGAAGAAGCTAAGGAGCGTGGACTACGTGTCTCGTTCAACACCGAGATCAGCGTTGAGCAAGAGTTGAACAAGTCCACGAACACCGACGCAAAAATCGTGGTCATCAGCTATATCATCATGTTCTTATACGCATCCATGGCTTTGGGTTCGGTCACAGTTACGTGGAAATCCTTGTTTACTAATCCTGCAAACGCATTGGTCCAGTCCAAGTTCACTCTGGGCATCGTCGGTATCCTTATCGTTCTCATGTCGGTTTCAGCGTCAGTTGGGCTGTTTTCTGCAGCTGGCATAAAGGTCACCCTAATCATTGCCGAGGTCATTCCATTCCTCGTTCTGGCAGTGGGTGTAGACAATATTTTCTTGATTGTTCACGAGTTTGAAAGGATCAACGTGAGTCATCCGGATGAAGAGATTGATGAGAGGATCGCCCGTGCTGTGGGCCGAATTGGTCCCAGTATCTTCCTATCTTCACTTACAGAGACTGTCGCTTTCGTCATGGGAGTCTTTGTAGGAATGCCTGCTGTGAGGAATTTTGCCGTTTATGCCGCTGGTGCAGTCTTCATCAACGCAGTCTTGCAAATCACCATGTTCATTTCGGTTCTGGCATTGAACCAGAGACGCGTCGAAAGCCTCCGCGCCGATTGCATCCCGTGCCTGACCGTTCGCAAAGCGCATTCCGGCATGTCTGAAGACCAGCTTCTCGATCACCAGGAGAGCGAAAGCGCTTTGCAGGTCTTTATACGCAAGGTGTATGCATCTTCACTCCTTGCACGTAGGGTCAAAGTCATCGTCGTGATTACCTTTCTTGGCCTCCTGACTGCGGGACTTGCTTTGATCCCAAAGGTGGCTCTTGGACTGGATCAACGCATCGCTCTTCCAAGCGACTCTTATCTCATCCAATACTTCGACGACTTGAACGCTTACTTTGGAAGTGGCCCCCCGGTTTATTTCGTGACACGCAACGTAAATGTCACTCAACGTCACCACCAGCAACAGCTATGCGGACGTTTTACAACATGCGAGGAATTCTCTTTGCCCTTTGTGCTCGAACAGGAGTCGAAGCGGTCCAATGTTTCGTATATCTCAGGATCAACGGCTAGCTGGATAGATGATTTCTTCTACTGGCTTAACCCACAACAAGATTGCTGCAAAGAGGATGGCGAGATCTGTTTCGAAGACAGGACACCTGCCTGGAATATCTCGCTCTACGGCATGCCTGAAGGAGATGAATTTATTCACTACGTGGAGAAGTGGATCGAATCTCCTACCGATGCGTCCTGTCCTCTGGGAGGCAAGGCTCCGTACAGCAATGCCCTTGTTATCGATCAGAAACGCGTCATGACCAACGCCAGCCATTTCCGGACCACACACACCCCCCTGAGGACGCAAGATGACTTCATTAAGTCGTACATTTCGGCTCGTCGTATAGCTGATGGCATCTCTAAGGGGCATGGAATCGATGTATTCCCATATTCCAAAACCTACATTTTCTTCGACCAATATGTCTCCATCATACGGCTCACGGGTACACTACTGGGCTTCGCTGTTGCAATTATCTTCGCATTAACTTCCACGATCCTTGGATCCGTGGCAACTGGCGCTGTAGTCACTACAACCGTTGTCATGATCCTGGTTGACATTATGGGTGCCATGGCCGTAGCTGGCGTGTCGCTTAACGCAGTTTCACTGGTGAATCTGATCATCTGCGTGGGTATCGCAGTAGAGTTTTGCGCACACATTGCTCGCGCGTTCATGTTCCCTTCCCGTGCTATTATGGAGAGGGTGCCGACTAAATTCCGGGGCAAAGACGCGCGGGCGTGGACAGCCTTGGTCAATGTAGGCGGCAGCGTCTTTAGTGGCATCACAGTGACCAAACTCCTGGGAGTATGCGTGTTGGCCTTCACTCGCAGCAAGATTTTTGAGATCTATTACTTCCGAGTGTGGCTGGCTTTGATTATATTTGCTGCCACCCATGCTCTCATCTTCTTGCCAGTAGCACTCAGCTATTTTGGTGGCGAAGGTATGTTTACATTCTACACTTTCTTCTAGTTTGAGACCGCTTACTGACTATCTCCACGCAGGATATGCCGACCCAGGGGCTGATGGCGGCCTTGAAGAGAATCTTGCGTCCAGGGGCTACCGTTCCCTGCTGGGCGACGACGATTACGACTCTGACGAATATTAGACGCTCGTAGCGCCGGAACGCACCGTCTTATACAGCAGTACACGAAATCACGTCTTACGGAACCGTTGATAATTCTACCATCATCAACGGATGCGACCTGAAACTGGATTCGTCAAATGAAGCTGTACACCACATCTATATAGTGTTGAAAGTTATACCAAGATGATCGGGAGTTAGCAGGGTTAAATCGGAGTTTGGTCAATGCAACTTGGTTACTCGGTGTACACTGGATAGTAGGAGTAGTATCCACACGCGTAGGACATACTCGGATAAACAACCATGGGGGGGCTTCTTGCTGGGACGCGTGATCTATTGTGAGGGTTGTACCGAATACCCCGGACTTACTATTGTTCCGCCTGTGTAACAGAGAAAAGCAGGCGCGGCAATCCCGCCCTTTTGGTAATTATGAGGTCGGCGTTGCATACGCAGACGCGAACTCTTGTTGTGGTTTACATATGCACGCAGTGAATGATTCCTGAACCGTTGCAGGCCACAAATGAAAAAATTCAATAATACAATAATAAAGTCAAAAAAGGACCGAGTGGATACAAACGGTGGCCGATCTCAGTTGGGCACCGAGTCAGAGCAGTATGGTATGTTACCAGTCGTGTGAATCGGCCCCTGATTGGCATCCCGAGCAAGCCAGAATTACCGCTAAACCACAGTAGGCAAAATGAGTATCTCCGTAAAACAGCCCACCCGAACATAATTTTTTTTCGGTTCCCTTTTTCTTCCCCTCCATTCGCTTTTTTTCTTCTCCTTCTTCTCTCTCCTTTTCTCACTCCTCCCCCTCTTCCTCTTCTCACACCTTTCTTTTCCTTTGTGTTTATCTCTTTCTTGTTCTATATTTGTGTTTTTTTGATACCCTGTGGGCTGTCTGTTTGTGTGCAGTCAGCTCATTCACTCCTAGGACCTTCTGAAACGAAGGTGCTGGTCTTGTCTTGCACAAGGCTATTCTTTTGAGAAAATTATTGCAGAGGAAAAGTAAAGTTGCTCAGTCCATCATGGATCAACAACGCTTTTTGCAGCAGCTTCAGATCGTCCTGAACCGTGAGTATTGCACCCTGCCTTTGGATCATCTTGCGAAGAAGGCATTGCTGACTCTTTATTTCAGCTTCCCAGGGCAATGTAAAGGAAGCGACGGGCGTTCTCCAGCGCGAGTTCTACAAGAGCCCCGAATCTCTCGTTTTCCTCATCCAAATCGCCACCGGCCATGAGGATCCGAACCTGAGGCAGCTGGCGGCCGTCGAAAGTCGGACGCTGGTTGTCAAGCACTGGGTTTCCGTTCAGGCAAGCCAGAAGCCCCAGATCCGTGAACAGCTTCTGCGTGCTGCTGTTGGCGAGAGCTCTTCTCTCGTCCGCCATTCGGTTGCTCGTGTCATCTCTGCCATTGCTAAGATCGACCTGAACGATGGCGAGTGGGCTGATCTGCCCAACTTCTTGCTCCAGGCCGCTAGCACCGGTAACAAGGAAGAGCGTGCCGTGAGCATCTACATTCTGCTCACCATTCTGGAGACTCTGGGCGATGCCTTTGAGGAGAAGTTTGATGAGCTCTTCCAGCTTTTCAGCAAGACCATCAGTGATCCCGAGAGCGAGGAGGTGCGCATGAACACCCTCATGGCCTTGAGCAAGCTCGCCATGTACCTCGACTCGGAGGAGAGCGTCGAGCCTGTGAAGGCTTTCCAGAACCTGATCCCCTCTATGGTTGCCGTCCTTAAGGATGTTATCACTCGTGAGCAGGACGATGGCATCATGCAGGGTTTCGAGGTCTTCCAGACTCTTCTGGGCTGTGACCCCGCTCTGTTGACCGTCCACCTCAAGGACCTCGTTATTTTCATGAATGAGCTGGCCGGCAACGTGGAGCAGGAGGAGGATGTCCGTACCCAGGCCATCAGCTTCCTCATGCAGTGCGTCCAGTACCGCAAGCTCAAGATTCAGGGTATGCGCATCGGTGAGCAGTTGACCCGCACGGCGCTGCAGGTCGTCACTGAGCTCGGAGATGCTTCCCCTGCCGATGATGACATTACTCCTGCTCGTTCTGCTCTTGGTCTCCTTGACATCCTCGCACAGAGCCTGCCTCCCAGCCAGGTTGTTGTGCCTCTGCTTCAGACCCTGGGACAGTACTTCAACAACGGTAACCCCGACTACCGCCGCGCTGGTATCATGGCTCTGGGCATGTGTGTCGAGGGTGCTCCCGACTTCATCAGCACTCAGATGCAGGAGATCTTCCCCATGGTCCTGCAGCTGCTGGCTGACCCCGAGCCCAAGGTTCGCCAGGCCTCTCTGCACGCCGTCGCTCGTTTGGCCGACGACCTGGCCGAGGACCTCAGCCAGGAGCATGAGAGACTCATGCCCCTCCTCTTCAAGAACTTGGCCAGCGCCATGCAGGAGTACAAGGGTGAGGAGGATGGTCCTACCGTTGACATCATGAAGGCCGGTATCAGTGCGATTGACGCCGTTGTCGATGGTCTCGATGAGAAGGACGTTGCCCCTTACCAGGGTGAACTGGTCCCGATCCTTCACAACCTGTTCAAGCACCCCGACTTCCGTATCAAGGGCTTGGCTGCTGGAGCTCTGGGATCTCTCGCCTCCTCCGCTGGTGACTCTTTCCTCCCCTTCTTCGATGACTCCATGCACCTCCTCCAGGAGTTCGCTACCGTCAAGGACAGCGAGGAAGAGCTCGACCTTCGTGCCAGTGTCACTGACGCCATGGGTGAGATGGCCGCTGCTGCCGGTCCTGAGCGCTACCAGCCTTATGTTGAGCCCCTCATGCGTGCTACTGAGGAAGCTCTTCACCTTGGTCACTCCCGTCTCAAGGAGAGCACCTACATCTTCTGGGGTGCCATGTCCAAGGTTTACGTTGAGCACTTCTCTCCCTTCCTTGATGGAGTCGTCAAGGGTCTTTTTGCTTGCATCGAGCAGGATGAGACTGATCTCGATGTCTCGCTTGGTGCTGCTGCCAAGGATCTCATCGGTCAGGAAGTGACCATTGGTGGCCGCAAGGTCCGTGTTGCCGATGCCGATGATGATGATGACGAGCCCACCGGAGAGGATGGTGATATCGAGGATGTTGATGTTGACGATGAGGACGCTTGGGATGACATCACTGCCACCACCCCTCTGTCCTTGGAGAAGGAAATCGCCGTCGAGGTGATCGGTGATCTCGTCACTCACACCAAGTCTGCCTACCTTCCCTACTTTGAGAAGACCATTGAGATGGTTCTTCCCTTGGCTGAGCACCCCTACGAGGGTGTCCGCAAGAGCACCATCAGCACCCTGCACCGCTCCTACGCCATGCTGTACTGCATTGCTGAGGAGAGTGGCCAGATGGCTAAGTGGCAGCCTGGTCTGCCCCTTCAGGTCCAGCCTGCCAAGGAAGTCCAGAAGTTTGGTGAGATTCTCATGACTGCCACTGTCAAGATGTGGACTGAGGAAGACGATCGGTATGTATCCCAAATTTTCTTCCTTCGATGCCTTTACATGCCCGCCCTCGGGCTATCTTAAATGATGATCACCACGTTTACCCAGCTCACTCCGACACGCAAAAGTCGTGCATGATGTGAAACACGTTTACTCACAACCTTCTGAAATTTATCTACACATTTGTTCTGCTGTATGATTTCATCGTGGTTATAAAAGCTAACCAGAAGAAAACTAGTGCTACCGTCGCCGACATCAACCGCAACATGGCCGAGAACCTGCGTTACTGCGGTCCCTCCTTGATCTCGAACGAGACCACCCTCCACAACGTGATCACCATGATCACTGACATCATCACCAAGAAGCACCCTTGCCAGCTCGAGTTCGGTCCTGAGGAGGAGACCCTCGAAGCCGGTGAGGAGACTTCTGAATTCGACTGGGTTGTTGTTGACACTGGTCTTGATGTTGTCTCTGGTATGGCTGCTGCTCTTGGCGCCAGCTTTGCCGAGCTGTGGAAGGTCTTCGAGAAGACTGTCATGCGCTATGCTGGCAGCACCGAGGCTCTTGAGCGCGCCACTGCTGTCGGTGTCATTGCCGAGTGCATCAACGGCATGGGTTCCGCTGTCACCCCCTACACCGCTAGCTTCCTGAAGCTCCTTGTCCACCGCCTTGGTGATGAGGATACTCAGACTCGCTCGAACGCTGCCTACGCCGTTGGCCGTCTCGTCGAGCACTCCGAGGCCAAGGACCAGATCGTCAAGGAGTTCCCCACCATTCTGTCTCGTCTGGAGCAGTGCCTTCACATGAATGTCTCCCGTCTTCAGGACAATGCCACTGGCTGCCTGAGCCGCATGATCCTCCGCCACCGCGAGAACGTTCCCATCAAGGATGTCCTTCCTGTCCTTCTCACCATCCTTCCCCTCAAGAACGACTACGAGGAGAACGATCCCTTGTACCACATGATCTGCCAGCTTTACAAGTGGGAGGACCCCACTGTCCGTGAGCTCACTCCTCAGCTCGTCCCCATCTTCCAGGCTGTTCTCAGCGATGAGGACCAGCTGGAGGAGGAGCGTCGGGCCGAGCTCGTTGAGCTTGTCAAGTGGCTGAACCAGATGCAGCCTGGTGCTGCCCCTTGGGCTGACCAGCTGTAAAGGCAATGAAAAAACAAAGGATGGATGACGACAGTTTGATGACCAAATACTACTTAATGGATAGATCGGGTCTCTCTACGAGGACTCTTATGGACGACGTTAGAAGATACCCCTGGGGAGCCAATGAGCGATGAACCCACACCTTATAGAATATGGCTGGACATGCTATGAATTATGAACAAAAGTGGTGTATATATTTTATGAGTTAAATCGAATTCCGATTCGTATGTTCATCTCGCCTCTGTAATATCGCCTTCGTAGTGTCTTTGTGTGATAAAAAGACTACCTCACTTCCGGTGGCGTATTCGAGTCTATTCCCCTGATACGCTATGTGCTATGTCTTATGCTCCACGATGCTGGTTGGTGTTATCCTTTTCAAATTGTCCTAGATTTCTCAGAAGAGCCAAACATCGAGCTCCCTTCCACGGCCTTATTGCTTTTCTTCCCATTTGAAGTCAAGTACTGGCCTCTGTGCGATGTAAATGATCTTTAGAATAGTAGGTCATACAACTCCTGGTTCCTCTTTGTGAGAGCCTCGATATATATTGGTGGTAATGGGGAGTTGGCCACACGCATCTCGCATTTTATTTCCGCATAGTAGATGCGCCTCATGTTCATGACAAAGCCCTATCACTGCCTACAATAAAGAACGATGCATTTATTTTCCATGACTGTCTAGGTATTCATGACGCCTCTCGCATGACCTACCCAATCCTGTCGACGTCATGTACACATATCGCTCACACTTGAAGCCATATCATTACGTAGAGATGTCCATATAGCTACTCCAGCTATGGATGATAGTGTGAGTCAACCGAGTAATACTTTTCTTTTCAACGCAACTATTCTCACCATCATTTAACACTTCCTATTTGTTATACCCCTAGAAGGCAAGAAAATGTCCACTAGTTTTATATCATTCCCACCCATACAACTATCCATCCAAGACTCTCAAAAACCCACAAGAACGAAAGATTCAACAATTGACCTCCTCGCCGAGCTCGAAATCCTAGCTGTTACAATTAACAACGAAGACAACGACATCATCCTCGAAACTGCCTCTACCAACCAGTACTACAAACACACAACCCATCCCCTCACAATCCTCCACCCTAGGGACAAGAACTCAACCTTCCTCGTCAAGCTCGAAGGACTTTTAAGCACCCCATCTCAAGTCCTAAGGGCTATCCAAGTCTCCCACAATCCCCATACTTAAAGAAGGAGTAGGCGAAACCTCCACTGCCAATTTCTGCCTCATCACCGGCACTATGAAGCTCAATATTGTCTCCGCTCTCGCAGGGAGTACATTCTCCGCAACATTTGTTCGAATCAACATCTCCCCGAAAGATCTCTCCGCACATAGCATCGCCCCAACCCTGGGTAGTGAGATCGACCCTACCCTTCCGCAGAATCGGGCTACTGGTGCGGATGAGGTGTTTCTTCCGAAGCAGGGCCAGTACCCCGTGTGGTATTTCTTTTATGGGGATTTGACTGTGCCGGAAATTCTAACTGAAAGGCTGGGGTTGGATGAAATGCCTGTGTATCGAAAAGCAGTGGTCAAGGGAGGGATTTTGAGGACCTGGGGAGGGGGCAAGTATAAGGCTTTGGTCGATGGAGATGCGTCGGCGAGGGTGGAAGGTTGGGCGTATGAGGTAAGGTCTGCGGAGGATGAGGAGATGTTGAGGTATTATGAGACGGATTTCTATGAGGTGGTGAGGTGTGATATCTGTATGGTGGATGTTGGAGAGGTGGTTAAGGGGTTGGTTTTTAGGTTTGTTGGGGATGTTAATTAGGATTTGCTTGGGTTTTTGGTTACTTGTATTTTTTCTCTCTCGAAGTAAATATTACCACCACTACTACTCTCCTTCTACTCGACTGATTGAAAATCTTGTTACTTGTATTCTTGGGGTATGATTTCTCCACGTGTTTGTGACGGATTCGACCCTGCCTACTTGCCTGTCTAGGTATGCGGTGTTGGAAGGTTTGATATGACCAAGCAGGGAAGGAATCCCTTAGTGTTAACAAGAACGATAAACAGCGCCCATGTGTCTAGCCCGTCCTACATATCACGCTGAGGTCACGATGTCACTATTAGAGGCTCATTACTTGTCCTATCGGGTACAATTTACACATAATCACATCATTGTGACTGTCGACTGCCTAGAGAATACTTCCCTCTAGCGCACAATCGTTCGCTTCCATCCGACTTCTCATTCCGCAGTTATCTTCTATCAGCTTTGTGAGAAGATTCGGAGCCAAGTACTTCGTCATAGTCTCCACCATCTCTGCTGTACGTGGCACTGTCTACATTCTTTCTCCGTCCCTTGATTCTCTTCTTCGGATATTGAAAATTCAGATTGTCTTGTCACCCTGGAAGGACATCTTACGTTTGACCAAGCCGAGACGGCTACAATGGCCTCTGCAGACAGTTCCAGTCAACGTAAAGCAGCTATTCCAAGCCCTGCGCGCGAGCTTTTTGAACCAAAGCGGCATGGCCTGATCGCACAGCTGGTATGTGCTGCAAAGCTTACCAAGCTTGATTCAATCACCTGGGCTTGTTTGTGGTTTGCGGATTTCTCGAAATTAGAAAGTCTCGTGCCATCCTGTGAAAGGAATTCACCGTACGGTTATATAGTGCACCGTGATCTCTCGAAGAGTGAGGATAAAACACAAGTAATTGATGCCTGTCAGTGGGTTGTGATATAATGCAAACAGACTCAGGCTAATACACTATCAGGGGCGGTTTCACGGCCCAAAGAAGAATTGGAAAAGGCCTATGAAGACGAAGAATCAGATACCGAGGGGCCTCCGATCAAGAAGCGTCGGTTGACTCTGAAGACAGAAGAGAGTCCCAGTTCTGCAGACGAAGCAGCCACTCATTTAGCCAATAAACTAGTAAGGAAACTTCACATGTGATTTGACTCGCTCGATTTCCAACTAACTTTTCCCATCAAGTGCACCGAGCGAGATAATGCCACTTGTGTGGTCACCGGCTGCCGTGATCCGGTCGAAATCGCACATATCCTCCCCAACGGTCTTGCAAGAAAGGAGACTCAAGCTATCCGGGAATTTTGGGTTCCTCTGCACCGTTTCTGGAGCCAAGAGAGGGTCATGGCATGGATGAATCAGGCTGCAGGCCCAGAAGGGACAGAGACCTGCTCCAACTTTCTGTGCATGACGGATATGGCCCATAAACTATGGAAAACAGCACGCTTTGCCTTGGAAACCGCTGTCCTTGAGTGAGGATCGGAGGTCGCTTCAGGTGCAATTCTACTGGCTCCCGGTTTATAACTACCGTTCGAGGATTCCAGCAACCGAAGTCCCCCGTCGTATGTCTCGCAAGCTCTCCGGAACAACCGTTGATGGAAAAGAAACCATGCTGTTTAATATTGCCACAAATAAGAAACTATGCTCCGGAGATATTCTTACCTTCAAAACAAACGACCCTAACAGTCACCCCCTTCCATCCATGGAGTTGCTAGACATGCAGTGGGTCCTAAATCGAGTTCTTGCCCTCAGTGGTGCCACTTACGCCACAGACGAAGAGCTTTATCCCGATTTCTCGTCGAATGAGGGCTCATTTTGGGATAGCGAGGAAGGTTTCTGAGATGCACAAGTGGAAGACTCAGGGGGCGAGACTGCGGGAAAGAATAGGTAGTCATCCCAACTAGCCCATCACATTATTGTTGCTGAACACTAGAAGCAGACGCAGAAAATACCTGCCTCAACAGTATAATCAGAAGCAGCACCGATATTCCTACCTTCATTAGTAGCTAGCACATAATGACTTCCCTGCGAATTCTAGCCAGGTGGATGTCTGCCCCGTCTACCTTCTCTCCTAAGTAGATTCTACAATTCAGATGATATGCTAAAGAGTAGAAATGGTATTTTTCTTTTGCTGGAAGAGGCTCTGCCGACAATATCTACCGGCAAATACCGCAACGGCTACGTGAACAAGGGGATATTTGCCAAATAAGCGGATCTTGCCGTCCGGATTAATGAGAGGGGTAGCCGCAGTAACCCTATAAAGTCCTTCCAGTCTGCTACAGCTAAGGTGGCTACTTAGACAAGCAACTGCTTGACAAATAAATCCTCTCCTTTGTATCCGCCACATTAATTAAGAGAGATGAATAATAAGATTGGCATAACCTGCTGTAAATTCCCCCCAGATGTCAGCAGTCAAAACCTTCACTGCAGATTTCACTAATCACCTCCCATCACTCTACCATGGTTGAATATTGCCCCCTTCAATCTGTGCTTCTTCCCTGAGTGCATGGTATACCTTCAAAGGGCTTTGGAAGTCACAGTTTCGATTCACCGTTCTACATTCGATTTTTCCTATAAATTGCTCCAACTCTTCCTCTCGGAGCAACCAATCTCTTTCCTACAATCCCGCCAGACAGCTACAAGCCTACCTTCATACTATTTCTTCTATACAGCCATCATCAGTTTTCTTATTTTTCATTGGATTTCCACATATACCATGGGACTTATTAATTTACCTAAAATGGACTGAAAATACTTTATGAAGATGAAAACTACGGCCAATATGTACAGAGGAAAAATAAAGCGTCCTTTCTCCCAAAAAATCGACCCGGAGGCACTCGATGCTACACTAGGTAAAAGAAGAAGGGAAAAAGAAGAATATTTGCTCATCTTGAATCTAGCCAGGTACATAGCCGTCTCTGTTACCCTCTATCGCGTGTGCCAAATTGACTAGATCAAGCAGATGTTCACTGGCACAGCGCAGGCCTTAATCAATGGGATACTGGAGATCAGCGGTGGCCCCCATACGAACGTCAAGTTCAAGACTGTGTCCTCGCTTCCGATGATCCCGACGTCCCAGTTGCTGTCGGACAGCCAATCCCGACCCATCAATACTTATACAGCCGCTTCGAGATCGTCCTCCGCGAAAATTGTGGCCATGAACCAAATCCAGAGAATACTTCTTATGGAATGGGATGGTCCTCCTACTAGAGCAGCCACAACTGTCTATCGACTTCAGTTGGCCGTCTTCGAGTGCAAGAGAAGGTTCATAATCACAAACTGACCGCTATCTACTGCTCTGACGCGTACAGAGCTGCTTGAATAACCACCCAGCTCTTACACTCTACCGAGCACCAAAATACATCAAGCAATCAGGAAATAAAGATATCAAAGCCCCTGCAGCTTCCTTGTCCCTCACTTATAGGAAATACAACTCTCAAGCTAAGCTTGTGAGTGACCCGATTTGGCCAGATGATCTAAAATCAATCTAATATGTATTAGGGGCTGTGCGCGCTAGAAGCCCTACACGACCTGACAAAGACTCGACTGGGTCGTGTAACAGGTCATGATGGACCAGCACCCTCATCGATATAAGGCTAAAACCTTTTCTCTGATACTGGTGGCCCCGTGAAGGTTCCACCCAGTTCTAAGCGCCTTGGAAAGACCAAGTGGGGTGTTGTACCACACTTTTCAGGTACAAACAATGCCTTTCTCAGTATTATCATTGCAGGACTTGGTGTCGCACTTCTTGCTCTGTCTTCGGTTCTAAAGCATCTGTGCCTGAGCCAAATATGCAGCTTACACAAATAAAGGCCTATGATACAATGCTATCATCTTCCGAAACAGTACTCTGTTGATGTATAGCACTATGTACAATATAGCCTCCTAGATGGACGGGTGGCGGCTATACAGCTTCGAAAATCAGTGATGCAGTTATCGATGCATCCAAGTTCGCTTTTACGGCTTTGATAAAGTCCTCAAGGGATATATCAGCCAAAGAGATTAGCCGGGTACAATGGTTCTGCCAAACTTTGACCCGAAGCTGAAGGCTTACTGATCCTGAACTCATCAGATAGTACACCTGAGAATACTGTGCTCCCTGGGATTAGGGGGAAAAGTAAATACTACTTATACTAGTAATTAGCAACATGTTCCAGTTTTACTCAGTACAGGATCTGGTTTGGAACAATGTTCCAAGCATACTTCTTCTATCTCTAGAAACTTGGGGGTTTGTTTGAGATACCCATAAGGGCAGTAGAGTGTCCAGCTGGAAAGATCACGAACTTGACGTCAATAATCATGCAAAAGATGCAAGAAGCGGCGGAGATTGGAATTCTCCAAGCCACTGCGGGTCATTGCTTGCCTAAAAGTAAATATGCTTATCGAGACAACCTCGGGTTTATGTCCTACCCCAAGACATGGTATAAATGATGTCGGAATATCTTCCTGGCTTTTCGAAGATGAAGAGCACCTATTGAGTTAAAAAGATTTATGAAGTCAATAATGACTCTGAAAAGGTATAGGTGTCTATGTGGACAAGGATTCTGAGTCAGGAAATATACGGTTGCAGACCAGATTCTCTTAGGGATCTGCTCAAAAGATACCATTAGCTTTGATAATTCGGAAGGCACACTTTGGTGTTCATCTGAAGACATGCATTTAACAAGGAGAGCTCTAACAAGGCTCGGGCACCAAGGACTACGTTTTATTGGTAGACGGGAAATCCCTGTCGATAATACAAGCTGTACTTGCAAATCAGCTCGGACAAGCTGACTTCATATTGAGCATTGAGTAACCTCCCTACCAGCTTGGAAGCGTCACACCGTCTCGGAGTAAAGCCAACAAAGTGACGAGCTGACATGGGGGGTTTCCCGACCAAGATGGATCCTCTTTCCAGCCGTCAATTTTTCTTTCATCTTGTACCTTTGTGGTCAATTTGGCATCTCATCCGGGGTCTGCCATGAGGTAAGAGCCATCTACATAGAACGTAACAGGAAGAAAAGTTGAGAGCCAAGATCAGGCTTAGCCTCGTACTATCAGTGATGCGAGTAAAGTCGCTATTATCGGGGATCTAACGGAGGTAAGACTGGGTTCATTCTATAATGACTTCATAAAGAGAATTGATATCTGGAATTTTCCTTGATTCTTTAGCACTGTCCCACGTCCAATGTTGTTGTGTGATCGCCTTTGTGATTGTGTCGCTACCTTGAGCTACCCTGGATTTCCATATCTTGGAAGGGCTTGGGGGTTTCTGGAACATGCCTTTGTAGAATTGCATGATCGCAGATAGTATGTTGGTCGTCTGGATCCCGCTAGATCTACTATATAAGGGCCCACCCTCATGGTTGAGTTTGCCATAGTACTAACTACTACTATACTACTATTCCCAGCGCCGCTTGAGCATCTCAAATTTTACATTTTTTTTAGATCCTTGCCTTTTCTAAGTCAGATCTAGCTGAGCATATGACCCTACCTGTGCTGTGTTACTCTGGTCGGCTTGGCTTTTAAATAGTGACTAGTTCACATTGTGACTTGGAGCATTCTCCCCCACTGTGTCGCCTGCCTCATATACTTTGTCTTTCATACGTTTCCAGCCACGAAGCTATTCAACCTTTCATTCCCGCATGGTCGTTCAGGCATCCATGGAAATGGGGTCGTCCATCACCTACACTGACTTCCAAGCCACGCTCCGGGCTGTTGTGGAGCAGAGAAGCCAGCAGTATCAGAACATCTATTCGATTGCTGTGAGATGGGAGCTGGATGATACAAATGCCGAACTAGATACCGCGCACTTTCAAAGCATGCTGAAGAATTTCGATACTGATCCAGCTGAGGTCCTGGTTCTTGGTTCTGACGATGATTACCCTGTATACACCTTATCAAGAGCCTGGCTCAATTTTACAGCGAAAGCGAGACTCAACAACGAACGCAACTTGATAATATTTCATTATGCAGGCCACGGAACAACCAAGAATGGGTCTTTCAACATTGCGGAAAACATGAGCGAAGAATCAAAGACCGCCAACTTCGAAAGGGCTATCCTTGCAGACGTCAAGGACCCGAAGGGGTTCTCGGATATTATTGATATCCTGTTCATCCTTGATTGCTGCTATGCTCATTACACAACCCGAGCACCAAAGACTACTCGCAACGTTATTGAGATTCTTGCAGCAACAAGCTCCCAGACAGTCACAGCAAGATCCGCACCAAATAACACTTTTACTGCGAAACTGGCTAACGAGATTGCTCGAAGGAAGAAAGCGCACCATGAAAGTGTGGAGTTTACCAGCGTGTTTCAAAGCCTTCTCACCCGATCATCGACTATAGTGAGACCCACGCATGCCTTGCTCGTTGGTGCAGCTTCAGTTAACATACCACTCAACGGACATAGAACAGTAGACCCGCGAACTATTCCCGCGGATTACAACGCTCTTTTTGCCGTTAATATCTCAAGAGATATCACAAAAGAAGAGCTAAAAGAGCTCAGCACATGGATGCGGAAACTGCCATCGTTCGCGGGATTGAAGATAGAGAATATCTATCACACTCAATCTATGTGCTTGATTATGCGTGCTTCATTTTCAGTCTACACCAAGTTACACAATATGCAAGGATACAATCTAATTGCGGAAAATCCTGGTCCGGCGCTAACTCATCTCTTGCAACCTGAGCTGTCTGAAGAACCTGCTTCTCCTCCTTCTCAGCGGTCCATGATGTCTGAAAGGCGCTAGGTTTGTCCATGAGATACACCCGCGCTCTGGTTTTATATTTCTTATTTTAGTGAAATGGGGTTCCAAGAATGTCCAAGAACCTATGGGAGCGAATGATTATACGATCAGAAACGACAAGTATTGATCAAATATAGCATTGATTTCTTGAATTTACAGTCTGCTTGCTTCTGTTTATGTGATAGCTGAATATCATATAAGTAAATGAATTATATAAGCTTCATGAATCAAACTCGTATACAACTTTATATGTCTAACATAATACCTGAAACCATATATCTTTTAAATTATGAATTTTTAGTAATTATACTATAGCTAACATTCGCAGTGATAATATGTAAAATGCCGGAAAGACTACAGTAAAATATACTGGATAGTATGTATCAGAAGAAAATTTAGCATTTGATTACTCTTATAGAAGTTCCCTAATTGAAAAGGGCTAGGCCCTGTCAGCTATCCGGAATTAGAATATCTATATTCCAACCTGTCTGGTTCTGGATCTTAATCTGAAGATATCTATAAAAAAAATAAAAATTTCTAGAATAAGTAAAGAAGTTTACTAGAATTATAAAGAAAAACTTTTAGAAAAATTATTTATAAGAAGGATTAATCTATCTGTAAATTAGATAATTCTTTTTTTAATAAATTTAATTTTTTTATTAATTATTATATTTTATGTAATTCTCCCGGCTTCTTAATCTATTATAATTTTGAATTTGTTTCTTTTTAAAGTATTTATTAGATAATAGACTGGTAATATATAATAATTATAATAAATTAATAAATATTTTTAGCTATTATGAAGATACTACTTAAGCTGATATTATTAATTAATTAATTAAATATATTAAAAAACTAATAATCTAGAGTATAAAAATATAATATATTATCTTTTAATAAAATATAATAATAAATAATAAAATTAAGACTAGTCTCAAGCAGGTTAAGTAATTTATTAATATCTGACTTCTATTTTTTTAAGTATTTATTATAATATTCTTATTTATATTAATATTAGTATTAGTATTAGTATCAGTCCAAGATCTAACTAATATAAAGAAATTAAAGTTATTAATATTTATAAACTTTAATAGAAAGAATAAAAATAAATTTCTGAATTAGTTTAATAATATATAAATAAAAATTAAGATTAATTAATAATTTATTAATATACCAGCTGAACAGGTCTAGTATATATTTATATTTTTAAATAAAAAAATTAAAATAAAGATTAATTTATAAATAAAAATTAATTATAAGATTTTATTCTTTTCAGTTACAGTTTTAATTAATTATCTTAAATTAATTTATAAAAATTTAATTTAATAAAAAAAAATTATTAGTAAGCTGTCCATCCTCAAGCAGAGAAATTAAATAATTAATAATTTTTTAATAAAAATTAACAGCCTGTTAATTAAGACTAGAGAATATAATTAAAAAAATTTAAATAAAAAAAACTTTCTATACCAAGTCCTGAATAATAATATTTATTAATAAATAATAAATATTAAATAAAAACTAGATTTTAAAGACTTTTATTAACAAATTAAATAGATAGCTGATAAATTTATAAAAATAAACTAATTTTTAAAAAAATAACTAGAATATTCTAATATTTAAATAAATAATATTTTTAAAAAAGTAATCACAGATAATACTATAAATTAAAAATCTATAATAATAAGTATAGAACCTGCTTAATAAGTTTAATAAATATTAAAAAAAATATTAGTTAAATACTATGAGACAGGATTCTGTTTATATTATAAATTTTTAAAATATTATATTACTAGATATTTTTATCTGCTATTATAGTATCTTTAAAATTTAAAGAATAAAGTTTACTAAGTTTTATTTAAAAATAATCCAGTTAGTAAAGCTAGCCAGATATTAAAGAATCTGGTTATTTAATAAATTCTAGTTTTAAAAAAAATATAGTTTTTCTGGATTATTATCTAGGAAGATATATATTAATTAATTATAATTATAAAAAATTTAAAAAAAAGATTTAAGAATTTAAAAATTATTATATCTTTTCTATATTAGAATTAGTCAATGGAATTTATTTTATAAATATTTTAATTAATACTAGCTGTATATCTTACAGAATAATTAACTAGAATTTTATAAATAAAAATAAACTAGAATATATCTTTATCAAATCCCAAAGTATTAAAGAATTTAAGAAAAAAAAAGCCTGTATAATTAAATTAATAAAAATATTATTAAATATAAATAAAAATCTGTAGAAATATATATATCTTTATATTTTATTATATATATATAAATATAATATTATATTAGAACTCCTATAGATAAAATACTAGAATATAATATTTTAAACTAAGAATTTTATACTTAATATCCAGAGCATGAGGGTAAAAGTATAATATAAATAAAAATAAAACTATTTCTTAATATTACTTATAATTTCTGCTAATATATAATATACTTAAAAAAATTAAAAAAAAAAAAAAACTTAATAAAGCTATTTATAATAAGTTTAATAAATATTAATAAAGTCTTTTATAAACTTAACTGGCTAAAAGATTCTGTAAAAGTAGAAAATAAACTACTAGACTTTTATTATAAATATTTAAATATTTTTAATAAAATAATAGTAGATATCCTACCACTCTATTACCCGGGAATAGATTATACTATTAAAATAATTAAAAATCTTGAAGAAAAGAAAAAAGAGACTCCTTGAAATCTTTTTTATTAAATAAATTAATTAAAACTTTTAGTATTATAGAAGATCTTAATTAATTTTTTAAAAAAAAAGATTTATAAGAATTAATAATTTTCCGGCAGTTATATTTATATTATTTATTTTAAAATCTAATAATAATTTATATTTTTACACAGACTACTGAATATTTAATTAAATAATTATAAAAGACTAATATTCCTTGCTACTTATTTAAAAAAATTTTTAATATATTTTAAAAATCTATTATTATACTAAACTGGATATTATCTAGATTTTTTATTATATTTAAATTAAAAAAGAAGATAAATAGAAAATTATATTTTATATTTATTTTAAATTATTTAAATAGCTGGTAATCCTGTTCAGGCTTATTAATTATTTAAGTATATTTTAATAATATATTAACTAGATTTTATAAGAATTTCTTAATAAATTTTACTTTATTTATATTAATAATATTTTTATCTTTATAAATAAAAGCCTGGTCACACACTGTATTCAGATATAATAAATATTAAAATATTTATAAAATACAGATCTTTAAGTAAATATTAATAAATATAAATTTAAGATAATTACTATAAAATACCTGAAATTTATTATTAAAATAAAAAAAAAAATTTATATGAATCCTGTTAAGGTCCAGACTATATAAAATTAAAAAATATTAAAAATTATTTATAATATTAAAGTTTTTTTAGAATTTATTAATTTTTATTAATAGTTCCTTAAGAACTAGAAAGTCTACTTAGAATTTTTAATATAATTTATTAAAAAGAATATTAAGTTCAGCTGGATACTAGAGATCTAAAAAATATTTAAAATTTTTAAAAAGATTTTTATTACTATTTCTGTTCTTGTATATTAAGATCTTAAATAAGAAATATTAATAAAAATTAATTTCTCTAGATAATATACAGAAAGAATATTATTTTAATAAAATAATTAAAAAGTTCTTTATCTAGTGGTATACTTCTCAAAGAAAAATTTATTTATAAAATATAATTATTAAATCTATAATAAAGAACTGCTAGTAATTATTTAAATCTTATAAAAATAGAAATTAAAACTTATTATATTTTTCTATTTTAAAATTTTTAATAATTATTAAAACTTAGAATACTTTATAATTTAATAGCAGCTTATAAAATAATAAATATATTAGATTCAGTTTTTAAATTATTTTAATTTTATAATTAATTACTGTCCAGAAATAATAAATACTTAATTAAATATCTTATTTTGTAGATTCCAGAATATATCTAAAAAAAAAAATAAATATATTATAAATTAAAAGATCCAGTTATTTTATTTTATACTTAAAAAAGAATTTACTTATATAATATTTATTAATAAAATTTTTAATAAAAAAATTTCTATTAATTTAAAGCCCAAGGAATTAATACTAGATAATTTATAAAAATAAATAAAATAAATTAATAAAAATCTGAAAAAATATTATAAAATAATAACTGAAAACAGATCTAAGTTTTTTAAATAATTAAAATTAAAAGTCTTTATTACAGAATACCAGCTGGATATAAGTTAATATTTATTTTTTTAAAAGTAAGTTTAAGTTTCTAATTTAGAATTTTTATAAATTCAGATTATTTAAGAAATTTATAATAATATAATTACTGGATATTCTAGACAGAATTAAACTTATAAAATAATTACTTATTATTATTACTAGTTAAATATAAATAAAAATATTTATTAATTCTGCTGTAACTATGACAGTTATAAAATTAATTATATTTAAAAAAATTATAAATAAGATTTCTTGAAACTATTACTGATTTCTAATTAATTTTAATAAAATATTATTATTAATTTTCTAGTAGATCTTCTAGAGTCTCAAGATTATAAAAATATTATAATTATTATTAACTAGTTAATTAAAAATATTATTATTAAAATTATTCTAAGCATAGATATAAAAAACTTTATAAATATATTTATTTAAATATTTTATAATTATTATAAAGTATTTTAATCAGTAGTTTCAGACTATAATTCTTAGTTTATAAATAAATTATAAATAATCCTATATAAGATACTAGATATTAAATAATATTTTTTTACTATTTATTATTCTGAAATAGATAGTATAATAAAATACTAAATTATAATTATTAAAATCTTTTTATAATACTTTATAAATTAACAGTAGATTAATTAATAAAAATTATTATTTCTAGTATAGCTAGCTCTAAATAATTAAAATTTTATATTAATAAAAATAAGTTTCTTTTTTTTATAATACAGTTTCTATATAAAGCTCTTAAATTTAAATATTAAAATAAATTTTTTAAAATATAATTAAATTAGAAATTTCTGAAAGCAGACTAAGATTATTCTTAATAAATTTTAAGAAACCTGAGATATTACTAGCTTAATAATAATAATAATATAAGAAATATAGAAATAATATATTAATTAATAATAAAATCCTGCTCCCTGCTATAAAGAAAATAATAAAATCTAATTAAATTTAAAAAATATTATAATTAACTAATCTAGTAAGAAGTTAGATTAATAAAATATAAAGTTTATAATATTAGAACAGATCAGAATATATATATATAAGTTAAATATATTATCTAGAATTTATTTAATATTTTATATTAATTTATTTTAATTTATTACTACAGACTCTTTATCTATTTAAAAAATAATTAATTAATAACTAGATACTATTATTACAGAAAATAGTATTAAGAAATATATTATTAAAAAAATTATAAATAAGAAAAATATATTCTAAAAAAAATACAGCTATAAAAAAATATTTCTAGTTAAATAAAAAAAATATATTAAATCTATATAAAAACTAGTAATTAAGCTTTATAATACTGAAGCTTATAAATACTGGTATAATTTTATTTATTTATTTTATTTAAAAAAATCTACATCAGCTCAGCTATATTATAATAAAAAAAATAATAATTAAAAAAAGTTAGACTTTATTAATTATTTAAAATTAGAATATTTATATTTTAACTTGTCTGGTTCTAGATCTTAATCCAGAAATATTTATAAGAAGAATAAAAATCTTTAAAATAAGTAAAGAAATTTATTAAAGTTACAAAGAAAAACTCTTAGAAGAGTTATTTATAAGAAGAACTAACCTGTCTGTAGATTAGATAGTTTTTTTTCTAATAAATTCAACTTTTCTACTAACTACTGTACCTTACATAGTCCTCCCGGCTTCTTAGCCCGTCACACTAATAATTCTGTTTATATATAGAAATCATATATATGATAGTAATTTCTTTTCTCCATCAACCAAAATGCTCTAGATGAGTATATCGTATTAATCTGTCTCTATATCTATACTGTCTAAGCTAAACAAAGCCAACCCTACCTGAGCTGATAGTAACACACGCAGCAGGTTTTGCTGTAATGAAACTTTCGACTGGAACTGTCAGTTTAAGTTCTTCAAGAGTGGAAACGAGGAGCTTACGTCCCTACGAAGTGTAGCCGTTCTATTACTCAATCGAAATCGAGGGCCTTCTTCCCAAAGAGGAGGAATCCGGCCGATATAAAGAACACAGTGTGAAGCGCTCGCGACTGGCAAGCTCAGAAGGCGATGGCTGGGTAGACATCGAACATGCGCCCCTTGTCCACTGCTGTCGCCCAGAGGGTTGCAGATGTGTCGCTCCAGATCAGCCGTCGTGCCTGACCGACCCTCGCGCCACCGTGGCGGTTAGAAAAGCAATTTCCATCCATCACATCTTGTCTGATGTGTTTCAGAGCATCCTGCACGAGGAGTGTTACTACTCGGATTCTGACTGGTTCACCTCTTGGTCGGGTTAATATTTCCTGGCTTGTTTTTACCTTTATTTACTGGCCCGGCAATGCTCAGTTACAATGGGTATAGCCACCAGCGAAGCGAGAAACATCGTTATAGACCCTTTATACAACGATCATCAACGGGAATTAGCAAACGGCTCGTCAAGATGCAGATGAATCGAGAGACTGCTTCTAGGAACAGTGAAACCCCAGTCGATAATGGAGTAAAGTCTGAAGAGCCATGCCAGTCTAATGGTAACTAAAGGTAAGATTACATTCCACTTGGCTGCGATTAACTATATACTGACCACTATTCAGCGCGCCTATTCTCCACACGATGATGCCTCCCACTGTATGTGCCCACCATGGTGATTTGTCATGGGCCAACTCAGCATTCGAGCATCTGGTAGATAAAGCTACCGTCGGACGCTTGAATGTCTCATAGTGGTTGCATGAGATGATTCAAAAGCAGATACCTGCAGCGTATCATACTGATCAAGTAGGGCGTTGTATCAACAAAGCAATCAGAGCGTTTGGGGGCACGGCGCAGTCAGGCTGGGTATAAGGCATAGACCCTGTTTAGTCTCGTTGTATCTCATCCATATTATACATGTCATAGATGAAAAGAAGCTTTTTTGGACCAATTAGCGGAGTCATTATGCTATGAGAAGGATGCAAACCATGTGACATACACGTATTTACGAAAAGAAATACGCGGACTGCCGAATTAGGGCGCGCGTCTTGTTGAGGCTGTCCATTTCATGGAGGAGATCAAAGCGTGGGATACCATGGTGGCTGGGGAATGTGTCGTCGCGGCAGAGACCCTCTGGTGCGAGCCTAATGTATTAGGAGAGCTCATTAGCGACGCCCAGCGGCCGTGGAGGGAAGTACGCAACAGATCAGGATAATCACATTCTCCCCTCGGATATATGATATTGTAGGACAAGAGTACGGCCCAACAGTTGGCGCTTCTCCAGAGTCGGAAGCCTTGGCTGTTTCTGTCTTGATAGTTCAAATGGATAATTGATGAGATTATGGATTATTGAACCTCCGGGGGAACAAGAATGAGGCATATAAGTATATTTGAGCTAGACATACTTGATAGCATATAAAGATAAATGAACTGTTTACTACGACATAGCTCTCACATCACGGTATAGCCTGTAGAATTGACTTGTAAGGACACCCTGTCGATCGATGAGGAAGGCTGCTTGCGTGAAATCAACGTGCCAAGTCATGACTGATTGAACTGAGAGCTTCATTCCTTGGAAAGAACTGTATGTCTACCATGAAACGGATATCTTGGCTTCCTGGCCAAACTATACGGAACTTTCAACCAGAAAAAACCTCTCCGAAAGGCTATTGAGTCATTAGTAGGACAGAGAGTTTGACCAACTCAACGTCCCCGTTGTCTCAAAGTCATCCAGACAGGTGTATCGGGGCCCTTTGATCTTGATCAGCGCCTGAGTAGCTACACCCAATAGGCGTCATCAATAATCCTGAAAGACAGCACTCTAGGTCAGCTGTGGTAGGTCTAGCTTAGGGTCAGGCCAATGTGGATATCAGAGTTTGGATGGACGAGAATCCGGTGTCAGAGCTTAAGCAGCTCGGAAGCTCGGCCTGATTTCTTGTTGTATACCTAGAGGCCCAGCTGTAGAACCTCCAAGCCAAGTTGCTGGCCGATCTGCATTTAATTTGAGCAAGTGGCTGGTTTTTGCATTGCATGGTTTTGAGACAGTATCAATTAATCCTAACGCTTGGAACGATGGAAAATTGCCGAGTTAGCTAGCAATGCGACACATTCGATACTTAAAACCTGCTGGCACGTCGCGTTGAGGCGCAAAGCTCATGAAGTGATATATTAAATTCTTCGTGAGTGATGATCCAGCTCTCAGATATTATATCTATGCTGAATGCCTTATAGGCTCTGCTACTGAGTTGCTTCTTGGCCGGTTCAGGATACCCGATGCCAAGACGCCAGACTCCCTTTTGGGACGACACGAGGCAGGGTTCATTGCGGAGATGAAAGAGTCCTTGAAGAGGGCTAAAGGCCATAGAACTCCTGAATATAACAGTCTAGTACTACCCCGTTGTCGCCCCATGCTTCTGGCTATAGGCCAACGGATGGCGTATGAGGCAGCTGTTGATGCGGGTGTTGATCCCAATTTTCTGGCGCTATATGAAGCCGGAGCGGTGAGGAACGACTCAAGTTGGTATGTGGAGCAGCTGAGGCTCAGTAGGGCATCTCAATATGATATGGAGTGCCAAGCGTGCGATAGTGTGATGTCGCAGCTAGATAGGCATCTGGACGAATTGGGTATCGAGCCGTACTGCACCGCCCCGATGCTGTCGCCGGCTAGATGGGAGACTTTCATCAATACCTGCCCTATATATACGGGAGACGCAGCTCCTAGCCTGGATTACGGTGGTAGCCGAGAGTCCAGACTCTGAGAGTATATAGTATCCCGCAATTTGACTGATTACAGCGTGTGAAGCTGAGAGAGCAGTGGACGGAAGTAGACGGATGAAGGAGTCAAAGTGGAAGTGGAGAAGAGATGGGCGGTGGATCTTTGCTGCCTGAGCTGATCGGCTCGGCTAACCCCAGAAGGGTCTAGTGGGTCCTGAGCTGGTCAGTGACGTTGATGGCGTCTCTCTCTTCTGCCTCGACTTTTGGCTCATCTCTGGTTCTTGGTCTGGCTCCGTTCCTGATCCTTTCTTCTTCCCAGGTGAAATACAAGAATTGATTCTGATCGGCTTTCTATCTCGTCACAACATTTTACATTTGCAAGGCATCAAATCTCAAAAGCACCTCACGATGGCTGCCTCATCCGTTTCCTCCGCTGTCAACTTCACCCTTCCTTCCTCCAGTTCTGGCTCTTCCATTAAGCGACCTATCAAGACAGTCTCTAAGCCTTGTTTTGGCTGCGACTGCGGAGATGAAGAATGCGATTGTTGCGTTTGCACTGTGATGTGGTATGTCAATCAAAAACCCGAGATTTACAGCAAACATCGTTAGTAACCCCATTTGTGCAGAACCAACGCTCGCTATTTTTCTGGCCATGTCTATAGCGTCCAAATGGCCTGTGGGCTATTTGCCCAATATGATGATACATACGACTTTCAATGGGCGCATTTAGGAGTTTGTCATGGGCTGTCGGAGGCAGTGGGTACATCCATCACTGATGCAACCCCTTGCCATCCACGTTGATACATTTTGATTTGGCTATAGCAAAAGTTTTAGCACAGATTAATTGATCTGCTTTGAAATTCCAGCTTCTAAGCCGTGCTATTCAGAGTTTGCTCTCAATTCCCTGACTAGTGGTTGTAAGGTTTACGGCGAGCCTCACGGTCAAGGCCCTGGATACTTTGATGCATATCTTACAATCTTCCTGAATACAGGCTGAATATGAATGGAATTTTCCATATTTTCCTGCCGTATGATTTCATGAGATGTGACACCAACTAGACAACAGCAGGGGACCCTAGACTAGCGCCGTCCGGATGGTCTAAAGCTAAGCAACGATGGGTTTAGCATGCCTGTCCAGCCACAATAGGCTGCATACGCGAGTCAGTATTAGACATCTTGTGAGGGGAAACAGTTTGACCCTAAGTCCTAACAACCTTAACACCCTTGGGGCAGCATCCGTCTCGCTTGCTTGCGCTCCACGTATCCGGGGCTACATCTTCCACAAAAGGATGCCACCTTCACGCATCGGGTTTTCGCATAGTCAGATAGCAAATCAGCCATAGAGTACTCAAGCTTCTCAAGCACACATATCATCGGGTTCAAGCGGGAAATATCTCCGCCCCGTTGTCTCGAGATAAGCCACGTTCCCAAGCGCCGACGGGTCTAAATTTGGGTGGTCCGAACGAACTAAGCAATGCGCTAACACTACCGCCGTCTCAACTACTGCATGATATAACGAAGCAATGCACTTTTTGGGTAAAGCACGTTACACTGGTGCAAGGCTATAGGAGGGGAGGTGGCTATTCTGACTGGTTTGGGTGAGAGGAAAAATATGGACAGAGCACAGCCGCATAATAACAGTTTCTTGATTTGCATAATCATACTCAGTGGCCTACCTCTGAATCTGCCTTGCTTATCCCTGCCATGGCTGGTCTATATGAATCACCCACAGTCCCTCTTTATCGATCTGCCCATTCGCGAAGATTCAACGCTATTTTCCGACACAGAGACAACTATGACATCTCCCTTCTCCACTCCTTCGTTCCCTCGAAACGTTCCATTATTTTCACACCTGACATCAGACGACAATGACGAGACTTACGACTCTCCTCCGCCTATCGATGTGGCTACTATCTCGAGTGACCCTGCTCGACCTACAAGCCCCGGGGATCGAAGCCCTTCGGTTCAGTTTGCAGCGAGGCGGGAATTCAGACGAAGAGTGGCCTCTGTAACCTCAGCTGAACATATAGAACGCTCAGGAAACTCTACATCACCGAAGCCTATGACAGTACAGCAATACATGTTAGATTCCGATTCAGCTGACCAGAATTTAAATGCTCTGCGGCGACTAATGGCCGGCTCTCCCTCTTCACCACCACGATCACGTGAGGCTCCAACAATCAGCGGCAGCATTGGGAGTGCTGCCGTATTACCAGGAATGAATGATGTATTTCAGGATGCTGTAGAGGAGCAGATTCAGGGTCCTGCAGAGGGTGACAAACCAAAAGTTACGACAGAGGCTATTCTTTCTCACATGCACAACATCATTCGGGGTCATTACAACGAAAACAACCAAGGATATGCTTACGTTTACCGAGACAGTAAGGATGAATGTCAGCGCTTCAAGATTGGATCGACGGACCGGCCAGAAGACCGCAAAAAAGAGCTCGACAAGCAATGCAAACTCAAGAACTGGGAGTTGGTACAGGATCCTAAAATGCCTATTTGGGAGTATAAACGACTCGAAAGGCTCGCCCACAGTGAGCTGCAGAACTTCAGATGTGATACTATATGCCCCGGTGATGGTATGAAACATCGGGAGTACTTTTATGGCTCAAACGCTACTGCCTCTGAGGTCTTAGGACGCTGGTCGCGGTGGCTAGTAGATCACGAGCCATATGACAAGAAGAGCGAGCTGAAGCCTTTCTGGTCCGATCGCCTTGAATGTTTCATGGCTAACAAAATGGCCTCGTTCTATTTCAACTGCAGGAAAGCTACATGCTCACAGCGAGAATCCAGTCCCGTTGCTTGCCAGGAATGTCTTCAAAGAGGATGGAAAGTGTGGACAGAACCAACGACGTTAGACAAGGTTAAGTACTACTGTCCTTATTATGCCAAGGCCGTATGGAAGCGCACACCCACACTGTCAACCTGTTTCTTCCTTATGGTGTGGGGCAGATTGATTGCGCCGATGATCCTTGCTCTTTTGCATAGTTCCGAACTTCGTCAAGGGTTAATCGTGACTGACATTATTATATGCATATGCGCCCTCTTCTGTCACCTTTCCCAAAACAAGGTGGCACAGGGCGAATTTAAGACGAAATACACCGGTAAGAGAGCTACGTCAGCTTCGGGACAATCCATTATATCTCCAGGGGTATCCTCAACCAGACATGGCCAAGAAGATACTCCTGCAAAAAAGAGAAAGCGATAACATTTTCGAGCGATTCGGAATTTCAGCTTGTCGCTGCACCAAAAGAAACAAAGTCATTCTGTCGCATATGGAATGTTCTTGGTCAGCGCATCCTGTCGAAATATTCTATACCATGGGTAACAAGCAACTTGAGATGCGCTCGGGTCAATAAGGGCAAGTCGGAAAACAAGGTCCGTTCGTCTTCGTAATAGGCACGATGTTGTATATGGTGATCTACGCGACACACCACTATCATCAGCGCGGATATGCTCCATTTATCGTTGCAGCGACTGTTCTTTACCAAAGTAGGTTGTCAAACGAACACTGGGCGACGGTCATGGCGGGCTGGTGTGTAGCTCCGAGGTTATGCTGGGATACCCACCCGCGATGATGTCAATAGGGATATCCGGCCCACCCGGATGCTTGCAAGGCACGGCTGAGGAGGCTCGACCTCGCACTGTATCTGCAGATCGGGATTTGTGATATCGGATCTAACTCAAGAGCCAGGAACAGCGAGTCCCAAAAGAAACTTCCAGTTATTGTGGAGAGACCTAAGACCCTGGGTGTTGACGTAGGCGGTCCGTCACCTGACAGCCAACCCAATTGCAGCTATCTCAACTTGGAATCCACCGAAAGGTTCGTCACAATCCTCGTCTTCTTATTCTATTCGACTGATGAGGCGGTGGTAGCTTGTCTTTCGTCGTGGTGGGCACTCATAATTGCGTTGTGCCGAGCAATACCACTATCTCTTTCCACGTCACCCAAAACCGACTGGCCGAGCAACTCAAGTTGACCTTGGTTTTACTAGAAATGCAGCGACTGCGCCATAGTAGCAAACTAGCATACTTCACAATTATCAGTCAATGAGCGACGAGCATCCAAATGGCTTTGGACGGCCATTCTTCATTGTAACATGGGTCGAATTTGGTTTGGCGATCATCTTCATGATCGCTCGATGCGTTGCTGCGTCCAAACTAATTCATAATGTGGCGAAAGACCTGTATCTGGCGATAGCTACATTTGTAAGTACTCTCCTTCCTCAACTTACCACATTGCCGCTAATATCAATCAATGCGACAGGTTCTGGGAGCTGCAAGCATGGCGATGATCACTGTCGGAGCTACATACGGGCTTGGCCTTCCGCAGGACATGCTAACTTTCAACGAGAGCAAGATGGCACTACTCTATGGCTGGGTTAACCAGTTAATTGCCCTCGTTGCGATTGGATTGGGGAAGCTTGTCATTGTCGCGTTTCTCGAACAAGTCCAAGGCTATCAAACCAAAGCCAGAAGCATATTTCTCTGGTCTTTGGCGGGCAGCAACCTCGTCGTGAACTGTGTCGCTGCCATCCTCATGATGCTTCAATGCTCGCCGAGGAGGATGCTGTGGGAGGCCTATACTAAGGAGTACTGTCCTTATCGCAGCCGTATACAGATATTCGGTTATATTCAAGGGCGTGAGTGTATGTTTTCGCTTCTGCGGTTCCATGTCTAACATTGACAGCTTGGTCTGCTGTTTGCGACTTTGCGCTCGCGTTATATCCAGTTTCTTTCCTTGCACGGGTCCACGCTTTCTCGATAGCGACCCGGATTGGCCTCTGCGTACTGATGGGATTTGGCGTCGTGTAATGCACCTCCCCTCTTATCGGATGAGTCAATGCTGACGTAGAATAGGGCAGGGGCATGTGCAATAGTAAAAACTGTTCAATTGACTGTTCTGACGAAAATTGAAGATCCGAGCCGTGAGTAGATACTGTTCATCCACGGCGACATGAGAGCTAACAGACATGATAGAACAGATCGGAACAGTCATTGTTTGGAATCAGTGAGTAGCACTCATCCCCTCTATCTCGCCATAGGTATCACTCTAACGACAGATTACAGAACCGAAATGTGGGTCGTATTCATTGTCAGCTGTATACCACCTACGAAAGTGTTCTTCAAGCATGTATATCGCCGAAGTTCTATCCGGCTAGGCTCATTTGTGGACCATATGCGGCCCCGGGAACATGAGACGAAGCAGAATGAGTCGTTGCAATCTAGCTGTTAAGGCCGGTAAATACGAGAATTTGGACTTGGCAGTCAGTCGATAGGGAGGACGCTTATTGTACTATATGTATTTGTTATATGAGTATATGATACCTGGCGTTCGAACTATAGTAACATGCAGTATAGATCGGGGTGTAGCATATGTATAAGATTCAAGCCTACCCATCAAAAGCATGTTACTACATGCCTATTGTGTCAGAGACATGAATCATATGATAGTTCATCAGCTTCACACATCATTCGCAAGCCCATACATATATTTATACTAAATCCACCCTCCTTAGAATAATAAGTCACACCATCCACTCAGTAAGTACATACTACAGAAGCGAGCGTCAAATATTTCCCTATCAGTAACTACTACTCCCTCCATCAACACCCGTGACTCAATCCCTACCTATCCAGGTAACATTCACAACATTGAAAATCCGCCCCCAAAATCAAACATCCAGCATACCCAATCAGTCCTAAATCCCCCCCAGACCAAACAACTAACTAGTGAAGATCGGAGCCACTCGTGTCTTACTCAGCTCACCTCAGCCATCACACCAAACTAACCACTTACCTACCTAGCGAACCAGCTAGCTAGCTAACTACGTAGTCAACCCATCTATCTCCCCGTTTCACACTAATTATTGCATTATCCACAAGAACACGATCATAATCCACATTCCACAAAGTAAAAGACAAAAATCTATTCGACGGCTCGGCAATTACGTCTAGTAACTTGTACTTTCCATTTTCTCTCATGATTGACATGGCTAGTAGTCTACTAGACTACTACCCGCCTGGCAGTCTGAATAAAACCTAGTCTACCGATCATGGTTTCTATTTTCGGGGTTATTTCGGCGAAACAACAACAAAACAAAACAAAACATCTAGATTGGGTACCTAGACTACGTATGTATCTTGTTTCCATATGAGTTTAAAATTTACTTATTATAGTCGATCCAGGGGTAAATAGAAGCGGTACGTACGGAATTTGGGCTGGGGCTTGGTTGGATCTGCAAAGAATCTTTCTTGGCGCGGCGAGGGCCGATAGGGTCGTTGTTGATCGTTCTTTTATTATTATTATGATTATGATTTTTTTTTATTTCGTGATTTATAATTAGTATTTGAATTGTTTGTTATTGGTACTAATGTTCACTATTTACTTAGTAGTAAAAGTAGGGATTTGATATGTTTGATTGACTACTAGTAGTCGGTGAAACTAGGGAGTTATTAGTTAGTTGGTTGACCCCTGGTTTAGTTAGTATGGGTATGGAAGTGCGATCATAGTGGTTGTCATTATAGTAAGTCGTACATAGTAAGAAGTAACTGATAGATTAAGTTCGGTTTAGAATTCTGATGTGGCTAATAAGTAGTAATCCTACTAGTAGTACTCAGTCCTTAGAGTTAAGTTGAAGTGACAGAATGACATGCGTTGCGTTTGTGGCACAGTATTAGTGTGACTAGCAGTAGTAGTAGTAGTAGCCTGTAGCAACAAGATATATATCCCGCGCACGCATTATGAGTGCGACATTACTGACTTACTCCCATAGTGTTATTACTCAGGTACACTTACACTGACACCGGAGAATTAAATTCTTATCTTTTTATTCATCACTAAAATCTATGTACGAAATACACACACAAAAAAACTACAACTAATCAATCAAACTTTGTACTAAAGTATCAGATCATCCAAGGCAGTCGGCCCAATGTCTCACTCCAAACCGTTCGCAGTGGAACTTTGGAAATGCAGTCCCGGCCGGAGAAACACACAAGTCGGAAAAAGGAGCGAAAGATCGAATGAATGTATTGGCTGTGCGGCATATCTACCCCACCACGCAATCGTCCAGAACCCAACCACACATCCCCACAATAGTAGAGAGGGGACCAAAGGGCAGGAAAGAAGAAAAATGAAAACATTATGATGATGACGAAATCGTGCGTATGTTAGACTGGATCACTAACTAGTTAGTTAGTTAGTTAGTTTTAGTTTAGTTGGTTATCTACGTACGTAGTAGTCTCTACCAAGTAACTAGGCGTTTAAAGCAATCAAGCCGAGGTGGAGGGAGAAACAGACAGACAGACAGAGAGGGGTTATTTTGCATCTGGTCCAGTTAAACTAATCGATTGGAAAACGCGCGACGCTTGGACATTTTACATTTTGCATTTGACATTTCATGGTCCGGTGAGTTTTTTTCATTACACACATCAATGATCTCTTTGGTTGGAGCCTGGCGCATCTCTCGCATCTTTCCTGTGCATGCTGTGTGGTGGTGGTGGGCTTTGACCATGTTCCAGACACGTCAAAAGTCTAGACTTACGTATCTTTGCTGGCTGGCTAGCTAGCTACTATCTACTAGTATGGGTTATATACATCACATCAACCGAGCGCTTGGTCGCTCCAGTTGGGTGGTCCGTGATGCAGGGTAAATTGGATGGGTTGGTCGGTCATGCATGTTGGTACCTACAGGCTGGTTCATACGTGCGTCGCTGATCTTGAAGGGCACGGTTTGCCGCCGTTGTCTGCTTGGCATTAGTGCTTTGCTCTGGTTGGGTTGGCTGGGATTGCCTTTCTGGTCGTGGTGGAAAACAGCCTTTTATTTTTTATTAGTTTTGATCGAGTCTAGTCTCTGCCTGCAGGTGGTAGGACCCAAACCAGGCAAGGCTGGCTGCGATAAGGCGCACGATTTGGTGGTGGCGGGTCAGGACTGTCTGCTGATAGGGAACCCGAGCAATTTGGAATCGGATTGGCGATGTCATGATCGTACGGCGCTTCTTGCTGGAGGCTCATTAGCACCCCGAAAGTGGATGGCGTACCTCTCTCAGCCGCTCATTCCTGGCGCTTAAAGCTCGCGTACGTCCAAGACATGTGGGTTGGCGTGGAGAGCAGCTTTAGTCCAGGAGACAAAGAGGGGTCGAATGGGTTGGTCAGTTGGAGCTGAACGGCGGCCGGCAAAAGGTGGTCATTCGATTGGAGGGGGGTTGGTATGAGTCGAGAGGAAAAGGCTTCTTACTCTAATAAAAAAAAAAGGAAACTAGTGAAGCCCGGTCAGGGAGCCAGCAGATCATGCGATCGTGGAAGTGTGTTTCTCACCCCCCTCCCTTCCCTTCCTTCCTTCGCTTCCCTTCTTATCCCGGTAGACTATGACCACCCCTGCAAGCCTTAGTAGTTGGTTAATAGTGAGAAACCCCGATCAGATTGGTAGTAATTTGGGAGGCAAGGTAGCAGTGCTAACTTGGTTTAAGGTGTTACCTCAACCATGTGGCCGGCTACCCACCTCGAACGGCTCCCATCTCGGCCACATGCGGAATCCTAGCAGGATCAATAAAAGTGCCACAGCACGTGGAGTTTATGACCCGATCGCCGGATCCTGGCTAGCCTGGCAGTTAAAAAGAGCGTTTAAAAGTAGTTATTGTAATTGAGAGCCTCCCTGATGCTGGTGATGGGATGCAGGCGTATCGCCGGGTGCTCCCCAACGGGGAGCGCTGCGTGGTCCCCGGCCAGGAGGGAGCAAATTCCCCAACGACAGCTGGCTGCGGCGGTACGTCGAAGCGCTGGACTGTGCACAGTTCCCTCCCTGTCTCCGCACGACATCCACGAGGGGATCAGGCACCGTGAAGAGCGGAAAAGATCCCAGGCGCTTCGGATGGCGGTCGCCGAGAACGGGCCCCATAATTCAATGACGCTGTTGCCGGCCTGCCAACCAACCAGTCCAAGTGTCAACCGCCAGTGCCCATGGCTTTCCTCCGGTGGAGCAAGGCAGCGAAGCTAAACGGACGGAGGAAATTGGTCAATAGGATTCATGTCCTTGGTCGTAAACGGAGATTCCTCGTGACAACTAGGGGATTTTATTGGACTTTTTTTTCTTTTTTCTATTTATTTTAATTTTTTTTTTGTCTTAATTTTTCTGTCTCCTCCCTTCTGTTTCTCCATCAGCGCGATATTTGAGGGGGCGAGTTAATTTATTTGACCTTGGGTTTAGACTCATTTCAGCAAATATTGCTCATTTGCTCAGCCATTCCTCCCCATAAGGAGGACGGGAATTTGGCAAGGTGGATCAATGGCAGTGCCTTCGAGGAGGATTTGTTCGGTTACTCGAGCGTCTGGCGAGCGGGCGGTTAATCCAATTTACATCCACTGCCTCCCGTGAGAGAGCGAGGTTCTTGATCCTGGCCGATCATTTCCGTGGCGGTCAAGGCAATCACAGGATCGGACAATCGGGCGCTCGCCATGCTCCGGACTCTGAGGGGCGCAAATAAACGTGTCACGTAACTGGTAATTGGTAGCCTGCTTAGGGCCGGTCCACGGGTCTGAGTCTGACCGTGTCGGCCAAAGCGCCTCCCTTAGCAGTTAGCAGCAACCTTGACCTCATTGTGAGCGGCCTAGCACCTTCGGACCACCGTTTCACCGTTGGCTGCTTTCAGGACAGGCAATATTTGCGATCCTCCGGATCTTACAGCCCCGGCCACATTGGAAGAATAAATGGTGAGCTTTCTGGTCCTTCTGTGTCCCTGCATCTGCTCGCACCCAATCTGCTGGTCCCTCTCACTCCTCGATCATTCCAACCCACATCAGGGAAGAATGATGGGGAAAAAGAAACAGGCCCGTAGTAAGAAAGGCTGATACCTGGGGTCTAGAATACCTCGGGGATGTGATAATAGCCAGAGAGTATTTATGGGGATTACAGCGATCCTCTGGAGTTGACAGGAGGATCCGTGAGCTTGCAGCGATGCGCCAAGCTGTCGTCACAGAAAGTAACCTTTCGAAACGAAACCTGTCGATCTCCCCAGCGCATTGCGTTTGAGCATTGTCAGAATATAGTACGAAGGATGTATCCAATCATCCCTTCCACGGCGTATGGGAAAAACGGTAAGTGGGCATATGCTCTGCTGGGGGGGCGGCGCATCACTGTGTCTAAGGGGGGGCCATCTGGCGGAATAATCCAGAAAGACCCTTTTTCTTTTCTTCCGCCTGATTCTAGTTAGGTCTGCAACGCCGGGCCATGAAAGGGGAGACGAAGCCAGAAACACGCGATGGCCCATTGTAAGCCCGAAGCGGTAAGAATCGGGATCCATAGCGTGGCTGGCGGCCGCTAAGGCAGTGGGGGCCAAAAAAGAACAGGACAAAAGTTCTGAGCCTGATGCATTCGCCAGAGGCTAGGCACGCTAGACAAAACAATGATCGGGTCTTATTGCTCAGCGTGGTGCGCGCGGGAAAGCCTCCCAGTGATCGTGGGAGGGAAGGGAATCCTCAAGGGGACGGTTGGTGGTATGGGTCCCGGCTCCCCCTGCTCCCCTACATTGCAATCCCTGGTAGGAGGATGAGGGAAGGAAGCATGCATCGCCCCGGGGAAGGAATTAATTGAACCGCCCATTGCTTATCGCCATGTGGTTCCGGATCTAAAAGGCCATGCCTCGCTATCATGACGATCTCGCACGACTCCACGTATGTCAGACGGCGTCGTTCGCAACTAGCTACCCAGCCAGGACTGCCTTTAGCCCCGGCGGCCACTTTTCAGACCCGCCTGGATATACGAATCAGGGAATTGAAGGTCCTTCGCATCCTGAAATTGGCCCCCAAACCATGCGGATTCGACAAATCCATCGACGCCGCCTCTGAAGGAAGATGAGCCGAAACAAACCAGAGCATCATCGGGCGGGGGGGGCTTGTTAATCATTCACTCGGTTCCTGTTACTGGCGGTGACGCTCAACGCCCTCAAGCCTTTTGGGGCTGGAGTTGTGTTTTCCCCCTAAAACTTTCCACAACCGATGGTGACTGGGGAAGAGAGAGAGGGGAGGCGAGAGGGGGTTAGGGTCGAGTACACTAGTTTCAGCCGGTCCTTCCACTATGAGAGGAGCTTGTTTCTGCTTTCCCAGGCGGCTCTCAGCCCAAAGCCCGCCATCTCCGAGTCTATTCCTCTCATGGCTCGCGAAAAGAAGTGTTGGTATCGATCGACGGGCCGGTTAGGGCGATACGATTGCTGATGTCAATTGCTAAGGTCTCCTTTAACCCCGTCATTATTCCCAGAGTGGAGTAGCGAGGGGACAGGGGGGCGCTTGCATCCCAAACTAATTCGAGGCTACTGAAGCTGACCAGGCCGGGTGCGATTGAGCTGTTGGGACCTTCACGTGGCGATGGTGCAGGACTATCCCCTATTGAGTACCCTGACTCAGAGCCGGAGGGAAGCATAATCCGACTGGCGTGGCCCATCTTGTCCGGAATAAATAAACTCAGAAAATGAACCGGGTTCGATCCTACTAGTAAGTATTCAGTAGTCGTAGTGGTGACGGTGTGGTGGGTGGTGAAGGCCGACGGCGTTGGGTCACCGTTTAAACGACTAATATTAGCTCAACAACAGGAACGTTCTTCAATGACGGACCCGCTTAACACGATGATGGAGATGGATGGTTCTCCATGCTCTACAATCATCAGACCACAAATGGGGGAAACTTGTGGCTACCAACAATGCGACCGATGGACATGATCAGATGAAGGGGAAGTTTCGTAGATGGGATCGTCCCCACGTCCAAGAACTATCCAAGGAGATAACGCGCAGGTCAGTGGTGATTGTTGGGTTGGAGATCACAGGGAAAGGTAAAACAATAAAATAGAATAAAATAAAATAGAAAAAGAGGGCCCTCTAGTTAGATGGAAGCGTCCGATGTGTGGCAGTGAAAAAGAACACACACAGACACATACGCCTTTCATCGAGTGCGCGGGAGAGGATTTGAAATAATAATAATAAAAATAATACTAACCACAATAATATCCCGACCTGTCAGGAAAACCCCATAATCAAAACGGGGGGAACCATTTTTTTTTTTTTTTTTTTCAATTTTCAGCTACAAATTAAAAATAGCGAGAGAAAAATCCACGGTAATTCGTATACGAAAAAATCCAGGATAAGCGTAATTACTATTCCGATCTAGTGGCATAAGCCCAGGTAAAATACATACACACAGCACCCACCCTCGTTCTCTCTCACGCATTGCCCACCCGCCATAAGCTGCCAGTCTCCAAAAGACGAACCACCAGGTAATCTTCGGCCCCCGTTCGTTGCGCTTATTCGGTCTCTCGCTCGTCTGGCTATCACTAGGCCACCAGGCGTTAAATACTCTCTTCTAGCCGGGCTTCTGGAACACAAAAAACGGGTTATCGAATTGATTTACTACTACCTACTACCTACTATCCATCTACCCGTCCGCCGTCCTGGCCAACCTACTACTACTTACCACACTACTTACTACTTTCGCTGTCTCCCGTGGTGGATATAGTTGCTGTCAATCCGGAAGGATTCTCTGCCTAAGCCTACTACCTAACTAACTGTATGTTCCGTACCCTGATTTGTTTTCCTTCGATCTACTTAGCACCTGTTGGTTTTTGTACTTCTTTCCTCATTTCCCTTTTCTTCCTTCATCTCTCCAACGTCTTAATAAAACCCACCCCCCCCCAATCGTTGATCTTTTGCAATTTTTATTTCTTCTTGAATCATCTTCCTAAAAGATTCATCATCTTCATCCTCGTTATTCTCTCAGTTGTTGATCGCCCCTCTTGTTCTTGTGGTTTTGGCGTACCTCAATCGAACACCCATGTTTTCCAGTGAATTCTATCACTCACCAGGCGACTCGTTCGTTCGTCACAGACAGCTGGGCGATTCTATCCCGCGAAGTTGGAGAGTACCATCACCAGCCTCGGCACCTTTCGTCGTTGATCTTACTCACTCTGATGGTGGTTCGGTTCCGCTAAAGTCTGAGACAACCCCATCGGATACCGCACTTGCGTCTACTCTTCCAGGCTGGCTTCCTGGTTTACCGAGTCCTGCTTCGGTCTACAGCTCTCCTCGGAGCGAAATATCCAGCATTAGTTCAGGAGAAGGACGGAGTCATCTATCGCCTCTTCCTCCGAATCAGTACCTAGGCAGGGCGCCTTTTCCATCCGAGTTCATCTCTCGGGATCTTGAACCAGCAGACTCACCTTCAAGACTGGCCCAAAGGAGTCCCTCGCAAGCCTTTTCACAAATATCACAGTATGTATTGAAAGAAACGACCTTCTTTTCTGAGTGTTACTTACTGAAGACGTTTCCCTCCAGGGCGTCAGATTCTTCATTATTATCTCAGTCGATGCATCCCGGATCAGTAGCATTTCTGACGACCAACATGGCACACAACTCTCAGAGTATGTTTGCAAGCATGGCTTCCAAGCTCTTTGAATTATTGGCGCTGACGAGGAGCAGATTACGGCTGGCAAAACAGGCCACCCCAGCCTCTTCATCCGACTTCAATGCCTATGGATCAACAATCATATCCCCAGGCACACACACTTCCACCCCAATCTGGTTACCCAGCAGCATATCCACCTCAGCATGCCACCTCACAGAGTTACTATCAGCCAGGACTTCCGTCTACACATTACCTCACCTCACAGCCGGGTGTGCCCCAGAGCCGACACCAGCCTCGAAGGTACCAATATCCGTACTACCTGAGTTAACTGGGATGAAAATTGATCGATTTCATAGTTCTTCCATTCCATATCCTTATCCCAGCGCTTCCGTATCTGGCAGCCCACCCACCATGCCAGATCCCTCTTTTACATCAACGTGAGGACACCGACTGCATCAGGAGACGAATCTTATGGCTAACTTGTTCCTAGGCCTCCTTCATACCTAGTCAATCAGCCAGATTACTACCTAACGCCGAACTCTTCACTCTCGTGAGTGGCCACGTTAGCCATCAAGTCTTCGTTCCACCTACTAACCATATTGCATTACCAGGCAAACCCCCAACTCTATTCCCCAACCACATAACCTGATGCCATCAGGGACAGTGTATTCCTCTCCCGAGTCCGCTCCCAGTTCCTCAGATCCAGATCAAGTTCGCGTTCTTAGTTTTCGGCCAAAACCTCAATGTTGGGACCACGGATGCAACGGGCGTGAATTTTCTACCTTCAGCAACCTGCTCCGCCACCAACGAGAGAAGTCGGGAGTGGTTGCCAAAGCAGAGTGTCCCATTTGTGGTGCTGTGTTCACACGCACCACGGCCAGAAACATCCATGTTGCTCAGGGGAAGTGCAAGGGGGTAGCAAGGGAGCCGTCTGCCGAATAAACCCCCACACAGAAGCTAGCGTCAGGGGCCATGGACATGGCATGAGCGTCTGGTACATGGGCTAGGACATCGCCGAACCTCGTGAATGCGGGCTTACTGTCGGGCTTCGGGCAGCAGCGTATTCTAACATTACACCGTCTAGGCGACGGACCCAGAACAGAGCACAGATCTGTACAGTGTACAGATGATGGGTGGATCAGAAGAGGGAAAGCCCCACACCACGGACTTGGGCCGATGGACACTTCGAGGAGTGTCCACTTTTTGCATATCAACTTCTCGGAACGAATATTCTTGCATGTGTCGTATTATTTAGTTGCATTTGTTTAATACCCTGTGAGATATCTTACATTGGATAGCCATTTGATCACTTTGGATGGGAGTTTCAATTCATCTACATCGGACTGTCCGTTTGCCGAAAGCATACTGCCGTAAGGACGGTCGCCATTTACATTTCCGGCTGTCTCTTAGCACGGTGGAGAACGAAGAAACCGAGTTAATGACACATATTGGCGAAAGACAGATAGCGCACAAGCGGGCTTCAAACACGGACCCCAAATACATTCCATTAATCACCGTGCAGTAGTGGACGCATCATTGCCGTGTTAGGCTGGGTCAAAGACCATAAGCACTAAAAGAGACCAGGCTTCCTAGTTCCCCTCGACAACTATTGTTCTGCTCGTTTTATCTGAAACCAAAGCCCCTGCAGCCGAAATACGATGCGGCTTAGCCACACTAAGGGCCTCAGGCAGTAACCCCTCACGTCTAGCACGTGTGGATGACTGGGCCCGTCACCTGACCCAGTCATGTCGTAAGGCGAGTACTCGATCGGGGCACCGTGTATTTACTCCGATGGATAGTCGCATCCCAAGGACAAGTGACTCACCCATCAGCCTCCCCTCCAAGATGTCGCGTCATTGCTAACCGCCAGCTGCTGCAATTCGCCTCAAAACTGTCTAACTCTTTTTCTGGTTCCTTCTTTTGAGAATACATCCACTTTCCGACGGCTTTATCCGCGCCCTTCATCAATTCTTGACAAAGTACAATTCAACCTCAAAATGACTCTAACAGCATCAACCAACTACACACGAGGAAAAGTACATTTATTGAGCACAAAACAGTTACGAGCACACCGAATATACCGAGGGGTCTTAATGATAGCCCACTGTTAGATATCAGCCATTCTTTGTCTATAAGCCTACATTTGCCGGCCTTTGATTGCCGTCGAGCTTGTATTTACCATCATGGCATCTGTGTTCACATACGATCCTGACCCTCCGCGGGTCTCTTCTCCGTGGTCCACATCAGGGTCCTCGACCCCTCAATTCTCAGCAACTGGCAATCGCACGGTGCCTCGAGCACGTTCAAGTACGAACTTGGACCGCGCGGATCCTGATTCACTCTCCGATTATGGGATCACCAAACTGGACCCTGAACCCCAAGAGGGCCCCACAGAGTACAAGCTTCATTTGCTCCTACGCCCTCGACGACCCTATGTTTCCATGTCTACTAGCCACCTCGTGGGAGGCTCATATCACTCCCGAGCAAGCTTGTCAGCCGATAGTCCCACGCCTTCCAGCTACGAGTCAAACCCGAAACCGCAGCAGACTCGCTCGACTGAAAGCCGTCAGCAAAGGCTGCAGCATCTCACAACGCAGCTTCTGTGGCGATTACAACAGTCATCGCCCTTTCATTCGTCTACGACTGCAAATCTTGTACTACCAGTACTTCCAGAAGCAACAACCCAGCTAGGGGAGGCACAGAAACCTGCTCGCTTACTTCCCGGGCTAGAGGAGAGCCAGGGTGCTCTGTATGAGGTCGGCGTTGCTGATGATGGAACGTTTGTTGGACTCACTCAAGATGAGCTGGAGGAGAGCTTGTCCACTTTGCAGGTTATGGCCGCCAGCTTAGGCTGCAAGATAGATGTCCTACGCAGAGTGAATGTTGGCAGTTGCGAATGGGCTGAAGATCCCTACTCTGAGAACGTGGATACTAGTAAAGTCCATGCAGAGCGCCTTTGGGTTGCAGAAGCGTTGGTAAGCCCTGACTGGGACTTTTATCGGGTCAAGTCTCCCAATAAAGGCCAGACGCAGGATGATTCATCTCCTGACAATACGAAGGAAGAAGACTCGCTAGGCAGTTCCTCCAGTACTGAGCAGATCCGTATCTCCATTGCTGGCCCCAGCGCGGCCGGCAAGTCTTCTCTATTAGGTACTTTGACCTCATCTGTGCTTGACAATGGAAGAGGAACAAGCAGATTAGGTCTGTTGAAACATCGGCATGAAATCTCGTCAGGGATCACCAGCTCTGTTGCTCATGAATTGATCGGATATGCCGCAGATGAACCACAGGCACAAACTGTGGAGGTAATCAACTATGCCTGTGGCAACGTTGCAGCTTGGGATGATATCCACGCCGCCTCGGAGGGTGGGCGTCTAGCGTTTGTCTCTGATCTACCAGGTTCAGTACGCTATATGAAGTCCACGTTACGAGGACTGGTCGGTTGGGCCCCTCATTATGTCCTTCTCTGCATCCCAGCAACTTGCGATGATGAGGCTACTGCGGAATCTGGCCAATCTGCTGAGCAATCTGCAGACATGACACTTGCGTTATCACACCTGGAGCTCTGTGCTAAGATGGAGATTCCTACTGTTGTTGTTATTACCAAGATGGACATGGCATCCCGCTCAGGCCTGCGGAACAATCTTGCGAAAGTACTATCGGCTCTCAAGTCATCTGGCAAAAAGCCAGCGATGATGTCCGTTCCAACCGCCCAGGCAGTGGATCTACAGCGTACAGAGCCGAAGGATGCGGCAGAGGTGCGGAAGCTGATTTCCAATACAGAAAGCTGGGAATCGACTGTCCCGATCGTTCTTACAAGTGCGGTGGATGGCTCAGGCATAGGAAAACTTCATGCACTTCTTCGATACCTCCCCATTCCCGCGAAGCCGCCATCACGGGACATCTCATTGTCGAAGACACAAGCTGCTTACACCCTCCCTGAAGATATCTTTGATATTGACGAAGTATTCGCTATTCCGCCCTCCAAGGTATACTCAGTAGCTGCGGAGCAAGAAAGGAAGGAAGCCCATGGCGTAGTTCTTTGTGGTCTGGTGCGCTACGGATCTATTTCAGCAGGAGACGAGCTACTCGTCGGACCTTTGATGCCTAGCACATCAGACTCGGGAAATTGCTTACAGAGGCAGAGGAGTCGATCAGAGAAACGGCTGGACAGCATTCAGCATTCTAGCGCGAATCGGAGCAGACCCGTTTCTGGGGATTTCTCAACCTCTTTTGTCCATGGCTCACTACCTGGGAAGTCATCTTTCCCACCGCAGGCATACTGGCAACGTGTCCGCGCAGTCAGTGTGCGGAATCTGCGACTCCCAGTTCAAAAACTGACACAAGACCAAGTGGGAACGATCGGAATAGAACCGTTGCCCTTGACTGCGAATGGGGAGGCGCCACGACTGGGAAGAATACGAAAGGGTTCCATCTTGTTCAAACTGGCAGCACCATCTGCTTCTATACCAAGAACCCTTCCGTTTCACACTGGCTTCGTAGCCAGCTTCCCGTCTAGCGAGTTCGCGTCTCCGCTGTCCCCGCCGGTGCTGCTGGGAGGGAATGCCACAGTATATGTGGCCAATGTTCGCACGACAGTGAAGTTGTCGAGCATGTCTCTTGCAGAGGATGAGGTCTTCTCCCGGCCATCGTCACCGACCGAACCGGAGTTCTTCAGTTTTGACGGCGACACTTCAGGCCACGAACGTGGTCACGAACCAGGGGTACAAGAGATGGTACAGTCGTCTATCAACCCAGGACAAGGCGATATCAAGATCACATTCGAATTTGTATCGTCAGTTGAGTGGATCGAAATCGGATCGAAGGTCCTTCTGATGCCCGGAACATCAGCAGCGCTGGCATCTGCGCAGGGGTCTAGCCAGTCTTCGGGACTAGAAGGCTTTCATGGTCGGGTGTGCGATGTTCTTTGTCTTGAAAATACTACTAGCATATGAGCCGTTTGGGGTGCTTGTTTTGTTTCGCTTTCTGTGAATGTGAATGGCTTTTTATTTCTTGTCAGCAATTGTTATCGGCAAATATGCTTGTTTCATAAGGTATTATTTCTATCTCATAATGGATCGGATATATGCAGTACTTATGACAGAGTAAGCAACTTTAATTGTGAGCGAGTCAGTATTGTAGATCATAGATATGACGACTATAGCAACCGTAGCGTAAATCTAGCAAATGTCTAGTCACGGGTCCGGGGCCGCTGTCACGGGGAGGGGCGCTAGGCCCGGAAGGGAGCCCCAACCACCGTCTCGCCGCCACCAAGTGGACAGCGTCCCACCGAGGATACGGATCCCCAAGCTCTACTCTGTACTCCGTGCTCCTCTGTTTCCTTGCTCGGGCTCTCTTCAGTCTTCAGACGGTACGAGAGTGGATTCCTTGCCGTGCTGATGTGTGGCATGCAGATCTGAGGCCAGTAGCATGCATCTGACCGCCGGTCCCTGATTGGCGGTTTCTTCCTTGCGGTGCCATCTGGTCGATCTGCCCGTGTTCCCACCGGCGCCCCGTCCTCGACTGCTTCGTTTACCCCGGATCCGATCCCGTTACTTCCGCTCCTAGCATCCTTATTATCACTCCGGACCCTCAGACCTATTTAAGACCGTCACTCCGAACAAGACCTTTTGATTCGCAATTGCGCCACCACTCAGCGCCAGTGGCTGGCTTCCGTCTGGTGCTCGGAGCCCCTCCTCAGTCGGCATGGATAGCTACCATACATTATCCGCCAGCAGTAACATGGCTGGTCCCAGCAGCTTATTTCTGGGATCGAGAGTCAGCTCCGATGTGGAAAATCTAACAGATGATGAAGAAGAGTTCATGTCCAGCGCCAGCACCACTTCCCATGGGTCCGAGGAACGGACAGAGAATCGATCTGAGCACGACATGAAGACAGAGGATACTTCGGTCGATATTCCGGTGACTCCACCCCGCAATAGCATTCAAAAGGATGTAGGCTCGGGAACCTGTCAAAGCAGTCATTCGGAGCGGGATGCGACACCTCTTTCAATAACAAAGCGGCCTCTTCGCTTGCTCGATATGCCCATCGATATATTACAGGTGATTATCAAAGAGGTACGGGCTATACTTGATCAACTGGCTGCGACAAGTCATTCCTACAAACTAACACTTGGATGACCCCAGGTAACGCATACGAATGACCTCACATCTCTCGCTCTGACTTGCTCTGCCCTCCATTCATTAGCGATCCCCCAGATGTATTCTCGCTTTGATATCGTATGGCCGGAAACACTGTCATCCTCCGACCACCCGGCTGGCGTGGACGCTCTCTCTTACGGTCTTGCAACACTAGTGATGGGACAAGATATATTCCGCGAGCTACCCCCAAGGCGAGCGCAACCTTGTCCCCATTGCGGTTGCAATGGCCCTGCGCCGAGTCAAGACGACCCTACAGACACACTCTTGAAGATCCGTCGAGGCAACTACTATGCACAATATACTCGCAAATTCTCAGTCGGCAACGGTCCCCTTGTCTGGGTCCAAGAGTACTCTGTAACAAAGGAGACTGGCAAAATGTTGGGGACGCTAGTTGCTCTGGCTGTGGCTCGGATGGTCAACCTGGAGACGTTCGTTTGGGACATGCCAACCGGAGTTTTGAGGGATGTGTGGATAGCGCTTTCATCGCTAGCAAATCGGCCCGGCCATGATTGTCGTCTGCAGCGCGTTTGGGTCCGTTGGCACGACAACTCTGAGAATACCATGCGTCCGTTGGCCGGGCCCTCTACTGCATCTTCCGTGACGCTTCCAGACACACAAGCGTTGGCAGGGTCAGCTAGTAATTCCTCGCTACTACAGAGATATGGGCATGTAGAATACCCTTCTCTGTCGATACTCCCGCCGCTAAAGAGCTTGAGTGTCCTTGATATAGATGAACCGTCGTATCTCGAAGAAATGGCTGTACTTGTTGAGCGATCCAGAGACCGTCTGAAAGAATTACGTATTGGCATTTCTAGCAAGGTCTACCAAGCGTCTTGGTTGAAGCCGGCAGGAAGCTGGCAGGCCGAGCAGCCAACACCATCCCGCGGCCATTCCGGATGGCCGAAGTCTGGCGGCGTACTTGGGGTTGTTCTTGGAAGATCTGAGGAGCCCACACATCCCAGTCGGATTCAAGCAGATTCAGTGCCAAAGCAGGAGGCAGCTGAAAGTCATGCGGAGACTAATCAGCCGGAAAATCAGGCACTTTCTTTATTATATAGCACTCCAGGGTCTCCGTTGCCCGCGGACGACATCGCTTCCATTGCCTTGAATATGCAGAATACGCACATAGCACAACAACAGCCGCCTATCGCGTCGGAGACTAAGTTGTCACGAGAGATTCCGAACTCATGCTCGGAAAAGCCTTTGGCTGTGCCGGGGTCCCGTCACCAGATATTGAAGCTCGATACCCTAGAACTCGAGCGCGTTCCTCTGTCGATTCCAGTTGCGTTGCACGCGCTGGACTGGGCACAACTGACAACCTTGACAATCTTTCGTTGTGAGAGCCACGAAAAGCTTTGGAGAGCGCTGCGCCGGCAATTTTCCCCGTCTGTGTCGTCACGCTCGAAACATAGTAGACGCGAAGGTGATCAGAGTGCCTCTGAGTATCGCTTGAACCTCAGGCATATCCACACGGATGCTGTGTCGCCATATCTGCTGCTGTTTATCAAGGATACACTCGCGCCCAACACGCTGCAAACCCTATTCCTACATGAGGCACCGATGTATGACTCGATCGTCCATATCGATGCCATCTACAAGAACGCTATTAAGACCCATCATCTCAGCCTGCAAAAGATATTGGTCGATAGCACCCAGCGGGCACCGGGGGGAAGCGAAATGCCCAGTGTGCGGTGGTACAAGTGGATGTTCACTCGCCAGATGCTCACATTTCTCAGCAGCGGACGTATGCCACGGCTGCGGGAGCTCTCTATAGCTCTGCACTCAAAGGACTGGGTAAGTACCAAGCGACCTCCTTATTTCTTGTACTAACGTCAGCAGCACTATTTCCTTCAAAGGCTACCGTATATGCCTCAGCTTCGCGCGCTCCATATCCCACATATCGCTCGGCAGGCTCACCGAGACCCGAAAGAACTGGCGATGATGATCCTGGATATTGTGACTATCCGTCCGGAGGTGGGCATCACCTATGTAGGCATACAAAATAAATGTTACGAGATCTTGGAGGCAAAAGAAGGCGATGCGGGAGAGTTCTATGACACAGACGACAGCCATAGCGAGGGGTTCGTGCCTGGGGGCGAGGAGTGGGCAGGATCAGACACAAACGAGGATGAATCTGACGACGGCGGGGTCAGCGCGATGGACTCGCACTCTGACCTGTCGTCAGACGACAGGATTTCGTCAGATGGGGAGGGTTCTGAAATGGATTACAACAAGTCTCGAGTATCGTATCGGCTGCGAGAGATCTTGTTCTATGATGACAAGATCGCCATCTTCAAGGCGCGACATGGCGTTTTGTAACTTCCGGTTCCTTGGCGGGCGTTGGTGACATGTTCGGACTTTCTACAAGATACCATGAAGCGATTTCGGTTGGAACATTGTTAGCTAATCTAGGCATGTTAGCGATATTGGCTAGTCTTGTGCAATTAAGCATACTGGGACGACATAACCATCCTGCCTTGTAATTCGTAGACGGTCACGTGCCCGGGCGGTCAACCAAGCTCAGCCTCTGAGAGCCGCGATGTCGACAAGCGACCTCAACTCGACCCTGACGAAGCCGGCTAGTATTCGACTCGCCCAACCTATTTTCCCCATTTCTATACCCTGATTGAGTGCCTTTGCGCGTAAATTCACAACCATGAAGCTCGTCCGGTAAGCCAGCAGCTCCAGAGCGCCCGACGCAGCTCGTGCCCGCGAAGATTGCACAGCGACTAATTCCAATCCTCTGCACAGGTTTCTGATGAAGTGCGCCAACGAGACGGTGACGATTGAGCTGAAGAATGGTGAGTTGAACCCTCCATCCCTTCAGCGCTTGAAGATCAATCCCTCCAATACATGTGAACCATCAATCTGACCATGATAGGCACCATCCTCCACGGCACCATCACCTCCGTCTCCCCCCAGATGAACACCTCCCTCCGCACGGTCAAAATGACCCCCAAAGGCCGCGACCCTATTTCCCTCGACACCATCAACATCCGTGGCTCCACGATCCGCTACTACATCCTGCCCGATAGTCTGCCCCTCGACACGTTGCTGATCGACGACACGCCCAAGCCCAAGAACAAGGCGCGCAAGGAAGCCGACCGCGGAGGCCGTGGTGGTCGTGGTGGTCCTCGTGGTAGAGGGCGCGGTCGTGGCCGTGGCCGTGGTCGTGGATTCTAAGCTGGATGGGATTGGTATTAGACATTGCGATTTCATTTTTACTACAACTACTACTTGAGGATCGGAGTTTTTTTTCTGTTTCTTTTGTTTTCTTTTTGTGACTCTTTTTTATCTCTTGTCTATCCTATGGCTGGGTGATTGATTTGCGCTGAATGGGTTCGACATGATACTGGTCTGGTCTGATTCTGGGTGTGAGGGGATAAGCTGGACCAGGAAAATGGGTGAGAAAAGCGGCGGTGATTTACGAGGTCTGCTGGGTTGGGTTGGGTTGCGCGGTGGATTGTCGGGTCTAATTTATTTCATTAGACTCGAGACGAAACTGCAAGGCAGGTCGGTCGTGTCGATGAATGACCGAGTCGAGTCGAATCGAATCTACTCGACATCGAGAAGAGATGAGTAGTAGTTTACTGTATATCTATCTAATCAGTGGCCGCGACACAAACACACACACGAAGAAGAACAGAAATATACACACTTCATGGTATGTATGAAGTGTTGTCAGAAATCAATCATACCCTCGTCTATCATCTCATCATCACTCATTAGTCTATCATCTATTTTCCCAGTAGTATATAACCCCCACCTATACGCAACCTAACCCCTAAGAAGAAGAAGAGGAAGAAGAGAACTCCCTCCAAACCCTCATAATAACCAACTTCTCCCACCCCGCCTGCACCCCACTACTCCCAACCAACTCAGCACACCACTTCCCTCCCTCCAAATCCCCATCCCATCCCACAATCCTCTCCACCACCTCCCTCGGCCGATTCTGCGCACAAAGCAACACATACGCCACGCCCCTCTCACTCAACACCCTCGGAATATCCGCCAACAACCTCTCCGTAATCTCCATCCCATCTTTACCCCCCGCATACGTCAACGAGAGAAAATACGACTCCCTCTCGAACTTTTCACTCCTCGACATGCCCCCTTCCTTATTTCCTTCATCATTATCCTCCTTACTAGGTAACCGCGGCAATTCCGGCGTGGGCACATACGGCGGATTAAACAGCAGGATATCGATCGAGTGAGGACGAATCGGCGAGGCGAGGTCGGAGGTAAGTGTTGAGGAGATGAGGGATTTGATTTGAGAGGTTTTAGATTCTTCTGTAGAGGTGGACTGGGTGTTCTGGGATTGTTGCTGCTGCTGCTGCTGCTGCTGCTCCTCAATCGCCTTCAAAACCGTCTGTCTCGTCGCGAGACATGCATTGCGATTGACGTCCGTGCCGAGGGCAAGGACATCAGTGCGGCCGAGAATGTGGTGGGAGTTTGCGGTGAGGAAGGCGAGGACGACGCCGGAGCCGGTACCGACTTCGAGGAGGAGCGGGGAGGGCGAGGATGTTGATGGGGAGAAGTGGTTCGTGAGCCAGGCGGATTCGCTGGATGAGGAGAGGGTGTCCAGGAAGAGGTAGGAGTCTTCGGAGGGTTCGTAGATGGTGTCGAAGGAGACGTGGGAGGTGCAGGGGGTGGGGAGCATTGTTTATCCCTTTTCTCACTTTTTCTTATTGCTGTTTCTTTCTTAGTGGATTGGGAAAATAAAGGGAACTGGTATATAGTGGGATGATAATGGGTAGTTGAAAAGAATATTGGATCGATTGAAACTCCGATGAACGAACCAATCATAGCCTCCCAAAAACGGAGTGCAGGTTGCTTTGGTTCTCCGCCTTGGAGGGATCCGCGGCAGTAATCGCATTTCATCATCCATCATTCCCCGACTTCGTCTTCAAACTTGCCAATTGCCAATTCACCTCCCACCTAACAGACCAGGAATTTGAAGAAAAAAAAAAAGACCAGCATGTCCCAATTCCTCCGCTTCACCCCCACGGCCGCCCGCCGTCTCGCCACGCCGTCCACCTTCGGCTCCAAATCCAGCCTCTCCGAGACCTTGGCCCTGCTCCCGCCGCTGCAGCTCTACCGTCGCATTCTCCGCGTGCACCGCAAGAAACTTGACCCCGAGATGCGGATCCTGGGCGATGGATATGTGAAGAGTGAATTCCGGGCTCATCGGAATGTGGATAATCCGTTGCATATTGTACATCCCATCCCCTCTTGCTATGACGCATGTTGAGTGTGTGGATTGCTAATGATATGGTGATGTGGTGGTAGATTGGTTTCCTTACGGAATGGCAATTATATGCGCAGAAATTGGAGGGAGATGCGTGGATTGGGGAGAAGTTGGATAAGGGGAAATTGGATAAGATGAGTGGTGAGTTAATACTTTCTTTCAGTTGGAGTTACTGCCTATCAGCTGGTGTGGTTTGGGGTAGGGTGGTGTGTGCTAACTGGGAGATAGATCAGCAGATCGGGCAGTTGTATGAGCTTATGCAGGCGATTCAGAATAAGGATGGGGAGGGAGAGGGGGAGGGGGAGAAGCAATGATTGATGAGGTTATTCCAGGGGAGGTCTAGAAAGTATGGGGGAGTGATAAAGATGGGATACCCGGATTGTATGATATGGTATAAGTTGGTTGAATGTGTAGATTATGTATATAGAGGTTAATGAGATGGTTGTAGAGTACAACTGCCAGATGAATATCAGGTCTTTATATAGTAGAAATTGATATGAACTAATAGGATAGTAACTGCAACTATGGACATCACAGATAAAACCAACTATAGAACGTCAAATATACTCAAAACTAGCACATAACCCATATCAAATGGTCCTCGACCTACCAAAAAAAGGTGCAATAAAAAAGCTGCTATAAGAGATTATACAATCTACCGAACAACCGGAAACCACCCGAAATACTATCCGATATCCGAGATCGGGACCGATAAGCCAAATTGACATGCATGCAGCATGTCACATTAATCCCATTACTTACTTGATTCTAACACCAGAATATAGTAAAAAAGACATCAATTGATAGCCATTCCCAATGACAATCAACAATCTATTCTATACTACATAGTACATACCACTCGCCACACAAACCCTCAATCCATGGCAATATATGGTACAAACCCCCCATCCCACTGCCCCACCGTACCTGAAAAGAAGGAATCACTCAATCAATCAATCCATCCCATTCCAATTTCATACTAAAAAATCTTATGCACGCCCTACCATCGACATCTATCTCCATTCCCCACATCAAACCCATACATATAACCCCAACTGATCCCCTCACCATCCCACTCCCACTCCCACTCCAACTCCCTTCTTCCCTTCCACCTCATCTCACCACACACCCTTATACAATACACCACCACCTCTCCCATATTCCAACAAAAGAAAAGAACCAACAAAATGCCCTCCCTCCTCGAAGACCCCACCACCCACATCCCCCCACCAACCCCCAACCCATCATCCCTCCCCCCCATCTCCCGCACCCTCCGCGACAACACCCGCATCACTCTTTACCCCATAACCACGGGACCCGACTCCCTCCCCTCCTCTCTCCTCCACTACCTACACAGGGAATTCTCCGAAGAGATCCTCAAAGGATGTACCTATCCCATGGAATCTCCCCTCGAGTATGACCTATACCGGACGTATTGGTTTGGGACGTTTGCAGTGGTTGCTGTTGTCGATGACGGCGAAGGGGATGGGTTGAGGGACGGGAGGGATTGGGAGAGGGTTTGTCTGGGGACGTTTTATGTGAAGCCGAATTATCCGGGTATTTATTTCTCTCTCATTCTCTCACACTTGTTATTTATTTGATTGATATGATATATGTGGATTTGGGGATAGGATAATATGTATGTATGTATGCTAACTGGTATTGGGATAGGACGCTGCTCGCATGTTTGTAATGCCGGGTTCTTTACGACTCCCGCGGCCAGGAATCGTGGTGTTGGGAGGGTTATGGGTGAGGTTTATCTGGAGGTGGCGCCGAAGTTGGTATGTTTTTTTCTTTATTTCTTTAATTTTTAGGTGGTTTGGGGATGGATGGTTCGGTGGTGCTAATTCTGGGTAGGGATACAAATACTCCGTGTTTAACCTCGTCTTTGAAAATAATGTTGCTTCGGTCAAGATCTGGGAGAATCTGGGATTCCAGGTTATTGGTCGTGTGCCGGGTGCTGCGCGTCTGGCGAATAGTCCTGATCTTGTCGATGCGCTTATTATTGGGAAATCCTTGGTATAATCGAAACGAAAATAAAATAATATACATATATAATATAAAGTGTATTGCAATTAAAACATACCCCAATACATGAAGTCGCTCCCTTCAATCAATGAAATACTCCTAAATCAATGCGAGTGGGGAATCAATCTAACAACCGGCTTCAAGCAATCTGGTATATGACACCACTGGCTCCCGAACCGCAATGCCAATATGCATAGTACATGAGTGTGTGTGAAGTTAATGCGAGATCGAACAACGGAAATGCTAGAAATCAAAGACCCCCGGAAATGCTATGTCACATAGTATGGTATCTTCCCGATTACCGCCATGGCGGCCGCTCTCCGAGCTTGCTGCGAGGCGTCGGGTTGTTCTTCGGCAATGGGATCAAGCTGATCCGCCGGTTCGCGGAATGCCCCAGCGCGGTGCCCGGCCGCGGCGTCTTCGTCGGACTGGCAATGTTTCGCTCGTGGTCATGCGACACACTGCGGCTGAACGACAGCCCCGCAAAGCTCTGTCGGCTGCGCGGCGCGTTCGACATGCCGTCGGGCCGCCGGAGCTTGCTGTAAGGAGGAGGGTCGAGGATAGATCGATTAGGTGTAGGAGAGCCCATGCGCTCTGGGCTGCGATTCGTCAGGCGGCTGGAAACACGACTCATAGAGCGCGCCGTCATCGGTGCCGGAGAGACGGACATGTCGCGCCGGAACGGTCCCATGGGTATAGTCGACGAGGGCCGCGATGTGCGGCCAGAAGCAGAGGGCTTGCGGGGAGTAGGATTGGGTTTGTACACGTGGCCGACATATAGGTCGTTCGTGTTGGTGCTGTTGGTCCACCGCGGACGATTGGGAATGGGTGACGGCGCCGGCTTGACAGGCTTACGCGCAGCAGGGGTGGGTGTGGCGGCGCCCATCCGACTCGGTGACGGCGCAGTGAGCGAAGGCTTGGGGAGAGACGACTTCTTGCTGGTCAGCGCAGCCGTCGCCTGCGGGATGCCCGAGTACCGTCGCATCTTGGACATTGTCGTCCGCGCTGCTGAGCTGACCGAGCTGCCACGTCGACTAGACGTTCCCATAGGCGTCGCAGAGCCCTTGAGGGGGTTGGCGGGCGTCATCACCACTGACGATGCCGGAGAACTTCCTGGAGTATCGGCGACACTGCTGGTCAGAGGACTGTCCATCGTCATGATACTCGAGATTGAGTCCCGGAGATGCTGTGATCGGACAAAGTTAATGTCCTCCAGCCACTCATCCATCACCCGGACACTCGCCTTCAAGGCGTCGATTCTCGACGTCATGTCCGACAGCAGTCGCAGAATCTCTCCGTTCACCGTCAGTCGGTCATCGACACCCTTGCGAATAATCGACACTACCCGCTCAATCGCTGCCACATAGTGCTGCTTCTTGGCCTCGTAACTTTCAATGCGTTTCGTAAACAACGTTGCATCGTGCAGATGGGCGCATGTCTCGATGGCCTCCTGCAGTTTGGCGATGCTGCGTTCCACCGAGTCGAACATTTTCTGCGCCTGTCCACCCGCGTTACGGAAGACGAGGATCCACCGGTCTTCGTTGAGCTCTTTCTGCAGCGCATCTGCATCCTGCTCCAGCTTTTGAAAGCTCTGTTCAAGATGGCCCCGCCGCTCCTCGAGCTCCTCACAAGCGCTGGGAAAGATCCTCTCAGCCCGCGCCTGGAACATGGACATTCTCATCGGCAAGAAATCAAGAGACGCTCGCAGCGGTTGTATTCGTGCAAACAGCGCGATGAGGTTCGAGTGATTCGTGTCGTCATGTGGCGTCTGAATAACCGGCATGTCCATCGTCGGTGGCCCGGTAAGGATGGGATCTATACTGAGTCGTTTGCTGGACAGCAGTTGCGCCTGGGATGGGGTCTCTTCCACGATGGTCTCCAGCTCATTGATGTCGAGCCCAGAGGCGCTAGAGTCCTGCTCGCCTGCCAGCGTCCAGTGCCGTTTTTCTTCCATCTCGAAGATCAGCCCGGTGAGACTCTCTACCTCCACCGTCACATCGCCCAAGACGTTCCCCCACAGCTCTTCCCACTCCATTGCCAGCTCAACCTGTCCTTTGACTCCCCGGAGGCGATTCTTGATGTTGGCCCAGCTTTGTATGATCGTGTCCATCTGCACGACGATCGTCTGGAGGCTATCGGTACTCACGTCGCCAATATCCTCGCGCAGCTGCACTTCCTCGATCGCCCTGACGTAGACGTTGATCAGGCTCTCGAACCGGATGATCGCCTTGTCCACCCCCTCCAGACCTTCTCGTCCGGCCGCAGCTGCCCACTCCACGTCATCCTCTGCATCCAACCCCCCTAGCACATCCGAGGCCTTCTTGACCCATATTTGAATTTGCTCTGCCGCTCCGGTGAGCGCCCGAACCGCCGCAGGGGCGGTTGCAATGGATGAGATACTAGCCTCGAGGGACGACGGTTGCGGAAGGGGAATGGACGTGAGCTGGGAGAGTTGGTTGCTAAACGAGGCGCGAGAAAATGAGTAGATGGACTCCGTGCGCTGCAACCCCTGGGGGTTGAAGTAGGATTGTGAGCTTAGGGAAGTGGTCGATCGTGGGCGCGGAGAGTCTTTTGGCGGCGGCGGGGGTGGGTTCGAGTCGTCCTCATTGGTGCTCTGTATGTACTTCTCAAAGTCTGTCTGCTCGGGAACGTCAGGAAGGGGCGCTGGCCTATGCTCTAATGGCGCCGGAGCATGCTGAACGACAGACATGTCGGTTTGGGGCTCTTCCAGAGTAGCCTCTATCTCAACGGCCTCGTCAGCAACGTCTTCTGCACCTTCTTCCAGAAGTTCTTCTGTAACGCCTTGCTCTGCAACAGCGTCTTCTTCGATAGGGTCTTCCACGATAACGTCTTCCCCAACAGCCTCAACCTTCACAGCCTCTTCAGGCTCTTCGGCCTCTTCCGACAGCGGGACCTCTTCTTCCAGCCCTTGATCCAGAGGCAGATCCAGGGGACGATCCGAGTCGGGCGTGGGTAACTCCTCCAACTCCTCTGAGGTTTCTTCCGGTAGCTGCGGTTCGGGGACCTCTAAGTGGTTGGAATCACTTCCGTGAGATTTCTTATCCTTGTGTAGCCGAGGTAGAGCATTCCATGAGCGACCCTTCCTTTCGATCTTAATGGATTTGGATAAATCCTGATGCGACTTGTCGAGTTCTTTGATTTGTTCCTCGGGGATCCGACCGACGGCACCGGGGTTGCGAGAGGGGCTGTTGTGTTTGTTACTACCGTCTAGTAACTTGACGCGGGCAGCCAGGCCGGGGGACAAGCGACGGAGAATTGACGGGCGGACAAGAGTCTTGTCGAAACCGAGGTCGTGTTGTTGGTGGTGTTGTTGGTTATCGTCGGGTTCACTGCTACTGCCCAAGCTGCGGAGGCTTCGAAGGGACGACTTGGACTTGATTCGTCGCGGTATTGACTGGTCGACATGGGAGATAGACAGGGCGGGTGGAGGAGGAGGAGGAGGGGAGGAGAAGAACTGCGACGTGGACAGGTTGGCCCCGGCATCCGGGGGGTGGGTGGTCGCAGTGGTAGCCGTTGACGCGGTGGACATGGCACGCATGGATGCGATCCACGAGGGGGATGGGCGCTGGCCTGTAGGATGCCAGGAACTAGTGTGTTTAGTGAAGAACGACGGTGGGTAGAGGAATGTGGTTGATGGGCTGAGGATGCGCCAACGCTGCGGCCGGGCTATGTCAGCTAGTATGTGCTTGGGTAGTAAGTAGAAAGTAGTGTAGTTTGCCTTCCGTTCCCTGTCCGTCTACTGCTGCCCCTATCCGGTTTCAGCCTGTCAGATAATAAGAATGGAGTAATCGGGCTGTGAATGTGTAGGCGGTCGGGCTACACCGTCTGTGCTCTTTGCTTGTCTTTCTTTGCTTTGCTTTGCTTCTTTGTCTTTTTTTTTTTTCTCCAACACCAAGGTAAGAAGAACTGCTTTTTGACAAGAATGACTGACTACATGATAGACGATTGGGCAGCAGAGGGGCGGACATAGCAAGGGAAAGAAGAGGGAGGGAGAGAGAGAGAGAGAGAGAGAGAGAAGAAGGAGGTCAAGCCAGTTGGAATGAAGGATAAGCGGCAACCTGTCCCTTTCGGGCTCTCAGGCGGGCAGCCGATCACCCGTTTGGGGGGAGGAAATAGTAAGAAATAACCGGGGGATAATCCCCTCAAGTCTCCCTTTCAATCGTCAGTAAACTCTATCCTCGAGGGAATGGTAAATAACCAAATTGACTTTGGCCTGACCGTTACACCAGTCCGGTTTCTTGGGTACTTTTCCCTGTCTTCCATCTCCTTGGATCTTTCTTCCTCCCGTCTGAGTGGCGTTCGGTTGGTTGGATTACTTTGTTTGTATGGTTCTCGTCTCGAAACATGGCATTCTCGCTACCAGCCAGCCATTCCTATGTACACTTCCATCCATGGATCCCTCCCGCGACCCCGTGCAGGATAGATTAAGTAAAATGATCGGACAAGATAAGAAAGGAAAAAGAAAAAAAGAAACAGAAAGGTGTGCTCTGCACCGAACACAACAGTCCCATGGACTGTAGATGACCAAAAGTTGAATTTATACGCTTCTCCCAGCTTGACCGTGGCTGGGAGGACAGCAGAAGAAATGAGGAGTGACACCAAAAAATATTCAAATCCGACTGCACTCCGACAAGTAAGGGGTATCAATGGGCGTCGGAGTAGACAGCAAACAAACGCAATAACCAGTCGCCATACGTGGTCCCAATCAGTTCCAACCAGTCCCAATCATTACAACCCACTCCTTTCCCCCCTCTCCAGCGAAGTTGTTAGTTACTCATGTAGACCCTTTCTTTTCCCCAAGTTCCCCCTCACATAGGCCGTACCACCAGATCGTCAGGTGGAAGGCTCGCTGCTGAAGCTCGCCTCTCGCGCCAGTCTCGGACGAGCTCCTCACGCACCACTTTACACCAGGCCAGAAGAGCCTGGTCGAACTGTTTCCAGGCCTCTTCACTGTTGCCATGCACAATCCCCATCACATCCATCTCCAACTTCGTCTCCCACCGCAGCTCCGCAGCCTTCACCCAGAAACGAAGGTTTTCGGCCCGCCGGTAGGGCTTGGCCACATCCTGATGGTAAGTTTTGATATCGAGGAACGGCCGCTTCGAGTTCTTGACGGCAAAATTATGGGCGCGCACCAGGTCGCGTCCATCCCGCAGCCGTTCCAGCATGGCGGGTGGCGGTGAGCCATCCTCCGGCGCAGTCCATGTCGGCAGCTGCGCGTCGGAGCCGATCAGACTACGCAGGAACAACGTCTCGCGCTCACGCTCCTTACCGATCCATTCACCCTCGGTCCAGATCCAGGCGGCTCGCTCTTTGGCTTCAAATGACTCCAATTGAGCTTCCCGGGCCAGCATGTCGCGCACGTTGGCCATCCATCCAACAATGCCAGACCGTTCATCCTCGCGAAGGCCGTCTGCAAAGTTTCGGGAGGCCCACCGCTTCAGGACCTCCAGGACATTGAACAGCTCTTGTCGTATTTCACGCTCGCTTTTGATCTTCGCCAGTCGATCGGGCCGCTCATGCGCAGTATAGTAGATCTTAGCGGCTCGGATCGCAAAAGTGACAGTGTCTAGGACCCGCATGCCCTGGATCTCTTGCCAGGTCTGCGGGGTTGCTTCTGCAGGCGCCTGACGCGAGGGGTCTTCCGCAGCGTCGGGCATATCGTCACTCGAAAGACTAATTCGCGGGGGAATCATCTCCGCCGGCGGTTCCTTTTGAGCATCGATCGACTCGATACTGTGTTCTGCTTTCTCCAATGCGTCCCGCAGATCCTTCCGCAGAGCCTTGAGTTTAGGTGGGGGCGGGATGTGATGCGTTTTGATGCTGTAGGTACTGACCGTGGGAGGAAGCATGACTTCAACATCCTCGTCATACACCTCCTCCCTAGGATCTATGCTTTCACTTTCGTCATCGGTGGGACTGGCACTGGTCGGACTGAGAGTCAAGTCATCGATAAACCGAGCGTTGGGGGTCAAGAGCAGTCGCGGCATATCCTCCGGCTTCTTTTTCTTTTTAAATTCCCTAGCCTGGGCACCTTTGCCGTCCAGTAGACCGGTTCGTGCAAAGTAGTATTGCAGATGAGCGATGCTACCCAGGCTCATGACACTCTCCCGGTTTTTGGCGGACTCGGCAAACTCGACCCCCTGAGGGCGAATGTATCCTCGTCGCTTGGATGAGATGGAGACGGAAGACCTGGCATCGGCGGAAGTGGCGGAAGAAGTCGACAGAGAGGAGATGGTCGAAAAGGTACGATCTGGTGAGGGACAGGAGGAGATAGCCGGCGTCGCTGGGATGGAGGGGGAGGGCGACGAGGCTCGGACAGGGGCCATGAATTCGGGCTCGACAGATTCATCCATATTGGGCGTATGCTAAGCTTTGGACGATGCGTTTGATGTTCGAAGGGTTGGCACTTTCGCAGACGATAGATCTCAACGGTATGGCGTTGGAGGGCACAGATCCGGTTTGGGCGAGAGATGGGATATGCCTCACACTAAAGCAGGAAAGGACAGGTGGTCGTCGGGGGGGAACAGGAACCGTTTTGACGTGATTTAAAAATAGGGATAGGGCCTCGGATGAGTGACTGGTGATGGTGATCGATCGGCCGACGAATTTAATTTGGGCGTGACTCGAAAGGGGGATTTTTACCACTAAAAGGGGAAGCGGGTCGATGGCCGCGGTGCCAACTCGTCGGCCACCGGGAGTTGTCGTGGTACTTTCTAGATAAGTAGTCCTGCACTGTTATTTATAGTAGTACCGATTGCTTTCTTTTTTTTGTTCTTTGCGCTCTGCTTCATTCAGCTCTCCCCCTGAGGTAGGGCTGTTCGCCTCATCACTCGAGTCAGGTTCATAAATCCGAACATCCAGATATCCACCTCCTTTTGGGAAGTGCTAAGAGGGAATCATGCAAAGCGTCCCAAGAAAGTCATCCGGCCGGGCGGCCCTTGTCCTGCCTGGGCTTAGCGTCTCCCCGGTGCCTGGAAGCCCCGCATCCAAACTTCGGCACGGTTTTCCATCCATCTTTGCGCTCAGGAACACCCGCTGCCATCACTACTGGTGGGATATATCACTCCTGATCATCTCGGAGCGGAAACTTGAAACGTGATCCATGTTCATAACATCCATTGTCGTCATCATTGAGAGGAGATCTATTCGCTGAATTGAATGTGCTAATCTAAGATTTTTGAAACATCAACACCAGGTCGAGAAGCCCGATGTTGCACTGACAATAATATGCTGACGCTCAAGCCGCATTGTAGACCCGGTCCAGCCGGTTGTCTGTGAAAGAAACCAAATATCTGGCAGGTGAACTCAGATCACCTCCTCCCGCTCCCATCCAGTGGGTTTCAGGTCTGCAATCCCCTTGTTCGGATGCGCCTTTGTCGGATCCTTGTACTTGGCGGCATATGGGTTGGGGTCGATCGCCTGGTTTAGATTTCCCAGTGTATGGTTCACCTCCCGGTGTTTGGCTTCATCTGCCCGAACATACAACAAGAGATCCTTCATGCTGCGCTGACCCTCTGGCATTTTCCAGTATTGCACGGCGATCTCGGGGGCCTCCGTCTTCTCCCATGCGGGAAGACTTCCAGCTTCAATCTCCTTGATTGCGCGAGTATATGTGATCACCGCTTCCTCCTCGAGGTATCCGACGAACCGATGGCAGATGCGTGGCGACATGAGGTAAGACAGGAAAAATCCGTTGAAGAAAACTCCCTGTGCTCCAAGAACCATCAGGCGCATGAACCATCCGGGCTCTGCGAGCTTGAGGAAGGTCAGCAAATGCATACGCTCGTTGTATGCTTCCTCCAGCAGTGTTTCAATCCTAGGCGTCGTCAGTGTCTGTCATCTTTGACAATCGCGGGATGTAGCATACCATCCATTATCTCTCTTCATGCGCCGCAAACTTCTCAAATGTCTCAGCATGCCTCCGACCATGCCTGGTACGCCAGCCACACTTTCCAGGAAGATAAAGCGCGTAAGCCACTTCTGCTCTGTCATTTTGAACCTGGCCTCGTGTTCCCTGCCTGGGGGAGGATGCCGATATCCAGTCACAAGATCCATGCCCCATCTCAGCATCCGCACCGTTCCCAGCGCAACCCAGTCGGCCCAGTTCTTTGCGTCTCGGTGCGCGATTGCGACTTGTTTCATCTGTTCTTCCGTATAGCTGGTATTGTCAGCTCCACTCACCATCATGCACGCGCGAAATGGACTTACACAGGATGGACCCAAGCTGTCTCCACCTCCTTCACATGAGGAGCAGTCGGGGGAGGAAAGAATTCCTTGATCTGCGACTTTGGCGTGGTTGATATGAATCGCTTTCCAGCTGTCTGATGTCTGTTTGCCACCAACGACCCGGTACAGCGCAGACCGCTCATAGCAATGACACTGGAGTAATTTCGAGTAGCGATATGCATATATGACTTTGGAAAGGCAGCCCGAATGGGCGCCGTTGCTGTTAACGAGTTCATTGGGTATGAAAGCAGTCGATATGATATAGTCGTAAAAGTAGACGATAATGAGTTATTGTCAATTCGAAACCCAGTAAGGTGTTCACTTATTGCTTGATCGATTGTATCAGACTGATTACATGTACAACTCCCTCTAACCCCCCCATCCCTATTTATACTCTCAGCCCCAGCAAAATTTTCAACATCCATTCATTGTCTCGTATCCAGGGTATGACTCTACAGGGCAGAAAGGGTCGGCAAAAGCCGGGAGTGGCACTGGCGCCCGGAACCATACATACAAAACGGCAGGAGTGAGAGAAAAAGTCACGCGGATCGAGAAAACCCGGATCCATCTACTATACCAAGACTTCAGGACCCAGTGGAGGCTTTCGACCCTGAGATTAGTTATCTTAGCATTAACAACTCAAATTTGCTCAGCCACGTCTGCAGTAGAGATTTCCAAGCAATTTCGTAGCCATGGATAATGGGTGTCGATTTTGACTAGGGGGTTTGTCTTTTTACAAGGTCTGGATTAGTTACAAGGTTGCCGCTGTTGTCGCCACGTCAGGGACGGTAATTTGGGGGTGACCTTAATGACATTCTATGTTTATCGCTATCGCTGTTGAATTACAGGTAAGCCTGGATCTTTCTTTCTGGATATAATCAGTTTTGCATGGTAGTACTAGCTAGATTATGGTATAGGGTACAAAATGGTTGTAAGACCTTAATTCAGGAATATGACCACAGTTACCAGAAATAAGGCCTATGTATCTACTTCGAAACTTCTTTTCCCATCCTTACAGTGCAACCGTCCTGCCTAGCCTGCTTGCCTGCCTTGATCACCACCAAAGGGATACACAGACGTAAACTAGCGTTAACAATAGCCCAAATACTACAGGCTCGGCATCGAATTCCCCCAATCCAAGTATGTTCACCGCAGATCATCTATCGAGAACCATTGAAATCCCAGGTCCCAATAGCCTACCTCAGCAACTATTACTAGCGGTTACAATCACTAATTAGGCCGACTCCCCTCGCATTGAACTGACATTCGTAACCAAGTTAAGCTTCCAAGCGCCTGCATATCCCGGTGGGTCATCCAGTGCAGCCTAGAACTTACATAGAAGGTACGGGATGTATGAATTGCCTTTCGATAGGGATGCTCGATGACCATACCTGAAAGTTGTATCTTAATTATGAGTATATGGGTAGTTGGTGGGTTCTGTCTACTCTCGAAGTGGAAGCAAATTTGAAATCCTTCCCATTATCTCTCTACCTGAAAATGAATGGGAAGGTAATTCGGCGTAAGTTCGCTGCTGTTATTTGATTACGGGGAACTCCTTGTAATCTGGGCTGGTCCCCGTGACCCGGGGTCCCCTTGTTTTACGTGGTTCTTTCGGCATTTTGTATGCTCGGCGTCTGTTGAACGCGAATTCCGTGATTTACTTCTTAGTTAATATCTTGCTCGGGGTGGGCGATTTTTAATCGGCGACTCGGGGGTGGTGTATGGTATGGGTTGTGGTTGTTGTTGTGGTTGATTGGTGGTATTTGAATGGGGATACTAGATTGACTGTTCTGAGAAATTATGCTTGAAAACCTCTCTTTTCGCTGTACTGCTTTGGATAACAGTGTATACACATTGTGATAGAGCTTGGTATTCAGGATATAAGTTGAATATGATCTTTACAATGAATAGTAATTTACATCCAAACGTACCCAAATTGTGACCCCCCGTGTTCTATGGCAGGTCGCCTTACCGGGAGATCCCGGAACGCCGTTTGAGTCAAGGCATGCCGAAGATAGTTCGGGATTGCGCCGGGGTCTGCTCGCTCCATTCATTCCTGGCCCCCGACGTCAGACAGGGGCCGGTGAACATATTAGAAAAAGACTATTTGTTGTTGCTCCTGTATTTTCCGTTTGATGTTGTCATCGAATATGAAGATGTTGGCTTGGCTTTCAGATGACTTTTCAATACGAGGGTTGTCGGAAGGGCTAGGATCAATAATACATCATCGTCTACTATTAAAAGTTCGTGTCAGAAGGACAAACAAGAATTTGTTTTAAAGCGATACACTATGAAACAGAAAGAGATGTATTTGGAAAGATATTATATCACTGCATAGCCTCATACCCCGACTCGGAAGTCTTCATGAAGCCGAATTCTACCTCGCCATCTTTGGGTGCAATTTCCTTCTTCTCTAGCTTGACGACATGTGCATGGCGGGGTCCATTGTTGATGTCTTTCAGGAACTTCTGTAGAGACTCTTCGGTTCCTTGGGCTTCTCCTTCTACCTGCATGGTTTTAATATAAGTAACTTACCCGACATCAACATGAAAGGGGATTCATGGACAGAGAGGGAAAAGTATCAGTCATGAATTAAAAAGGGACAGCACACACCCTTCCACAATGTGTGTTCTTCACCCAGCCTTTTACATCATATGCGGTGGCTCTCTTCTGAGTAAAGTCCCTGTAGATTGCGGCATGTTTAGCGAGAAGTGCATCTATAGCGTGCGGAAGGCAGGGTGTAGTTACCGGAATCCCACTCCTGCCAGGTTATGTGTTAGACTCATCTGCTACTCAAAAAATAGTTTCACATATGCTGCTTAGGAGCATTGACGTGAACTTGCCTTGGACCGTGCCAGATACTTTAAATGCGATCTGGGGTAGTTGTGTCAGTTCGTCTCTTATAGATGACGTAGCGACCACGGGGAAGGGTGTAATGTGTATTGGATAAGGCTTGAGGGAAGAGCCTTACACGTTGCGATGCCATCTTGATAGATGTATATGACCTTTTCCAAAGCATAAAGAAGATATTACCGACTTTTGATGTCTATGGACTGGTTATTGTTCTCTTGAACCTGGTGAGGCAGGCAATGGCTTAGTCATCTGATATCATGAGGGGTGCGACTGCGTACGCTAGTCTCGATTAGGTCAGATATTGCTCGCGGCCAATCAATGTCTGTTTATCTGGATTAGTCACTTATCGAGCCAGTTCAAGTGCACGATAACTACTAGTAATAAGTTGTAATTAGACCCAATCTATGGCTATTAGGTGATTCCTGATGAAGATGTTACTTTATGTAATGAATGTTATTTCAAGTGGTATCAGTGCTTCCTGTTCTGGTATGCAGTGCTGACAGCGGCATAACCAGCAGCCCGTGACCCCAGCGGAGATCCGCCCCTGAGCCAAAAATGGAATCCGCGATGATCTCCCCCAACATCCGTCCCTGTTGCTCTCCGCACTCAGTCCTTACGGTGTCTCCCCTCTTCCTTTGTCTTTGAGGGGTTGCACTACGCAATGCTAGTGCTAAGATGCCTCTTTCAGTACTCTCGTGGCTTCGGAGATTATACTCCCTTGATACTCTAGATACCCGCCTTACTACCTCTTCTACTACTCCGCCCAAAGCTGCCGCGGGTCACACGCGAGCTCCCTCCGCCAGAGATGCCCGTGCCATTGCGATTGCGCGCAATGCTCCTCCTCCGAAATGGCGAACTTTTGAGTTCTACATCTACTATGTGATCTTCTTGATCGCTGTGCCGTTGATGTTTATCACGGCCATTGGGGTATCGCAGAGTAAGCCTGAACCACTTTTCTGCTGCAAGAGGAGCAGCTATGCTGACTTGATTATGTAGAGAGCCACCCTTCATATCCGACTTACGCTCATCTGCTGTCGCCTGGCTGGATACCCGGACGTCAAGTTGTAAGTAACTCATGTAATTATGCAATGTCAGACGCTGACTTCTTGGTTTTGGTAGGACAACTCCGATGACCAGTATTCCTCGTTCCGCGATAACATACCCTACCTGTTGCTGCTATTAGTCGGTCACCCATTGCTTCGCCGTCTATACAACAGCTATGTACGCCCAGTCGCCGGAGATACCGGGCCCTCTAAGGCTTCTCCGACAGTCCTTGCTGCGGATGCTCGTCTCACTCAGCGGATCAGCTTCGACTTCTATTTCGCGCTTGTCTTCATCACAGCCCTTCACGGTGTTTCTGCGCTGAAGGTCCTCGCAATTCTATATGTGAACTACAAAATCTCCAAGAGTCTCCCCAGGAAGTACATCCCTGCGGCAACTTGGTTGTTTAATATCGGAACGCTGCTTGCGAACGAACTCTGTTCCGGCTACCATTTGGAATGGGTGGCTTCTTTGTTCGTGGCCCCGAGTGGTGCAGACAAGGGGGCACCCTTGGTACTTTGGGGTCGCTACCTTGACGGATTTGGTGGCATCATGCCCCGATGGGAGATTCTCTTCAACATTACGATCCTTCGATTGATTAGTTTCAACATGGATTACTATTGGAGCCTCGACTACCCCGCTGCCAGTCCCATTGAAGTAAGTCCATTTCCCCTGCGGTACGGGACCCAAGCTGACAGAGATAAGAAGAAACAAGTCGATCCTGCAGCACTGTCAGAGCGTGACCGTGTCAGTATCCCCGCGGAGCCAGCTGCGTTCAATGGGCGCTATTACCTTGCCTATGTTCTCTACGCTCCGCTGTACTTGACAGGCCCTATTTTGACCTTCAACGACTACATCTCCCAGCAAAGATACGCACCTCCATCTCTTACGCGGACCCGGACAGTACTCTACGGTGTCCGTTTCTTCCTGACACTACTCGCCATGGAGCTCATACTTCATTTCATCTACGCCGTGGCTATCTCGAAGGCGTCTCCCGACTGGTCCCTGTACACAGCTGGCGAACTCAGCATGTTGGCATATTTCAATCTGCACATCATCTGGCTTAAACTTCTGATTCCATGGCGGTTCTTCCGTTTCTGGGCATTGGTCGACGGAATTGACCCGACCGAAAACATGATACGCTGTGTGTCGAACAACTACTCTCCCTCCTCCTTCTGGCGTGCATGGCATCGCTCCTTCAATCGTTGGATTGTGCGCTATCTCTACGTGCCCCTAGGTGGAGGCAGCAGAGGAAGTGCCGACCGCGGCAAATCTTCCGGGATCTACGCCAAGGCCCGCCAGATCTTCAACACGCTTATTGTCTTCACCTTTGTTGCTCTCTGGCATGACATCAACCCTCGTCTCCTCATGTGGGGCTGGCTTATAACCCTCTTCGTTCTGCCCGAAGTCATCGGCAGACTACTGTTCCCAGCCAGCAAATGGCGTTCGCGCCCGACAACGTACCGTGTCCTTTGTGGAGTTGGAGCAGTCGGCAACGTTCTAATGATGATGATCGCAAACCTGGTCGGATTCGCTTTAGGGTTGGATGGATTGGAGGGCCTTTTGGCTGGTATATTGGGATCCTGGGCCGGCATCATCTACCTCATCTCAGCGTGCTGTGCTTTGTTTGTGGGAGTGCAGGTTATGTTTGAGATCCGTGAAGAGGAAGCACGGGCTGGTATTGACTTGAAATATTGATTCTATCTGTGAATATTATACAGCAGTTGCTTAGACGCATTGCTAGATTTGGAATAGCATAATTAGTTGCATCTAATAGGGTATCAAAATGTTCATATAGCCCGCATCAGCGCGGGCTTCCACTAGTAGGGATATGCACCATGTCCTGGGGAGTGGCTCGATAGCGTTCCACCAGAAGATACAGTAGTGGTGTCCTGAGTATAGACTCAAAGGCTGATAGTGCAGTACTGTCTGAACACTGCCACCTTCTTACCCCCTAGTCATCTTATTCCCCCCAAAACTATCTCCCCTCACCCCGACTAGAAAAACGCCCCGCACCTCGAATCCTCATGCACCTTATAACACCCTAACCCACAAGTCCTCAAATGACAATTCTTGCACCGAATCTTCCCCCAATACCCACACATACAGCAGAAATACCGCGGCGACTTCCTCGCGATCGGCGGGCCAGCGCGCGATGCATGATACGTCAACGGCGGTTCTGCGAGCAAAGCCTGCATGATACGTTCCGAGGGCGCGGAGGGAATATATGATTTCAAAAGGGGGTCGTTGTCGTGTTCGGATTTGATCAGTTCATGGGGGTTTTGCTGCACCTCCCCCTCCTTCTCCACCTTTTCTTCGGTGTTGTCTTTATCTTGGGGTTGGTCTTTGTCGGGTGCTGGTGTTTCTGTTTCTGTTTCGGCGGCGGTGGTTACTGTTGAGGCGCGGGAGGAGGTCGGGGCGGTGGAGGAGGGGCGTTGTTGTGCTTTGCGATTACTGCGCGAGGAGGTATCGGGCTTAGGTGTTGGTACTGCTGTTAGGGGCGTTGAGCTGCGACGAGAGGAAGAGCCCGGTTTGGTGATTTTGTTGATGGAGGGGCGGTGCGAGGAGGAGGTGGAGGAGGAGGTTTGTTGTTGGGTTTGCTGGGTGGATGCTTGCTGCGCTAGAGCGGCTTCTTCGTCGTCGAGGTAGTTGCGGAAGGTCTTTTGGGATTGGAGGATTCGGCGGACGTTGGAGGTAACTTTGCCTCTTGTGCCTGGGGGTTGTAGGTTAGCATGTGAGTGTTTCGTGAATGTAGGATGTGTGTATGTGTGTGTGTATGGCATACCTCGACCAGACGCATCCTTCTGTTTTACTGGAATTGAGATCTGCACGTCGCGATGATTCTCGCGATCCAGCTCCGCGAGATGTCGAACGATGGCATTGTTCTGTCGTGAGGAGAGGTCCGCTCGGCCTGGATCGCGGATTCCGCGTTTGCGGCCGATGGCGGGCGTGATGGCGGCTTTGGCTGGGTCGAAACCGCGATCGGGAACGTAGGTCCACCCGGGAGTGGCGTGGGTGGTTGTGCTGTTGGGGAGGAGTTCGACGTGATACATGATTAGGAGAAAATGGAGGGCATTGTTCGGTTCAGGGTGTTTAGAGGCGATGATGGACTTGGATGGGATGGATTTGAATCTCCGCGAAAATGGATGGATGGTTCGAGAGACCGGAGATGATCCCGTGCCGGAGTTTGTCTTGTTTGCAGGGAGCTTTGGCTCGATGACGCCAGCGACTCGCCGCCAACTGGTTGATATACTACTAGATGTTTGAAGAAGACATACATGGCTGGTATTAGTGTACATATAGATAGACACTGTTTGTATGCAGGGCTGCTGGTTTCATTACACGATCCTCCATCGCTGTTTTACTCCTGGCGCTCATCCGTGCCAGACCCTGCAATTGCAACTAAACAACATGATTGATGCTAAGAACCGAAGATGAAATTGCGCGATAGAACAGCAAAAGGGAATACGTTTGTCGCAGAGTAAACAAAAAAAAGGATTGAATGAACGGGGTAATAAGTTCAGCATTAATGAGAATGTTCAAGCCTATTTCTTCTTCTGCAGCTGGTCCACCTTCCTTTCTAGTTCACCAATGTACGTCTGCAGCTTTTGTGTAGCTCCTTGAAGAGCCTGATTACCTTATTAGTAGCTCTTATAGGACTATCTGGGGGGATAATCATATACGTACGATGATATCTTCTGTCAGCATCTCGTTCGCAATCCTGTACTCGCCCAGGACATAGAAGTAGACTCCGGCGCTGGCAGCAATCGCGCCAGTAAGGAATCCGAACAGACTAGTTCATGATCAGTAAGCTTATAAACCTTGGGTAGAAGCGCAGTCCAGGATAAACCAACCCCCCGCGAAACGCGCCCACGGGCTTCTTCGTAGGCAGAGTGTGCGCCGCTTCCTTCATGAAGGGAGAGACCGAAAAGCTCCGCGCCGGGACAAATGCCGACTTGGTTGCGACGGAGCGCAGGCCAGGCAACATTCTCTTGCACGCGTTCATGGTCATAAATTATTTGATGATCTGCAGTTGCGATCAGCACAGAGCATTGCTAGGCAAAATCATCAGGTTTCTTCTCACGTTTGAAAGGAGATGAAGTTGGGGGCGCCGGGGAGAGCTTGGGATGAGTGACGTTGGCGGTGCTGTTTTGGGCGGAGACTGCGGCTGCTGCCGGCCCAATTATCCACGGCGCGTTTTCCGATCTCCTTCACCCCAACTATGCTGCTGGTTATTGTATTTGCCGCCTACGATGGATCACAAGTACTATTAGTGGCTGGGCTACGTGCGGAGATGCTACTGGATTGTTCCATGGATACGACCTGCTTGATACATACCATTTTGCGTCCAATGGCAAATACTGGAAAAGACAGTTTTTATCTACTATAGTAAGGCAGAGATCGTAGACCTCGGTTGTTACGGACAGCGCGGAGTCTGGCATACAGGCATTGGGTATAATACAAGAGAGGCTCGCTAGGTAACAGGAACTGGAAATAAATGAATGACGCTGTTAGTTGGCCATCGTACTTTCGTTGAACAAATCCGCTAACAGGTCGTCTCGGCAGACGTCCAACCGCGGATGGCCCATGCTATACGTGCTCTCGAATGCATGGATGCTGAGCTGATCAAAGAACGGCCGAAGGACTCGCTCAACAATCTCATCCTTTGCCGTTTCGCGAATCCAGTCAGCAGTCAGGCTTGGCTGTTTCACACCCTGGCTGAGATCGGCCGTCTCCCCGAGTCCATCCGACGAGGCCGATCCGCGCGCTCCCAAGCTCTGCGAGATTTCGTCCGCGAGTGCCATGGGTTCAAAGCGCTCCGGAGGGTAGACCGCATCTATGGTGTCGGTCACATAAAGCCATTCGAGAAGTTGAAAGTCATCAGGCGCGAGGATGAGCAAAGTATCCAGCAGCTTACACGCTTGTAGCAGCGCATACGGGTTGTACACCTCCTGCTGCTGGCCTACTGAGACCGCTGAGATGGCCTCCTGGAGCTCAGAATTCATCAACGGCCAAAAGGGGGCCAGAGTAGTGGCTGTGCACTTAAGGGCAAGGGCGCGCAAAACCATGAAAACCTCGGACCTGGTCGTAGAAGATGGGGACGAGGAACTAGTCGCGCCCAAGAGATCTTCCAACTTCTGAAGGAGTGCAGGTAGCTCTGCAACAAAGTAGTCAGTGTTGGCTGACAGGATGAGGAGGCTTATCCTGCGGAGATTCAATTGCGCCTTTCGATCCGCTTCTAGACGGGCAGCAGAAGCTCCAACGCCAAACATGATGCCTGCAGTACTTGGCGGAGTGAGTCGGGACATCAACTCAGACATTCGATCTTTGTCGGCGAGCACCCATTGCCGCAAAAGGTTTACCCAGCCGTCTTTCACCAAATCAAGCTGCATTCCGAAGAATTTCGGGTCGTTGAAGGCATCAGAGATATCCTTCTTCCAAATCTTGGAAGCAGCGGGGATTTTTGCTATGTGCTGGAGGAGCGCCATAAAATTCCGACTAACGTTATTCGGAAAGAGGCGTGCGCGAAAGAGCGGCCCGATGATATGAGTAGATATCCCAGACACCGCGGTAGTAATACGATCCGAATCGCCCAAGGTTGTTGTAAATGCGGGCATAGAGGCAGCAAGAATGCTGAGCAGGTCATCAGGCCCAACATGTGGCAGCGATCCACTGTCATAGTCAATAGACGCCCGGCCGAGAAGTGCTGACTCTTGGGAGAGACCCATGGGTTTGCTGGTGAATATTGCCGTCAGGAGACGGAGGAGTACATCCTAAGGTTGTCAGCATAGCCACGTCAAAGTCAAAATTAGATGAAACATACTCCTAACTCCTTCCTCATCCGTCGATCTTCTCCGAAGCTCGTATTCTCCAACTTCGCCCCAAGGATCGCTGCGAATTCCACTAATCGCGGAAGGATCTGCCTATGCGGAAAAGGATTGCTCAAAACATCTCGTAAGAAGGTGGTGCAATCTGCCCAAATCTCATCCAAAACATCATCGTCAAGTGACCTGGCGTAGGTCACTAGGAAACCTGCTAGCTCAGACTCCGTAAGGCTTGCGGTCAAGGTGGACTTGCGGTTGGGTTCCAATGCGGCGGGGTTGGTTCGCGTGTAGATAGAGTTGAATACAGCTGGTATTGTGATCTTTGGACGAGATCCATCCAGCGTGTGGAGCAAACTGATGATCAAAGACGAAGTGTCGCTGTCTGACTTCGTCCATACCTCTACCGCAGTTTCAAGACATTCAAGTGCCTCGGCCGTGAACAAGTGTTCCAATATCCGACGCGATCTATTCCTCATGCGCAAGGATGTATATTGAAAAGATGCCAACGACTCCGGGTCTTGAGGGAGTGTGCTTCGTTCTACCGCGCCCCACGACCATATCGAAAAACAAAGTCGCACAGCGTCCTGGAAGCAAAGCAAAACGGTGAGGCGGTTATTGGCCGCGCTGGACCGAGCATGACTCTGTTCAGACGCGAAGACTCCTGAGACCATGTTTCCAAAGAACCCATGATTCTGGTCCGGGCTCTTGGCAGTAGGTACATTTGCTTCTTCTGACAGCAGACGCTCGTGGGCAGTTGCGATGCAAGTCTCGAGACCGGTGAGTAGAGCGATCGTAGCGTGTTCAGAGCGATCTTCGGGCCAACCCTCGGTGCGCTTGAAAGATAGCTGAAGACTTGCATATGCCAATTGGATTTCCTTACAAAAGCATTCCACTAACATCAGGATTATCTGGAAGATGGATCCTGCATAAAGCGGAAGTACTTCGCAAAGCAGTATTGTCCACCTCTCCACTATCTCCCTGGAGTTTGGAGAGCTTATGCCTTTTAGAAGGCACTCCAATAGTTGCTGAGGGGGCTGGGGTAGAGGTGGCAATGCAAGAGACTTATCAGGTTTGTCGCTTGTGAAGGATAAGATAGAAGGACTTGTTAGACGCTCTCGAGAGGCAGTCCTTTGATGCTTTGGGCGTGGTGGGGGTGGTGGCAGGTACGCTTGAGCAAATCGAACCTTCAGCGCTGCGAGAAGAGTGTCGATAAGTGCTGCTTGAATACCGACACTACCACCGTTATCGAGCACGCTGGACAGCCTATCGACAAGGAAGGAGTCAATTCCAGATTCGGCCACCTCCTCGGCCCCGGGGCCAAGAAGAAGTTGACGCATCACAAGCAGCGCAGTTTGTTGCAGTTTGATCTCATCCACGCCCTGATGAGCAGCCGTCGTATGTCCGCTAACCACTCTGAGAGAGGCCTGGAAAATGACCGCATGTAGGCTCTGGGCTCCAGAGTTATCTGCAACTATCATCAGAAACTTGGTCACAGGAATGCTTGTTAGAACCGACCTTCAGATGTTGGAGTATCCTTGTGCTTCTCTGTTTGTACCAACGTCTGGGTGAGCAAGCTGATCCATCCATTATGTGAAAGCGTTGATATGACATTGGATATTGTCTGTAGTAGATAGCTGCACTCTCTGTAGTCGTCTGGAGATACAGTGGGATTCGCAGTGTCTGGCTCTGCGTTCTCTGACTGCTGGAATAGACGATCAAGCCTCGAAACTACCATGCGGAAAACTCTATAGAGCATAAGCACTTGTTCAAAGCAGAGTTTTCAAACCAATGTCAAACAGTAAAGTAATATGGGAGAGACTGGAAGTGGGGTGCAAACGTACTTATGTATGGAAGACAGGTCTTCAAGCCAGCGGTGTACGACCTGAGAGGCTTCATTTACGCCCTGATTGAGCAAGTCCAAAACGATAAAGAGAGGGCGTTCGAGCATCGATGACTGGTAAAAGATTCCCAGCTGTGACACATTATGCAACTGCTTCGGAGGGAGCTCGTATGTACCGTGGTGACTGTGAGACCAGAGAACAAAGTACCTCCCTGCTTGTTCTGCCGACGATGATTGACGATGCCCGTTCGACTTGTCCACCATCAGAGAAGTGATCGCAGCCTCGACCAGATGATCGGTCCATGAAACAGAATGCAAATGCCACAATGAGCGAACTGCCTCGACATGAAACTTAGGGTTCAGTGGCGAAAGATATTGCCATAGCCGGTTGACAAGGGTGGGAATCAAGTCAGATACATCCTCGTAACTCATGTAGTACCCAGGGCTATGGATAAAATACATGCTCGTAATGGCGGATGCAATCGAGGAGATGGCTGCGAAGGAGGCGGTGGATGTCTCCACTTGATCAGCGCGAACACGATCACATAGTGCCAAGTAAAGGCGTCTATCGCGCAGAATCTTTGTTTTTGGAAGCTTCTTCAACATGACAATAAGAAGGCTTATACGTTCATGCATCTGTGTCGCATCGCCGCGGCCATCGAGAGCCTCAATAGCTTGTTCGTAGGCATTCCTGATGATGAGTTCCCCAAGGTGCTTGGGGGCGAATGGAAGCGGCTGAGGATCAAGACTCTGTTTGCTCTGTTCATAAAAGGCATGTATCCTACTCAAAATTTGTGAGCCAGGTACATCGGACTTGGAGCCATCTGCCTTATGGGTATCAGACTTCTTCGCGAACGCCCTCTCAGTGAGTAAGCCCGATAAGGAAGTCATAACACGGGACAGCCCAGTTGCTACGGCACGCAGCCGCTCTTGGTCCAAGTTAGGACTCTTTTCCGGAGAGAGTTCGCTCGATTTGATGATTGTGGCGAGAGTCAGCAAAGGCACATGTGCAAGTACCATGTCCTCTTCGCGCACATTGAAGTTCTCGAGAATGAAATGCGCAAGATCCAGATTTTTCAGCACCTTGTCATGCCCAGAGGTCAAGTCCTTGGACTTCCAGTCAATCAGATACATAAGTTCGGAGAAAATGACGCCACTCTCTACGCCATCGAAGAAAGAACTGGCACTGCGAAAAACTTCCTCGAAATGAGGTTTTGACGCTTTCGATTCGAAAGCCTGGACACTTCGCATGATCGGCAGGAATACTTCCGGTACAATATAGCCGCCAACCTCCCATCGATCCATCAGCGACAGCGAGATGCGAAAAGGCCTCGTTTTCTCTGCGGGTACTTCGGTATCTTTCTCGATCATTCCAAGAAGACCGTTCACCAGCGGAGTCAATCCGAATCGACTAAAGTATTCGGAATGTGAAATTTCTTGGGCATCAGGGACCGGTTGAGAAGCGCTATCCGATATAGAATTGCGCGCCTCGAAGGATGGCCGATCGTTTGCAGGCTCAGGACCAAGGAGCCAGGCCCATAACCTTCTGTTCAGACTCATGTCTCGTCGAGATACAACCCCCACAGCTGCGAGAATCAGTTTCTGAAGATCATCCTTGGTGATTCTAGCTTGCAAAATAGGTGAGCTCAGGGGTATATGTGTCACTAGCAGATCAAGGAAATTCCGCTGGACAAGGACTTGTTCGTCTGCTAGTCCAGTTGCGAAACACCGTATCAACAAACCGGGTTCCGGCAGGATTACTGAATCCGCTGCCACAGAGATCTCATGAGGTAGATCCTTAGCTTCGCTCACTTCACTTTTGCTCGGCCTGCGATCTGTGATGCCCAGCTTAGGTAGGTAACGGTTCAAGTAGGCAAGTACACCCGAACGTCGGCTAGGGCTAGTTATGGACGCCAGGAACAAGCACTGCCAAAAGTAGTGACCGCTTGGACTAGACTCTGCTTCCTGTTTATATGTATCCATCTTACTCGCGATGTCGCGGAACTTGTTGACGAGTCGCATGGTAGGGTCAAAGTCATCGCTTGTTTCTTCTTCTAACCCTGGCAGGAGGGCCAAAAGGATGGCCTTGAGGGCCGGTCGGATTGCCCATGGTTCGAGGTTGCAAATATATGTTTCCACAAGAGACAGAAAGAGGGGGCGGACAGTGAGCGAGGCGAACGTCAAAGTGGGCGCGATACCAGGGAGGTATAAGGGCAGGTCGTGCGACAATCCTTCCGGCTAAGGCACCAAAGACATACGTTAGCAAGAAGCAGGTAATCAAATTATGTAGAAATCTGAGTAGTAAATGCGAACCTTGATCAGATTAAAAATGTACGTATAGACTTCAAGAGCCTTCTGGTGGACACCGGACGGCAAGGAAGGGTTAAGGCATTGGGAAAGTCGTTTCGCAACCAGTAGTTTGTGAGGCACAATGGGCATATCCGAAGGATGGGATTGAAGTGCCTATGAAAATAGCCATCAGTAAAGTGCATCACCGCCCCTGGCATATTATGCATCGTACCTTGAGCAACCGGCTCAGGAAGGAGATGTAATCCGCCCATTCCTGCAAAGCAGTATCGAATAGTGACAGTGCTCGTTCAACGGTAGACGCATAACGGCGATAATTCTTATCCTTCTTCAGCGGCTCTAGAAATATCACATATATCAGTATGCAGTATAATAATCTGTACGACCAAGAGTGGCCAACCTTCTTTCCCCCGTAGTCGGGAGCGCGTGAGAGAGCTTTCGGAGCTTGCGGGGGAATTCGACCTCGGAAACGAGCTCGGATCAAGGCTCATGGTGCGATTGTCGGATGGTTGATTCTGTCGTGCAAATGTGACTGCAGATCGCGCCTCATCATATCTTGTGCATCGGGCCAAACTGGGGGTGGGAGTGCTAGTTTTGGTCTGACTGGTTGGAGCTGATGTTGCGAAAGGGCCAGGCGGCCATGTTTCCGTCTATCTGGCGTTGACCCGCCCGCCTTTGGGGAGCTCCGCCGGGAGGCTCCATCTTCTTCCTTCCCTTCGGTCGCTCAATCTAAACTATGCTTGTTTCCTCCTCCTCCCGCCCGCCGCTGTCGCAATCGCGGCCTTGCAATCCCCACCATGCGACATATTCCTCATCATTTCTATGGCGTCTGTGGACTTATTCTCCAGAGCTAGGATACTCGTCTTTGCTACGAACTCGATTTCTAAATGATCCCAGCTAGAACGCGGCTGAGGCAACTCCCGGTGCGCGTGAGCTGAGAGTACTATGGATTCGACGGACCCCGGTCCGTCGCAGGACACCCCCGATCATGGCATTGCGCAAGCGCCGACTCCCCGAGACGACGACTCCCCATTATCCGAACAAGCGACTACGGGATCTACAGAATCTACTGGCGGTGATCACAGCACCGTTCTCGATGAACGGCCACCGCCTCTTCCCCCGCGCCCAGGCACATTGAATCTGTTGGACGAAGGAGGGGCATCTCTTCGGGTACCGCGGCAGCCTGCACAACCAGCTCTCCAGTCCAGGGCTACAACGGCGGTATCTCTCCCAGATGTTGCTTCGCAAGATACAGGAAAGGATACTTTGGCTGTGCGCAATTTACAAGGCGCACTGAAGGCTAAGGCCAGCCTCAGCCACTTAGCCAGCCCAAGAGGAAGCGAAGCTGGCGATACTGCTAGTATCAGGAGCACAATACCTCAAGGAGATCTAGGCGATGTCGATAATGTCTTCGGTGACTTTCTGGCAACGGAGCCTGGTCTTATCCGCCAGCCTAACACGGGACTCTTGCAATTCCCGGAGTTCCAAGCTGACGATGTAGAAGACGACTTTGCCTCGGAATTCGAGCCAGTGGGCGACGTTGGCGAAGAAGGGGAGAACGAAGGTATGCATAGCTCGCAGATAACGGTCCTTACGTTCGCTAACCAACAAAACCGTGCAGAACTGGTTCTGGAAAATTGGAAGTCGAAACGCAAACACTACATTATCCTCTCAGCTGCTGGCAAACCGATATGGACGCGACATGGTGACGGTGGTCTGATATCGACCTATGTTGGCGTCATCCAGACTATCATCTCGTTCTATGAAGATTCCAAAGACCGCCTAAGCAGTTTCTCTGCCGGTGATACAAAGTTCGTGGTGGTCAACAAGGGGCCTTTGTACCTGGCTGCGATCAGTCGCATGCTTGAGAGTGAAACGCAGCTCAAACTTCAGTTGGAAGCCCTGTACATGCAAATCTTGTCTACTTTGACCCTTCCATCCTTAACCCACCTCTTCTCTATCCGCCCTTCTACCGACCTCAAGCGGCCCCTCCAAGGCTCTGAGACGCTTCTGTCAACGTTAGCCGACAGCTTTACGAAAGGCTCCCCATCCACACTACTTTCCGCATTAGAATGTCTCAAAATCCGCAAGTCTCATAGGCAAGCGATCAATAACACTCTTCTAAAGACCAAGGTCAGCGGCCTTCTCTATGGCTTGGTCGTCGCAGGTGGTCGGCTTGTCAGTGTCGTCCGACCTAAGAAGCATTCTCTGCATCCGGGCGATCTGCAGCTGCTTTTCAACATGATCTTCGAAGCCGAAGCTGTTAAAGCTGGTGGTGGCGAGAGCTGGATTCCCGTGTGCCTACCAGGCTTCAACAGCAGTGGGTACCTCTACATGTATGTCAGCTTCCTCGATCTTCGAGAGGACTCTGGCAATACTGCCGACGACACAACCACGAAAGAGGAGTCTGTTGCTATCATCCTGATAAGCGCCAATAAGGAAAGCTTCTTCGAGTTGCAAGGCATGCGCGATGCATTCGTCGAGGTTTGTGACCATACCTCTTATGAAAACATGCCAGCAGGCTAACCTAGTACCCTAAATCACAGCAATTAGAGAAGAATGGCAGTCTCAAAATCATCAGAGAAGCCGTTGACAAGGGCCGCCCCAGCACAACAGACATAGTTCCAGGGACCGTCCTGCACCACTTCCTTTACAAGTCACGGGCCAACGTACAATTCACCATGTCCGCGTATGACCCCGAATTTGCCTCGGTATCCCGACGTCGCAGGTACGCACAACCCTTTGTTCTCGCGTCCACCGACTATGTCATTATATCTCAAATACTGACAATAGCAATACCTCCAGGCTGATGTCCACCTATAATAACCTACATGCAAGCATCCATGCTAAGCACACCCATGTCAAGATCCACCACTGTGTCTCACAATCCTCGAGCTCATTTGCATGGGTGACACCGGTGTTCGAATTCTATTGCGTTGCAAATGCAAATGCAAACCGCAATGCATTGGCGCAGAGCGCAAGCAAGATAATAGACTGGGTGCATCAAGAAGAGGAGAGACTCTTCATTATTGGCGGAGCGGTGAGTTAGGCAGCGGCTCCTTATTCCAGTTGAGAACAGTGACTAACAGTCGGTTACCAGGTATTCTAATCGTTTCTGGCCCTGCATTGATAGAGGTATATACAGCTTTCCTTGAAATATGTTCTGGTCAAAGATCTCTAGTACAAACACGCCAAAGTGCATCAGATATCATCTCAAGCTAGGCTACACAAGACTTTCCTATATGACCAGGATACACCTAATGCATTTATACACAATACCATGCATATCATGATCCAGTAACCAAGATCCATTCCTCTAATCAATAGTATCCTCCCTCAGAGCGAACAGCTGCTGAATAAGCTCATCCGACTTGCTGCGAATGGCATTATGATACATAACATTCGTAATGAACTGCTTAGCACCCTTGATCTTGGCCGCAGTATTCTGCGCATGATCAAAGTGGACATACATATCATCTATGTATGTGGCTGCGTAGACAGGAACCTCGTTCCGTGCTAACTGGGCTTCATCATAAAGCGCCGGCCAGTCATCCGTCGAGGCGAGGATGTCGGCCGCATCTCGAATCTGGCTGAGTTCTGTGTAGGAGTCGAACATGTCTTTGTAGACCTGTAATCATGAGTTAGTATTGTTGATTTGGTTGACGGTCGGTTAAAGAAAGTTGGGACACTTGCCATTTCACCCGTGAAGAGAATTTCAGACTTGTTGGCATCAATTTGGAAATCCGGGTTGGAGGCGCGTAGTCTATCTGCGGACCAGTTGGAAGGTTTACTGTCATAGCGATGTTGTTAGCTCGTGAGAATATAAGTGGGGTAATGTTGGTAGTGACTCACCCCTGGCAATAGATAGCCTCATGCAGAATAGCGTAGATGATGTTATTGTCCATGCCGCCGAAACTGTCAATAGAGGTGAGCGTGGGATGGGTGAGGAAGCCGAAGACGTCCAGGTCGTTCCAGGCACGTAGCACGAGATCTATGTCGTGTTAGTGAGGGTTAAAGGTATTAAGTAATGCTGGGACCCATTACCATGGATGCTGTCAAGACCACCTATGAGATGTTAGTAAGAAGGATCGGAGAATAATCGCTTCAGAAGTCCTTACCGTGCATGCCAAACAGGATACCCATTTGCTGGAATCGCTCCGGGCTCAGTGTTCCTGTAGGCAGAGCGACCTCGTTGTCTTTCAGGTATTGGATAATTTGCTTGACTCTTTCGACGTCTTCGGGGAACTTGGCGTAGTATGCCTTGTTCCTTTCGATGACCTTTTCTGTACGGTTTTAGCTCATCATGCACTAAATGGACCAAAGTAGATTGCTTACCGTATGTACGTGCATACACAGGGTCTGGGTTATCAACGAGAGGAGGAAGTCCACCACAGATAAAAGCCTCAGCGAGACCTTCTGGGCTTGTAGTAGAATAGCTAGTTAGTATCCGGCTGAGACCATCATAAGACGGGGCTAGCATACAACATCGAAAGATAGGTCACGGCACAGAAACCACCAAAGCTTTGGCCAATGATGCTCCATTTCCGCTTATCCTCGGGGTAATCGGTCATCAGGCAACGACGAACAGCCTCGCAGTCACGCACAATGTTGTCTGCGCGGAAGTTCTTCATGTACTCTGCTTGTTTGATGGCATTGCCTTGCCGAGCAAGGGTGCCCGCTGTGACGGTGGAACTGAGACCAGTGCCACGTTGATCGAGGAACAAGACCTATTTGGTGAGAAAGAAACCCTTAAAATATACTACTGTTCAGTGGGTTTATATACCTGATAACCCTTTTCGAGGACTGTTCCAATCCAACCATACTCTTGCGGGGGGCGGCATCCCATTCCAGGGCCACCCTGCAAGTACACCAAGAACGGCAGCTGCTTGTCGTCCTTGGGGGTCTCACTTGGCTCAGCAGGCGTTACCAGACGACGTACACTGCGGGCAAACAGTCTCAGAGTGCCATCAGTGGGCTTGTTGTAATTGAGAGGCACATCGAAGAACAATTCAGCCACCCGGAGCCTGCCTGGATAACCCCACCTGTCATTAGCGTGACATTTTTCCCTAACCCGGGAATCCATACGCACCGGGAATATTATGGAAGCGCCGATCGATCAACTTGGCAGCCATTGTCGTGGCACTCTTAGCTATGGGGACTATGGGATTGCAGATGTCTTGAATTCCCTACGAAGCGAATTGAGGTGGTGTGACGGGCAGATGGGCAGATGGGTCCAACTGCCGCCGGCGGAGGTCTGCCATTTACTAGCCTCCGCTTTGGGAGAAGCTGTAAACTGTAACGGTATCTTCTCCTCACAATACGGTATGCTGAGCCGCGATTAAGCTTCCCATCAAAATCACTCCTTTTAACGTAATCCACGGTTAGGTGGCCCACTACAGTGAGGTGGCCCATCTGGTTATCCCATATAAAAGAAGCCTTTTTAAACCTTTTATATCTCAACCACTACAAAGATTGATTAGTTATAACTTCACATATAAATAATATATAATAGAAAAATTGATATATATTTTCTCCAGAGTTTTTAAAATTTTTCTTATATAAGATATATTGATATATCTAGAATTACAGATAAATTACATATATTATATTATAAAAAGATACTATTCATACTTATATAAATCTCTGAGGAGTACTAGATAGTTATTTATATTATTTATAATCTATTTATGTAATATTGAGTCTTCCAGACTTATAATGATTGAGTTATCTTCTTTTGTATAGTATTACTGATGGGCCACCTCACCGTAGTGGGCCACCTAACCGTGGATTACGTTAGTACTAGGATTGGTTTCTCCACCATTTCTTACGCAGTTTCGCGCTTCGGAGATAACCGCACCTATCATTTGCTTCCTGCACAACTGAAGTCAGACACTACTAGCGCTGACGCCGAGGCATTGCAATAGTGCTGCCTACTTGCTGCTCTAAATGCCCCATAACGCTGTTTTAGTGACTAGCACTGTCAGACCCAGTCTTGGAGATCCTTGCAGCATATTTGACGACTCTGCTCCATACAGCAAGTCCAGCCGGTACTGTATTCTGAGTCACGCTCATCAACCCGGCTACTATTCACGTCCACTTACAGGATATACTACAAGACGATTTTCTTACCAGTATAAGACTGGAGCTGGATATATCCACAATAAATCACTGTATCAGCCAAGTCCGTCACTTTCATCCTTTGTTGTATACCCAATTCAGTCATTGACTGATTCCAAGACACAACTCACGCAATGGACCTAAGAGATATTGAAAGAACCTCCCAAGAGCAGGGCCAATTACATCAGAAGCTATGGGAGCTTAACCAAACATATACACCAGGCAACGTATTGCCTAGTGCTAGTGACTTGTCGCGAGCCAGAGCATCCCTACCAGAGTCTCTCCCTGTTGAAGGAACGGGATTCGAAAGTGCCACCCAACATATCCTTAATGACTTGGTCCCAGCCTTCAACCGCAGCAGCATAAGTCCTAATTATTACGGATTTATCACTGGAGGTGTAACCCCGGCAGCCCTATTTGCAGACAATCTGGTCACAGCTTACGATCAGAATGTTCAAGTGCACCTTGCAGAGCATTCTATATCGACAGACGTCGAAGCCACTGCTCTCGGTCTGCTTGCCGATCTTCTAAAATTGGATCGGCACAACTGGAATAACGGAACGTTTACCACTGGGGGCACGGCCAGCAATGTTCATGGATTGGCTTGCGGGAGGGAGTTTATCCTCCGCGCTGCTGCCAAGAAGAGTGGAGTCGATATTGATAGCGTTGGTGAATATGGCTTGTTCGAAGTCATTCAAGCTACTGGAATCTCTGGTGTCCAAATTCTCTCAACTATGCCTCACTCTTCGTTGGCAAAGGCCGCTGGAATCCTTGGCATAGGCCGTGCCAACGTTAAGAGCATTTGTCGGGAAAACCATTACCTTCAGATCGACTTTGAACGACTTGAAGCAGAGCTGAAAACCAATAAGGCGAGTATCGTCGCTGTCTCCTGTGGAGAGGTCAATACTGGACACTTTGCGACGTCAAGCTTGGCTGAAATGAAAAGCCTGCGTAGCCTCTGTGACAAGTACGGAGCCTGGCTTCATGTCGATGGTGCCTTTGGAATCTTTGGCCGGATATTGAACGCTGCCGAATTCTCTTCTATATCAAAGGGTTGCGAAGGTATGGAGCTAGCAGACTCCATCGCAGGTGACGCTCACAAATTCCTCAACGTGCCATATGACTGTGGCTTTGTCCTTTGTCGCCATCCTGGTGAGGCTGAGAAGGTTTTCCAAAACGCAAATGCGGCCTACTTGTCTGGGGGGCAGTCTGGAGCGCTCTCAATACCTTCTCCACTAAACATCGGTATGGAAAATTCGAGACGGTTTAGAGCGCTGCCGGTGTATGCCTCACTATTGGCATATGGCCAGGTTGGGTATCAGGAGATGCTACAGAAGCAAGTCCGGCTTAGTCGAATGATCGCAGGCTGGATATTCGATCATCCCAAGTACAATGCTTTGCCAGAGTTGGCAAGCAAGGATGAGTTGCAAGACCAGACCTATATCATAGTGCTGTTCAGTGCAAAGGACGACGAGTTGAACGACAACTTAACCAAGGAGATAAATGCGACTTCTAAGCTTTTTGTGTCCGGAACCTCCTGGCAAGGAAGACCGGCTTGTCGCATCGCAATCTCAAACTGGAGGGTGGAAGAAGAAAGGGACTTTGCACTTGTGACAGATGTCTTGGACAACGTGGCTGGAAGAGTATAGAGATATGACACGGTTGGGCTTATGCTTGATGTCTGCTTTCATGGTACAATTTAATCTCAATATATACTAGCTATGCTTGTAATTGGAGGTTGAGGTTGTTTCACTTCATCGCTTTTGCAGACTTAGTGACATTTACCAGATATTACTAAACACCCCAGTTGTGCAATGAGTACTTTGTTTACCATTACCCGATGGAAGACCAATTAGAATTTCGCCACATAGTAGTTCGTACGTACTATTCGTCTTTGCTCTCCAATGTCTTTTTGCCCCTTGTTAGATTCCATGGATGGCGATGCGATGACTAATCTGACATGATCATCTGCGAGACAAATGCTCCGGCTCTTCTCTCCTTCATAAGCCTGCTGGTAACCCGGCAGCCTGGTGCCGTAATGATAAGGTTTCCTTTGCATCAGTCATAATGGTATATCGCGGGAGGCCTTCCAAATCGTGCCGGGAGTGCCGCAAACGAGATATCAAAGTATGATGATTCCTACTCTTCGACTTCATGACTGAGCCAGGCTCACACCTCTCACTAGTGCGATAAAAAAGAAGATGGCTGCTCCCAGTGTTCCCGCGCTGGCCTAACATGCTCTGGTTACCAGAAGTCAACAGATTTGTTGATACTTGATGAGACCTCTGCTACGGCTGGGAGAGTACTGAGGAAGCGCTCTTTAGATCATCCAGTTTCTTCAGGGCCTCTATCAACGAACCTTCTCCCGACAGTATTACAACGCGCAAAACACCTATATATCTCGCAATATGTGCAAGGCACACCTGCAACGGGCATATACTCATATATGCAGGTCTTTTACCCATCCAAGTCAGACGACTATCCTCTTCTCGAAACCATGATCAATGCGCTTTTCATGGCCACGTTCTCGTCGCTGCAGGGATATCCCCCAGCTCTCTATCATGCTCGAAACAGCTATGGATCAGCTCTGTCTTTGACTCGAAAAGCGATCCAGTCACGAAAAGAAGCTTTGTTGGATAGGACTCTATTCTCGGTGTTGCTCATGAGTATATTTGAACGCCTCGCCGACGTAGAACAACGAGGGTTATGCATTCGCAACGGACATCTAAAAGGTGCCATTGAGCTGATGGCCTTGAGGGGGAATGGCCAATTTACAGACGATGGGGGCGCTAAGATGTTTTTGCATCTAACCGAGCTTGTTGTTCTTGATTGCCTTGCCAATGAAGCTGATATTCCACTTCAATTCTTAGCATTGCGACAGCAAGCTCTTGAAGCCGGTGCAGACACATCGTCACCAAGGTGGAGATTCTTGGAAATCATGATGCGTTATGCACAGTTGGAGCATACCGCGAAATCTTCCATTTCTGCGGAAGGCGTCATTTATCAAGCCAAGGCACTTGACGAAGATCTTGATCGATTGTCTAAATATCTGCCTTCTTTCTTCTCGAGAAGGCAGAGCCCTGAACCCCCAAGCATTCCGTCAACCAAGCCGGACATATATCCTGACTTTAATACACAGAGGTGCTGGAACAACATCCGGGTTCTCCGTATTCAGCTACTGAAACTCATACGCGAGCAATATGCTCGGGTGTTAGGAAATTCCGCCAATGATTCCTGGGCCATGGCCGAACTTCATGAGTCTATCTGCCGAATGCATTCCCTTGCTACAGACATATGCCTCTCCATACCTGGTACAGGGGCTAACAGCAGGCTTCTTTATGAGGTCTCCAATATCCAATCGGCAACACTCTTGTTTCATCTATATGTGGCCAAAGAAGTTTTTGCAAAGCCAGCTCAATCGAGGCTGTATATTCATGAGCGATTACAATTCGTGAAAGAGAAGCAAGCTCCTTCACAGCATAAGACACTGGATTATTTGCTACATGATGGTTATCAAATGCCGCGAAACACTTGGAAGATGTGGCTTTCAATTGGAAGAGAGGATTTTTCTATCTGATTCCGGGGTCGTCCCACGTGCATTTGCCCGGCCTAGTACTCGTTCAGCTTCATTGCCGCAGGCGGAAACCTCTCCCCTGCGACTGGATACTTCTCCTGAAGGACTGCAATCTGTGCAAGGTCATCATCAGTCAAGTCGACATCCTTCACGTTCTCAATAACCCTGGATACAGATCTCGCACCCGCAACCGGGACAAAAAGCGGCATTCCAGGCTTTCTGCTCTGCGCTTTAACCCACGACAAAGCCAACTGAGCCGGAGTGCACCCCTTCGCAACCGCAATCTTCTCCAGCTCATCAACAAGCAAAAGGTTCTTCGCAAGATTATCGGCCTGGAATCGAGGAAAGAACCGATGATGATCGTGCGCCGGCAAGTCATCAGGGCTTTTAATCGCGCCAGTCAACATCCCCGCTCCCAGCGGTGTGTGCGCTATAATGGGGATACCAAGCTCCGCGCACGTCTCTGCGACACCATTACGGAAAACATCCATAGCCCATAAGCTCACCTCCGCCTCCAGCATATCAGTCTTCGCAACGCTCGCCGCACGGCGAATAGTCTCGGCTTTCACCTCCGACAGTTGAATACCCCCAATCTTACCCTCCTTCTTCAACTCAGCTAGTGCCTCAATACTCTCTTCAACTGGAACATTGGGATCAACTCTCGCACAGCCGAAAATGTCGATTTTCTTCTTGCCGTCCAGGATCTTCAGGGCGTTGTCCACGAAGCCGCGAAGTCCGGCAGGAGAGCAGTCCATAGCGAAGGTCTTCATGCTCGCAACGCCGGACTTGATCGAAAGGATTACCTTGTCTGCATCTTCAGGATAAGCTGTGAAGTAGCGATTCATGAGGTGCAATGAGTTGTTCTCGGGTGTCCCGTAGAAGTCTGCTCCGTTCCATACATTGACGCCAGCTGCCAGCGCTGCCTTGAGGACCTTGAATGCTTGTTCATCTGGTGTCACGTCGTCCGACAGGGTGAAACCTGCGGTATGTTTTTATCAATATACGAGCTTTTCCAATGAGAGCTCAAGTACCAGACAAGCCCCTGGACCAAACAAACACAAAGCAAAGAGGGAAGGGAACGAGGGAGAACTCACGCATAAGCCCCAACCCATTCTGGGTGATTTCCTTTCCAGCGAGGAACGGCATCGCTAGTAACTAGTAATGAAAAATCAAGTTCGGCCAGATGTTTTAACAAGATGAGAAATAGTATCCAATGACGGTTGAAGACAAAGCAGGCTAACGGGTCACTGTATAGTATAATTATAGTATCCAGAAAAGGGAAACCGCGCAGCCAAACTACTCTCTTTGGTGCTATTGTAACAACCAAACCGCTCATTATTGCAGAATCATCACCCTTTATATACCCGCGATTTCTCAGCCATCAGATTCTACGACTTCCGGAGATAATTTGCGTGTAAGTCCCTCCATCCCCGGCGTTTACGAGTAAAGTCCGGGAGTATGCCGTCATGACCAGTTGGTTACTCGATCAGGTTTAGTGGATGGAGAGCCGTCCTTGAAGAGGGCCGGTCGGACATGTAAATGCTTATTGATATGAAGATGGGGAGAGAGTTAGGTTTAAATTAGATTAGAATGAATAATCTAGGTGCTTGATTTGCACACTGTCAATAGTGGTGTCAATAGTCTGGCGTTGATTGTGGACTGGGTGCTTGGAATGGGCCTACTAGGTTCAACTTGTTGCCGTTCCTCGGATATATATTTCTGTTCAGCTAGGTACTCAAACTGAGTCAGACAACGCTGGCATAAGTTGCTTTTTTTCCAAAACATGAAGTTAGTACTACTGATACTGAAAGAACTAGATCCAAGCAAAAGCCCAGTTGAAGTCAAGTCAGATGAAGGGTACTATATCACGAGGATCCGTAAAAGTGATACGAAAAGGCCAAACAGATTTCAATCTAACTATCCAAGGTATATGTGCATCACCTGCGTCTTCCAGCACCGCCAGCATTATCACCCCGATCAGCAATGCTAACAACTTCTCCAATACCAGCTTCTTCCTGCTCATCCTCCAAAGCCATGACCTCTTCTCTGCTATCCCACCACTTCTCTTCTGCCATGTTAAACGCATCCTTTCGTAGCTCCTTGATGTTCTTCTCCGTAGCGATGCCCTTCTCTTTCAATGTCTCCAACAGAATACGCTGCCAGTCCTCGCCTGTGCGGCTAAAGTAGTCACGCAAACTTTCAAACGGACGAGGAAGAGGTCTGCTATCCTGCACAGACGGCTCACCCTCTTGCTCCTCTACTTCCAGGTTCTCCATCTCCTGGGTGACAGAAGGCACGGTTACTTCCGTGGGGGCGGGGGAACCAGTGTCCAGCGACATCGCGTCCTCCTCTTCCTCCTCGTCTTCGAGATCCTCCTCTTCATCGTCATCCATCTCTTCGTCGCTGTCTGCTTCGTTGAGAAGGTGCCAGTTAGCGGGCTCGTTGTAGAAGATCTCCTTGACGCCATCGAGCTTCACGAGATCAATCGAGTACATGTCGTTGAAGGTGAATTCCCGATCTCCCTTCTCGAAAGTACCACCAAAGATGTACAAGGTATCATCCTGAACGGCCAGCTGCGCGTTGAATCGCTGGTGAGGCATCTCGAAGCGCACGATCGCAGGCTTCGCAGGCTCCTCAGGCTCATCTTCCTTGGGTGTCTCAGGCTGCAAGTCATCGTCCTCCTCGCTGCGAATGCCCTTCTTAGCCTCGAGAGCCTTCAGGTTCTGCAGGAGTTCCTCCTCGTCAGCCTTGCTGCGGTCCTTAGACTTCATCTGGTTAGCGAGCTGCTTCTTGCCTGGCGCTCTGGGCCGGCGGAGCGTCAAGGGGAAGAAACGGTTCCGGTCGGTGTTCCAGGCGAACATGGTGTCGAAGAATTCACTGTCAATGCCTTCCTCACTCAATTCAACATCATGGACACCACCGAACATGATGCCACGTCCCTTGTGGTATGCCATCGTGGCACCGGCACGGGGAGGGTTGGGAGAGTTGGCGGGCTTCTTCCGGCGCTCCCAGCGGACGGTGGGCGCAGCATTAGCAGGAGCTTCAGGGCCCGGGGGAGTAACCCGGAGGAACCAGGTATCCTGGTGCACCATGGGCTTCATGGTCATGCGTTGAGGACCACCCTTGACGGGCTTGCCGTTGATTCCCGTGGCTGCTTTTACACGAGAATATCCACCGTAGAGAACGGCACCGCTTTCGTGCGGCAGGAAGGAGAAAGAAGACCGGGGATCGGGCTTCTGGGATGCGGTTGGAAGCGTGGGGTTGAACCAAGTGTATTTGGAGCAGTCGTAGATCCACAGGTCTTGGAGATACTTGGTTTGTTGCGAGGTGTCCTGAAATCCACCAAAGAGGATAATGTAGTTCTGCTTTTTGGTTAGTTTCAATTTAGATCTCCTGAGCAGGATAAAGTACAGACCTTGTAGTAAGTCATTCTGTGACCACTTCTGGCCGGGGGACCCTTGCCCTTAGAGTCCAGACGGGTCCATTCCCTTGTCGAGGGATCAAGGTGCCAGAAGTCGTTGTAGTGGTAGAACGTGCCCTGCTTGGGCGAAGAAAACTCTCCTATTGCGAACATCAGTACTCTGGAAATTCTGATAGGCTTGGTCTGAGCTATATACTTACCACCGAACAGATAGACACCTCCTGTATTGCCACCACGGCACCAAGCATGTCCACTGCGAGGGAGCGGACTATTAGGACTGGTGACTTCTCTCCACTCCGCGCGGTCGATATTGTAGACGAAGAGGTTGTTGAAGAAAGTGGCAAGATTTCCATCAAAGTACTCTCCACCAAAGACCAGCAATTCATTGCGATTAGAAGGAGAAGCCAGAACAGTTGCAGACGATCGAGGTGTCGGCGGTCCTCCCACAACCTCAGTGACCTTCATGAACTTGGCTTGTTCCTCAGCATATTGTGCAAGGATGGCGTCCAAGTCGGCATCTTCGACATCACTGTCGGCATCCTTGTTCTTGCCCTTGCCCTTCTTCTCCTTCTGAGCAGCCTTCTTGTTCTGCTTTGCTGCTACACGCTCCTTGTGCTCGGCGGACTTCTTGTTCTTCTTGCCCATGGTGGACGAGCTTGAGAGATACGGTGTGGACTTTTGGCCTTTTTGGTGGTTTCTATGAGACCGAGGGGATGATGTGGAGCTTGGATGCTCTTTTCAATTATCACCCTCTTATCGGTGGAGTTATGGAGTTGATATTCTATTTACTACAGATTCTCTCCATTCAGCGCGGGGTTTTTCTGGGCCCAGAAAAAAAAATGTCGGCATGAAGCCCCTCTTATTTTACCGTGTAAAACGGATACCATAGTCTATGAGTGACCAGGCTCTCATGTATAATTGGGAGTACAGGAGGCCAAATAAGGCACATACACACATAGCATATATGTCATAAGTGCCTATTGAACCAATTTATTGACTCCAGCGTCGCCTGTGTGTGTGAGATGCCCATATGCTATGGTGTTATGCGATGTTGATGTTTCCATGGTCTGGTATTGAAACATATTATCAAAGAAGATCACAGAGCATCATAATTCACACTGACAACAGCCAATGCTGTATAGTATCCTCTGAGACTATGCGACTATTGCAAATATTGCAGCAATTCTGTAAAGCGTCTCGTCGCATGCCATTGCCTGGACACCAACGATGCTACTCAACTTCGAAGAGGGTAAGTAATACCGAGTATCATAATTATCTATATCCTCACCGCCCACGTGATGACGCGCCGGAACGCGTCCAGACAAGGCCGTGGATTAACCGGACTGAAAGCAATTGAATAGACTAGTAGTTGCTCGGCAGCTAGTCTAGACGCCCTTCGTGATTGTTATGTTGCGACTCGTCAATGAAAATCATGCTCACAAGCATACGGCCCTATGACTAAAAATAATTTAACAGCCCACCTCAAATGGCTGTTGCAGCAGGGTCCTGCGCTATACCCCTCCTTATCTCCGTCCGCGCACGAGTATCACAATAACACTGCCGACCGAAATCAACCTACTGCGCCGGTGCCACCAGCGGGGGCCTTAGCACACCAGCCAGAGGATATCACCATCGCGATCGATGATTTACAACCAGAAGCCAAACCAGCAGAGACGGGCCATGTGGACGGAAAAGCGGAGGTAGATTCGGACGAAGAAATGGCGCGATTGCTTCTTACTCCGGCCTCCGCACGCAAGCCGCGGATGCTGAGTCTATCAAAGGACGCTGGCGCACCCACTCCGAAGCCTCTCAAAAGTAGCCAGTCTGTCAATTCGCCTTCTAAGGGAAGAGAGAATGGCCTGGGCAGAGTTATCAAAGGTATAGTGAAACGGCGCGCCTGTCTTTTTGGAAATCTTCTAACGACTTACTCCAATAGACAAGCAAAGTCCCCGGTCTCCATTGCGCAGCCCTAAGGCGTCCTTCTTGACACCATTTGGATCGAAGCGGCCATTGAACGCAAAGTCACCACTCTTCGATTCCGACATTGATACGATTGACTTGACTGGCGACTTGAATCAGACCACGCTTTCGTCTGATACTTTCGATGGGTTCGAGGAACCGCAACGATTGTGGACCGAAGACGCTGCATCCCGGAGAGAGCCTCTCGAAAAGCGTGGAAAGAAGCGAAAGAGCGACGAATATGTGTCAGACCTTGTTTCGCCCCGAAAGAACGGCTTGAAATCGCGCTCGCCATTGAAGGCTGCTGAGCCTACGAAGACTCCCCGTTCTACCTCGACGCGTCTTCAGCCCGGAAAATCACCTCGCACGACCAGAAAGGACACTATACCCCGAGCTGATGATCCATCGGACCTTCCTTCGCTTTCACAGAGTTCTCGCTTGGGTCATGTTATCGCTGACTCCGATGACGACGACGGAGATGAGAATCTGTTCGATGACTGGGTTCCTGATGGAGACGGCCCAACATTGAACTCCAATGAATCACTCTACCCGATCCTACCTAATCAATATAGCTCAGATGAGCACGCAGCTCCTAGCCCTGCGAGAAAGAAGAGTCGTGCTTCCCCACGGGCGTCGGATGCTATGGATATCGTCCCCTCCAGTGTCCGTCCATCTAGGAAGGACACCCGCATCAGTCCTAGTCCAGTCACTCATGTGCCTTCTACTACCGATTCGCCCAGCTCTCAGCCTCAGAACGAAGATGTGGCCAAGTTCTTGAGTCTGTCAGCAGACTCTCTTGAGGGAGCCATTGCAACCCTGAAGAGCACTCTTACGAAGAATTCTGAGATAGTGTATGAGCGAGCAATGAAGGGAGAACTTGCACCTGAATTGATCGCCGAAAACAAGACCCTTACGGATAGGATTGAAGCGATTGATTTGCTTAAGCAGCAAAGAATTACCTATCAGACATATGACACGAAAAGGAACATGCTCAAGAAAAGACTCATGCAGGTTATAACACAGGGCGGCGATCCATCCGATATGCCAGAACTTGTGGAAAGTCGAGAAGCAACAACCCAGCTGCAAAGGGTTGAATCAGATATACAACTTCTGCTAGCACGATCTAGGTTGCTGTCTATTCCATCACTGGATGTCCGCCCACTTCGTTACAAGCCAGACCATCCGACCCCTTTGTCGCGCCCAACGTCTTTGTCAAACAGTGCAATGGATGATACAGTGATCTCGGGCGCCTCCTCGCGATCGCATGCACGGTCAACAGTAGACTACAACCACTCTCGTTCCGAGATATCCACTCGGGTATCAGATCTGTCTTTCAAGAACACGAATGGGACCTCGAGCCTTAGGGCTTTTAACTACGATGACCCGACGACACTGGATGACGATGATGCTTTTACTCGAACTATGGGCTCCCCCACGCTACCTGCAGAAGAAGCGGATGAATTCGACCTAGATGACGAAGACATGCTGGAAGCTGCCGGGTTCCTTGATGAAGATCATGCATTCGCAACCGACAACCACGGGCTTCAGAACCGCAAGGTGTTTGCTGAAACTTCCGGAAATGTTTCGCGCACTCCCCTATCGCAACCAAAGTCCCAGGGCCATAACGCCCTCTGGAACCAGCATCCATGGTCCAAGGACGTCAGAAATGCGCTGAAAGATCGGTTTCATCTTCGTGGGTTCCGCCTCAATCAACTCGAGGCCATTGATGCGACGCTGAGCGGAAAAGACACATTCGTTCTGATGCCTACTGGAGGGGGCAAGTCTCTATGCTATCAACTACCCTCTGTTGTCACTTCAGGCTCCACAAGAGGAGTAACAATCGTGATATCCCCGTTGCTCAGTCTGATGCAAGATCAAGTCTCGCATCTGAACAAGTTGAATATCAAGGCTTATCTGTTGAACGGAGAGACTCCGAAGGAGCAACGGCAATGGATCCTCAGTACGCTATCAGGCTTCTTGGCGGAAGAAGATATCGAATTGTTATACATCACCCCGGAAATGGTCAACAAAAGCCAGGCGATTACAAAAAGCTTGGATAAGCTCAATCGCAGTCGGAAGCTTGCTCGTATCGTGATCGATGAGGCGCATTGTGTCAGTCAGTGGGGACATGATTTTCGCCCCGACTATAAAGAACTGGGAGAGCTCAGGAATCAGTTACCCGGGGTACCAATGATGGCGCTAACTGCGACAGCCACCGAGAACGTCAAGGTGGATGTTATCCACAACCTAAGGATGGAAGGTTGTGAAGTGTTCTCTCAGAGTTTCAACAGGCCAAACTTGACGTACGAAGTACGGATCAAAAAGAAGGGAACGGAGGTTCTGGCCAGCATAGCCGATACTATTAAGACCTCCTACGCAAACAAATCCGGTATAGTCTATTGCTTGTCGCGCAAGACATGCGAAAAGGTCGCGAGCGGTCTCCGGGATGACTATCGCATCAAAGCAGAACACTACCACGCCGGCATGGATTCAGGAGAACGTGCGAAAATTCAACAGGCTTGGCAAGCTGGAAGGACCCACGTTATAGTGGCGACGATCGCGTTCGGAATGGGCATCGACAAACCTGATGTGCGTTTTGTAATTCATCACAGCATCCCCAAGAGTCTGGAGGGATATTATCAGGAGACAGGACGGGCTGGCCGCGATGGCAAGCGGTCTGGCTGCTACCTCTATTACTGCTACAAGGACACGAGTACTATATCCAGCATGATCGACAAGGGCGAGGGCAGCAAGCAACAGAAGAATCGGCAGCGGCAGATGCTCCACAACGTCGTACAATACTGTGAAAACAGAAGCGACTGTAGGCGAGTACAAATTCTTGCCTACTTCAACGAATATTTCCGCCGACAAGACTGCAATGCCTCATGTGATAATTGCAAATCCGACTCTGTCTTCGAGCTCCATGACTTTTCACAGTACGCTGCCTCTGCAATCAAGGTTGTTCGGCACTTCCAAAGCATCGAAGACAAGGTTACCTTGTCGTACTGTGTGAACATCTTCCGGGGAAGTGTGAAGAGATTCAGGTCTCCACAACACCGGCAGGCCCCTGGCTATGGCGACGGTTCGGACCTAGAGCTGGGTGAAGCAGAACGGCTGTTCCATAGACTTTTGGGCGAGGGAGCTCTTGTTGAAGAGAATGTTGTCAACGGTAGTAAATTTGCCATTCAATATATCAAGGTGGGACGGCGTGCCGCTGACTTCGAGAGTGGGCGGTGCAAACTGAAGCTTGACGTGCGAGTCTCGCCGAATGGAAAGGCCAAGAAGTCCAATTCGGGATCACGAGCTGATGGCGGCAACAAAGAGTATCAACCGCAATCTACAAACGTCTCGTCCCCTGTACAAGCGGCAAACCAACGCCGCCTATCTCGGTTCCGTTACCAAGGAGGTGCAGGCGACACCACGGATGATGACGCAGACAGTGATGGGTTCGAAAGAATCCGAATCGCCGGCAAGCCAGCACAAGAGAAGAGGCGTACTCCTGGGCCGCCAATCACCCAAGATCGCCGATTTGAGCAGTTGGACCCTCTACACAAAGCGGTTGCGGAGGATTTCATGGTCTATGCCAAGAACTATTGCCAGGATGTAAGTGAACGTTCATATCGATGGTGCCATATAAGTCTCTAATAGCCAAACAGCTGGTCATGCAGAAAGGCCTCCGCAACCAACCGTTTACTGACAGCGTCCTGCGCGAGATGGTCATCGTCTTCCCCAAAGGTGAGAACCCTTTCATGATAAGTATGAGCAGAACTAACTCATGTTCAGATATGGCGGAACTTGCCACAATTCCTGGTATCGATCGGGATAAGGTGAACCGATACGGAGGCCAGATCCTGAAGCTCGTGCGCGACACGCAGCGCCGTTATGCAGAGTTGAAGAAAGAGCAAGATGACGCTGATGGGGTGGTTCCGGATCCTAACCACCACAACGTTATTAACCTTACCAGCACCGAGGACGAGTTCAGCGATGGCGGAATCTTTACTGATCATCCTTCTACCTTCAATGTGGACGAGACTTTGTCCAGTCGCTATTTCTCTACCCAGCACACCGCTGACCTCGACTCTGACGAGGAAGATGAGGGCCCTGGAAAGTCTAGTAGACCCCGCGCTCGGAAGCGTCAAACAACCAAACGCCCTCGCCGTCAAAATGCCGCCCCTAGATCCAGGGCAAAATCGACGGGAGCCCGCAGAAAATCCGGTGATCGTGCTGACAACCGCTCCTCTGCCCCTCGGAAAGCGACCAAAGCGAAACCCTCAACTAGTCGAATAGGGATGATGCCCATCTAATGGCTATCGGAGTGCCGAATACTTCGGCTTTGTGATGAACTTTATGGTATATGCAGTGGCACTTACGGGCGTTGATTCCTTAATGCATGTATAGGCGTTATGCTAATGGGGATATCAAATGCTGGCATGATGACTGTATTAGGCGCTTGGCTTTTTTTTTTTTTGACAGAATATATACAGCCTTCTTTCTTTTCATTATACTCTAATAAGCTATGTAACATACGGCAAATCATCATGCAATCATTAAACCGTCTAATGAGCGTCCAAAATCAATCAGTCTCAACCGTCGCGCATCACGAGGATGAAACTGGGCGACTTTAGCTCTGACCAAAAACCGCGAGGCGGCCGATTCTCGGGGCAGATCGATATAGGAGGATCCTGCCTCCAACAAAGCATCAAGTAGTTTGCGCATCTCCAAAGCTGCAGCCTCTCTGCGATTAGCTGGTTGGTTGTCCCCTTGCCCAGACTGGCGCGGGAGAATCTCGTCGATTCGGCGCTGTCCAGCATCTGGATTTGCTGCCTCTGGATTTTTGGGCTTCTTCGGTTTTCCATGGCTCGTATAGCCTAGTTGCAAGGTCGCATCTGAGACCTGGGCGGCGTCACCCACCGTGGGGCCGCCGAGGGCTTCGGCAGCAAGCATGGACGCGAGGGTTTCGTCCACAAAGTTATAGAGGGCGGTCTTCATCTCCTCTGTTGCTTGGTCAAGCTCTTTCTGCTTTTCTTCTTCTTGCTGCGCTAGTTCACGCGCTAGCTGGGAAGCGGTCTTCTTCTCCTTGGTCGTCTTCTCGCTGCTTATGGTCTGGATCCGCTTTCGCAGACCATCCCGGATCACTTGAGCGTCTCGGAGATTCGCCTCTTCTGATTTCAAACGCTGACGATTGGATGAGAGATTCTCTGCCGTCATGGAGACAGAAACCTTGGTTTCTTTGACTAGACGCGATGTCTCTTCAAGTGCTAGCAAAGAAGGTAGGGGTGAGCCTGCGGCTGGGAACTCGGTCTCTGATTTCAGAAGCGAGTCGTAGGCTCTCTTGGCTCTCTGTACTTGGGCTACGCGCGACCAAGTATCTGTGCCTATTTTGGAGAGATCGAAGGAGTTGACCTCGCGCAGCTGGGCGATGTGTTAGATGTTGGGTTACATGTTTGGGATGTATACGGGGGAGAGTTCTCCAGGGGTGGGTACATACCCTACGCAGGTCATCTTCTTGGCGTTTGACTTGATCTTGAAGTTCTTTTAGAGTCTCGTCCAATCTTCTATTGTACGCCTGTAGAACTGCTGGACTAATTTCTTGGTTCTCGTAGAAGTCCTCGGCGCGTTGACGCTTCTCTGCGAAACGCTGGACTTTGTCGACGGTTTCCTGTGACACGTCCATTGCAAATGGGTTTGAGTAAATTAAATTAATGCACCTCTAATTTTAGTCCTCGCTATGCATCCAGTTGTCTCACAAGCCAACTAAACGAGGGGATTTGTATAGACGAATGAGGGATTGGCAGGTGTTTTGCAGGCCGGGAACACGTGAGGGATGTTCCGGAAAGGGGATAGCGCGGAAAGAGCCAGGATGCGCGACTGAACCTCAACTCAACCTTAACGTCGCTTCTCCCTCTTCGTCCTTCACCGCGACAAGCTTGACTTCCTTCACCCATCCACTTCCCCTCTTATCCCCCTTTTGATCATCGCGCGTTTACTCGCCACCTCTATTTTTGACCTGTCGCCGTCGTCTCATCGACCTCTCGTCTCTCCCACGTCTGCTATTTCAGCGTACTTGGGGTGATCGTGTAGAAGACCCGCCCGTCCTCAACGTCTCTCGACCCACGTCGCGTCTTCCAAAGGCAAGAAAAAGGATAGTTTGGGCGTCGGATACTGCTAAAAAGGCCTCGTTTTACTTCTCGTTTTCTTTTTACTCCTCTCCCTTCCACGCTTCCCTCCGCCTTCCAACCCATTCGGACCCTGAGCACATCTTCGTCCACCGTCCAGCACCCAATCTCTCCTGCCCTCGTGCCCGACCCGATTGGTTTCATTCTTTCCTTCTTCCCTCTACCTTGCACTGCTTCACTCTGAAGCTTTCTCGCTCCAAGTCCAACCTCCAAGGCCTCGTGGCAACCCCAGACCTTTTCACACTTTCCTCGTCGGCTCTCCTTTCACAGCATTACTTCCCGCACTGTGCACGAGTTCACCAATCTTCCCACATCCTTCCAAGCACCAGAATTCCCTCTCCATCCGATCGCCAGCACCAGCAAGTTTTATTGGGAACTCCTGGTGTACATAGTCGATCAAATAAAGCTGCAGTGAAAAGAAAAGAAGAGCTGTTCTGAAAACAAGTGAAATCTCACTTGGACACGTCCTGCGTAAGTGAAGCAAGCACAGAAATACACGCACAGTTTAGGCAAGCAAATCATCATGTCTGCCTCTCCGTCTGCGTTGCAATCGACCAAGCGTCCCTTGGAGGACCCTTCCTCTCCCTCCGGTCCTAATGATCAGCCGGAAGCCAAGCGTCCTGCGTTGGACAAAGTAGTAAAGGGCGATGAGTCCGAGGCGTATGCCGATGTGAAGACGGATGCGCCGGCTGCGACTGCTGATGGCCAGGGCGACACCGTGGTCCCCGATGCTCCTAACTCCAAGGGCGCTCAGGAGACACAACCCATTCAGTCGACGGCCTCTCACGCCGAGTCGACCGGTGCCCAGTCCGAGCAACACCGTCCCCAGGATGAGTCTAGCTGGATTCACATCCGGGCTGTAATCTCCAGCCAGGAGGCTGCCACCGTCATCGGTAAGGGTGGGGAGAACGTATCCCAGATCCGTCGTCTGTCCGGCGCCAAGTGCACCGTCAGCGATTACTCCCGTGGTGCCGTCGAGCGTATCTTGACCGTTAGCGGCCCCCAGGATGCTGCTGCGAAGGTGAGTTTGAACACGATACAGTTCGATTTCTTTTTATGTCTGCTAACCCGGATGCTAGGCCTTCGGTCTTATCATTCGTACCCTGAACAACGAGCCCCTTGATGCCCCTTCTACTGCCCAATCCAAGACATACCCCTTGCGTTTGTTGATTCCCCATATCCTCATTGGCTCGATCATTGGCAAGGGTGGGAGCCGTATTCGAGAGATCCAGGACGCCTCTGGTGCACGTCTCAACGCTTCTGATGCCTGCCTTCCCCTGTCCACTGAACGGTCCCTTGTTATCCTCGGTGTTGCTGACGCAGTGCACATCGCTACTTACTACGTTGCCGTGACTCTCGTCGAGCAGCTGACAGAACGCTTCGGTGGCCCCGCCGCCTCGGCCTATGCCACTCGCAGCGGCGGTCCGGCTGGCGCTGTGCCCGGCGGCATGCAGGTTGTGCCGTACGTGCCTCAGCCCGCTGGTGGACAGTACGGCCATCCCGACACCTTCAAGCGTCACCACCCTCACCCCAACCGTGGCGCAGCTGGCGGATATGGTGTTCCCTACCTCCAGGGCCCCGCCGCGCAAACTCCTGTAGCTCAGCCCTCGATGCCCTACGGTGCTACTCCCCACACCCCGTATGCCGGCGCTGGTCCCCACCAGCCCGCGCCCTACGGTGCGCCTCAGGCGGCCGCCGCACAGGCTCGTGGTGGGCCGACACCTGCCGCGCCCGTCGGCGGTGTCATGCCCGGCCAGCCACTGACTCAGCAGATCTACATCCCCAACGACATGGTTGGCGCCATCATCGGAAAGGGAGGAGCCAAGATCAACGAGATCCGGCACCTGAGTGGCAGTGTTATCAAGATCAACGAGCCCCAAGAGAACAGCAACGAGCGTCTGGTCACGATCACCGGTACCCAGGAGTGCAACCAGATGGCGCTCTACATGCTCTACTCGAGACTTGGTCAGTATCCCTCCATTGCACCCATTCTATTACAAATGGCCTCATTCTAACGATCCCACAGAAAGTGAGAAGCATCGGATCTAGGCTAAGTGAATTCATTCTGTTTCTGTTCCCGCCGACGAATCGGTTTGCTTGCTGTCTTTTTGCTTTGCGACAACGTCCAAAAGTCGTCGTCCGTTCTTATCCCGGTGGCTCTGATGGTTTGGTTTGGGTCTTTCGTCTCTATATTCTTTTGTTTCTTTCGGGGGTCTGCGCGTTTTGCTTTTTTATTTCCCTCAATTTCTTTTGTGTGTACTGTATTTATTTGGAAAAGCGCTGTCCAACTAATAATACCTTTCCCATAACCCCGTCCCCAACCTCCACACTACACATACACATACACAACCTATACACCCTATATATGACCCATTAAAATCACTCCACCTTCTGAAACCTCACATGCCTCATAATCCCAAACCCTCCCTCCCCCTTCTCCACATCCCCTCCATCCCCCTTCAACATCCACTCCCTAATCGGCCCAATCCCCCTCCCAAACGCCTCCGTCCCCTTAATCTCCATATGCGCCTCCACGCTCTCCCACCCCGCCAACACCACCATCCCAAACGCCTCCCCGCTCGGACTATCCCCATGCTTCCGCGTCCCAGGCCGTTCCACCTGCCCCATGACCAACCCTCGAGGCCGTTTCCCTTCCTCGAGATTCTCCACCAGCTCGGTCCGGAACGCCACGAGGCTCTCATGCAGTTTCTTCGTCTCGTCTGCAGACATGGAGGTCGGGAACCACGGCGTGAAGATCTCGGTTACGGGCGAGGCGGATAGATCGTGGGTTTTGTGCGCGGGAGGGGGAGGGGAGAGGGTCGCGTAGAAGGTTGTTAGTGGGGTGGATGGCGCGAGGTAGGGTGTTAGGGAGGGAGTGAGGGTTGGGGAGGTTTGGGCGTCTTTCCAGTCTATTTTATTATTTCATTTCCATGTTAGTTGGGTTGGGATATGTGGTATGTATGGATGTTGCTAATATGTAGAGATATATAGAGAAGTAGAAAGGGAAAGGTATAGAGCTTGTGTCTTTGGGGACACGGGAGGGAAACGCACCAATAACCCAAACAACCACATTCTCATCTTCGATTGAGCGGCCCCAAGAGGACCCTAGGTATCCGTTCTGGTGTTTGGTGTTTTTGAAGAGCTCTAGGAGCGAAGCGCCGGCTTCATTGTTGGTGGGGTCTTCGGGTTTGATGGCGGGGTTGAGGTGGAAGAAGATGAATTCGGTGACGCCGGACATGTTTCTTTCGTTTCTTGGGACGTGGTATTACTCGTTGTAGGGTCAGGTGAGAAGATGATAGAGGGAGTGGTTTGGGGCTTGTGGTGCTGGAGAAGAGGGGACTTATAGTAAGCAGTAGTAGGTAAGCTTGAGCTCGGGGCAAGAAAGTTTAAAATGATAAGAAACAAAGAAAGAGGAGATGGGGTTAACGTCACTGCCGCATGATGTCAGTGGTTGGTTGATTGATTGATGCCTTAGGCAGAATATACGAACTATAACTACAGTAATGTGTGCTATGTAGTATGCAATGGCAGTGAACATCACTCATTAGTTTAAGGATGAATCGGATCTATGTACATAATAACGCTACCAACATCCAATGGCCGGACCCGCTGTTTTTTCATGGTTCAAGAACTCATAGTCAAGGGAAAAACAGAATAGTAATAGAAAGCAGCTAATCCTACAGATCGTCCACTCCGCGCACCTTGGACTTCTTCTCTCCAATTGCCTTCTTCAGACTGCCCACAATATGCTGCCGGCGTTGCCGCTTCGTCTTCCACTGCGCACTCTCCTCCCGGGTGACGAGCTCTCCGACTCCTTCCACCTCACGAAGCCGACTAGCCCGCGCTGAGCCGTTGATGCTTGATCGGAAGCCTCGTGTAGCAGAGTCCGGTGTATGGTATGCGCTGTTGGGTCCGTCAGATCCGGGGGTGGTTGGGAACCGTCCCATGCCCTTTCGCGGGGTTGTGAAGGGTGAGCCTTCCCGGCTGGCTGCTGCCGGGGCCGAGGCGTCGATGCCTAGTTTCTTCAGCTGCATCTCCAGGACGTCAATGTCGCTGCGCTTGCTTTCGGCCATGTTGGTCATCGTAGCAATCGTAGACGTCACAGCTTCCACGGTCGGCCGTCTCATAGCTTGCCGGGAGCCAGTGCCATCGGGACGAGGAGCGTCGGCTATCTTGGCGCGAAGGAGGGACACTGCCGACTCGAGATCCGCCAGCTTGGCCTGGATGTCAGTCGAGGCAGTGCGGAGATCTTGCTGCAGGTTCGCCTGCTCTGCTGAAAGAGGCGCAGAGACGATAGCTGCTGCATCGGTGTGGGCATCCAGAGTCTTCCGGATGCTCGCGCACTGGCCCCGAAGCGTCAGGATATCCTTGCTCAGGAGCTCCTGGCAGGCCTTCAGCTTGTCCTCGACCCCTTGCACCCGCTGCTGTTCGAGAGAGCCGGCAAGCATGACAACAGCATCGTCCAGTTTCTCGATATCGCAGAGCAGTAGCTTCTCGTCAAGGATAGCAGCTGGGTGTTCCTTATTTAATAGCTCGACCCAATCACCACTTTGCGATTGCTTCTGGTACAAAACAAATGAGGCCAGTGATCGAGCATTGATGCCCAGTGTGTCAACCATGGAGTTGATGTCCCGGTATAGTCGTTCGATCTGGCCAGGAATACCAGGCTTGCTGGTCTCTCCGGCATAATCCTGGTGAGGCAGGAAAGGATCCAGCGTCGGAACAGGCTCCAGAGGTCGGGCGAGATCTGCACGGAGCCTCTCGTCCTCATCGTCGTCCGAAAGAGCCTGAGCTTCCTCTTCCATTTGCTTGGCCTTGAGGTCCACGGGAGACTTCTCCTTCTGAGCAACCTGCGGTTTCAGGAGATTTTCACGCTTGACGGCCTCGGTGAGGGAAGCCTTGCGTGCAGCAAGAGTGCTTCCTGGAGCCTGCGCAGCATTGGGCTTCTGGCCCCCGATCTTGAACCGGTTCTTCTGAAGACCACTCCGTACGGGACTGGGCGACCTTGGAGGCTCCCGAGTTTGGAATGTCGGGAACTTTCCAATCTCCCCAAACAAGGACCGCTGTGCCGGGGGCTGAGCGGGTGCAGGTTTAGCAGCTTGCGAGAACAAGCCACCCTTAGTCCCGAACCTGAAGGCACCGTCGGGAGTGGCCTCTGGACTCGCCTCTGCCGACTCTGGTTCGCTGATATCTCGGGAGACTTCTTCACCGCTATCTCCAAAATCAGACTCGTCGCCCTCCTCTTCTTCCTCTTCCGCTTCTTCCTCGCCTTCCTCACTCTCCTCTCTTCCAGACTCATCGGCATCGGATTCGTCAGGTACTGGACCAGGCTCTTCCTGCGATGCTGGTGGCTTCCACGTAGCTGGATCCGGAGGCAACGGCGCCTCTTCAGCTTCAGCCTCGTCCACTTCTTCTTCGTCGTCTTCCTCTTCAGGAAGCTTCTTCGCGAAATCCGGGGGTAAAGGTGGCTCTCCTCCGACATCTGCCGCGGCAGGTTTCGCCTTGACAGTGAAGTCGGGAGGAAGAGGGGCGTCATCAACAGAACTCTTAGACACATTGGACGATGCCGAAGTATCGCCCGGCCCGTACGAAGCCTTGCTGGTGGGGTCAGGGGGGAGAGGGGTTTGGATACTGGAGGCAAGGGGAGTGCGATGGGCGTCTTCAGAAGGCGTCTTAGCTGAGGGTGGTGTAGCAGCTGTTGTCTTTTCAGAGGGGGTAGCCAGCGGGCTTGATGTGGGCTTAGCGGGTGAAGCATTGCCGAACAACGAGAATGGAGACTTGGTGGTAGCCTGGGGCTGGCCGAAAGGATTGGCCGGCTGCTGACCAAAAGGATTGGGAGGCTGCGGCTTGGAGCCGAAAAGGGAGGTCGGTGCAGCGGTCTCGGTCTTGGAGGGCGCTCCGAAAATAGATGGCGCAGGTCCCTTAGATTCAGGCTCTTTGGACTCAGGCTTCTGCGGAGGCGCAGGTTCGTCGTCCATATCATCCATTGACTCGGTTGGTGGACTAGTCTTGTTGCTGCTAGATACCATGTCGTCCATGGATTCGCCAAATGAGAATAGTCCTGAAGGCTTATCTGGCTTAGGCCCATCGTTGACCGCAGTACCGTCGCCCTTGAACGTAGATCCTAACACGAAGCCACTAGAGCTTTGTCCAAAAGCGCTCTTTGTCTCGCCCGAGGTTGGGGGAGGGAACGCAGTGTCAGTTTCGGTCTTAGCACCAAACGGCGACGGCACAGACGATTTCGCAAACGCGCTTTCTCCAGACATTTTTGCGAAGGGTGATTCGGTGGTGGTTTTTGACGCCGCAAAGCCAGCAAACCCTCCTCCAGAAGAGTTTGCGAAGGAGCCAAATCCTCCTCCTGTACTAGTAGTCGAGGCTCCAAACAGACTCTTACCCGGTGTTGACGGTTGTCCAAAACCTGACCCGCCGCCCAGTGCGCCGAAGCCGGACTTACCGAACTGGGGTGATGCAGTTCCCAAGGCACTAGGAGCGCCAAAGGAGGCCCCCGGCTGTGATGGGGTGCCGAAAGAAGGTGTGCCAAACGATGTCTTTCCGAAGGCCGGCGCCTGCTGGCTGGCACCCACAGTGGAAGTACTACCAAATGCCGGTGCAGCTGACGGTTTGCCAAAAGGGGATGCTCCTAGCGGAGATGGGCTGCCGAAAGCTGATTGTCCAAACGCAGGCTGCGCAGGGGGCTGAGGTTGTACTGACTGTGCTTGCGGTGCTGGCTGCTGCTGTTGAGCCTCTGACGCCAGACCGTGGTAAGGGATTTTTTGACGGACTGACTCGTTGTAGACGAACCACCAAGAGGACAGGATACCCTCGTTGTTGAGGAGTAGCAGGTTCGGCAACGGCGTTGAACTCTCAGCAATATCCTCGCCAGCGATCGGAGCCACAACATTCTCAGTGCTCGATAGATCAAAGCCTAAACCGATCACAGAGGTTTCTTCCGTAGAGTCTTTTAGCGGGAGGGAAGCTCTCTTGGTGTCATCGTTCACTTCGGTCGTAACAAAGAGCCCTGTGGTGGCCTTGGCGGCATCATCACTAGCCAGTGGTTGATCCGCTCTCGTGATCAAGCATACGTCGGTCGAAGCGGTGGACGATACAACAAGGACATCCTTCAAATGAGGTTTGTAGTCTCGGAGACGCGCGAGGAACTGGTAGGCAGGGGCGCGCTTGAAGCCAAATGGCATACACAATTCCGGCAATTTCTGGATCAAGAAAGGCGCATTCTTCCTTCTGGTGATGATATAGTAAGGGGAAGATGGTGTCTGGCCCATATCATCCTCCACAGCATTCGATGTGTAGACCATCAAGAAGACGTCATTCTCAAGCCAGGCGATAGAGGACACTGTACAGGTTAGAATTTGGGGAAACTTCAAAGACACGAACGTGGTACGCACCGTGATGGTTATCCTCCAGATCAGGAGGACGCGGAATAATATCCTTCTGAGCACCATCTGGAGCCATTTGGAATCCAGTGCCATCCGCCAGCCCTGCGACGAGCTGCTTGCCCTTGTTACTCCAGCAAACTGTGCTGACACCCGATTTCAACACCTGGCCATTGGGACCCGAGAGCAGGTTTCCGGCTTTCAGATCGGCTATGAGGAGATCGCCCCCGGTTGTGACAAGCGCAACAAGGGATGAGTGCGAGTCGTCCGACTGTGCGGGATTGGGGGCAAGGAAGCGAAAGGTGGCTCCATTCGTTGGGATAGACAAAGCCGGTTGCGCATTCCCTTGCAAGAGACTTGCCGTCTCAAACACCGAGAGCTGTGTACCATTCTCTGTCGCCAGTACTAGGGCGCTATCGCCTGAGGCAAAAGTGATATGCGTGGGCCGAGCGGGGAGAGGAATCGTTGCGCGCGGCTGGAAGGGCTTGGTCTTGACCTTCTCATCTCCTGTGGGTGCGGAAATAGCGGTTCTTATGTCGTTAGAGGAGGCGATATAAAGGGCGTCTGGCCCAGCACCGACAACAACGCCTTTTGTTGCTGCGACAGCGAGAAGGGAGCTCGTAGGGCTAGGAAGGGAATCTTCGGGCCAGGGAGTATTCAGTAATCGAACGTTGCTATCGCTGGACACGCCTTTAAACCCGACTTCCTACATTGATTGTCCATCATGTCAGCTCAAAATCGATTCAAACCCTCAGCGCCATTGCGACATACATCTGCAAAAACATCGGGAAGCTCGGGGCCCAACTCAGCGGCACCCCCAGCGGGGTTGGAAGCTCCAAAGCTGAAAGCCATTCTGAGTCTGTCGAAATCGGCCGAAATTGAACGAGGACGGTCGCCTAGAGATAACCGAGACTTTGGAGCATGGGGAGAAGGTGGACTTTGCGGCGAAGATGAAAAGGAGCGACGCTGGAGTGCTTGAGGACTCCGATTGAAGAGCTTCCAGGTGCGCGCAAAAATCTTGACCACCTCCCCTCAAGGGAAGGAAGTGGGATGAAAGAGACGGGGTTCACAACGACCCTAAGGAAAAGAGAAACAGCAGCACAGTCAATGACTGCCGATAATGCAGGAGTAACGCAACAAGAATGGAGATGGAGTTCGGCGCCAGATTCCCAGCCGGACAAAAACAGCGGAATTGCTCGCCCATTAGCTAATCCGTGACGTGCCTGAGGCCGCCGCGATCAGGCGCCCGGAGCTTCGTCACTCCATCAACTCGCAGCTCCTCCTCCGCCATCTCTCCCCGTCCTGCTATAGCTTCCTGCTCTTCCCCCGTCATCTGTGCCGGTATCTCATCTTTCTTCGTCAATCCTCAGCTTCTCTTCATATCAACTGAGCTTCAATTCTCCCAGCTCCTGCTGTTCCTCGCCCCTCTCCCACTACATCACCTCTCCACGCCGTCACCATGACAGGCTTCGATTTCTCCAACTACAACCGTAACGCGGCGCTCCACGCGAAGGGAGTTCCTCTCCCCAAGGCCACCAGTACCGGTACCACCATTGTGGGATGTATATACGACAATGGCGTTGTGGTATGTACCTACAGAGCAACCCAACAAGCTCCCTAGTACCCAAGTCGACGATCACGAACTCACCACATCTGGCATAACCACAGATTGCAGCAGATACCAGAGCCACCAGCGGCCCGATAGTAGCAGACAAGGTAAACACCCGTTCTCCCTCCTCCCCGAGCACTCACAACCACCCCAACTCAACAAACAACTAACACACATATCCCCACACCTCCAGAACTGCGAGAAACTACACTACATCGCGCCCAAGATCTGGTGCGCGGGAGCCGGAACGGCCGCGGACACCGAGTTCACGACGGCGTTGATCAGCTCGAACATCGAACTGCACTCACTTTCGACGGGCCGGCCCCCACGCGTAATCACCTGCATGACGATGCTGAAGCAGCACCTATTCCGATACCAAGGCCACATCGGCGCCTACCTAGTCGTGGCAGGTGTCGACCCCACCGGCATTGGTCTTTTCACCGTCCACGCCCACGGATCCACCGACAAGCTTCCCTACGTGACCATGGGATCTGGTTCCCTGGCCGCGATGTCCGTGTTCGAGTCGACATGGAAGCCGAACCTGGACCGTGAGGGTGCGATCGCCCTGTGCGCGGAGGCCATCAAGGCTGGTATCTTTAACGATCTGGGATCCGGTAGCAATGTCGATGTTTGTGTCATTGAGAAGGACAAGCCTACGCAGTTGCTGCGCAACTACATCAAGCCTAATGAGCGTGGCGAGAAGGAGCGCAATTACCGCTTCCCTAAGGGTACTACGGCTTATTTGAACCAGAAGATTATCAGCAAGGAGGATATGCGGAAGTATATCTCTGTTGAGGAGGCGTCGGGTGATCCTAACTTGATGGAGGTGGATGTTTAAAGGATGTGTTGTTATTGTTGTTGTAACGACTAGAGCAAAGAAAGGTTCTTATTTACTACTGCTTTTTTGTCGGGCTCGCTTTATCTTATCCTAAATATGGGCCCACACATGAATAATTGCCATGATGATTGTTGGAAATTGAGAACGGTTCGAAAAGTTATACTTGCGTAGAGCTGTAGTTGATACGCCAGAGGCATACAATATTTCCTCTTCAGTTGCTATAATCTACACTAGTAGTATACAGTCCCGGTGTATCAGACCAGGCTAGGTATCTAAAATACACCTCATCGCAACTCTTCGTACTCAGAACAACTCTCCCCTTCTTCCTCCCCAGAAAACCGATGTCCAATCCTCGGCGGCTCCATCAGCGCCTCGACGACATCCGCCCCCTCGACCTCCTCCACAACATCATAGATATACGCATACTGCGTAAGCGAAACACGTAACCCCTCGCGCCGAAAGCGTTCAACGCCCGCATGATACAAAGCACGCGCGATGGCCGGTTTGACAGGCGCATTATGCTTCACCAGGAAGACATACAGCCAATGCACGAGACTGTAGGACCGGCGCGGACTCAAGCGCCTCGAGCACGCGAGTGACACTGCCAGAAGGTGGATCATCTCTAAAGCGGCGTGCGGGTCCGGGCAATCGCTGGTCCTGGGCTCTGGGTAGTAGCGCACGAGGGCTTTTTCTGATGCGTTGGGGATAGGGATCCAAGATTTGGAAAGGGCGATTTTGAGAGGGGTGTGGGAGCGGAGGAGGCGGATGAGTGTCCATACGCTGCGGGAGTCGCCGGTTCGGGCGAGGTCGAGACCGTGGGAGATGAAGTCTGGGGAGGTGATGTCGATTTGGCGGGTCATTGTTTCGAATTTGGAGAAGAAGTGGGGGGTGGTTGCGTTGTAGGCGTCGAGGCTGGCGAAGATGTTGGCGAAGGAGGCGTTGGATGCGGATGTTTCCATGTTGGTTAGGGTGCGTCGGGTGGATTTGGTGAGGGCGTTGCGGGCTTTCAGGTCCACGGCTAGTATGAGGAGGCCGTTGGCTGGTAGCCCAAGGTCATGGATGCCTTTCATTAGGCTGCTTAGCAAGTCTTCGCGGGACTCAGTCTTCCTGACGGACTCGTAGAGGCCGAAGAGGCGTCTTATGGGCACATCAGTGGCTCGTACATTCTTCCTCCATAGAGGCCCGTCGGAAAGGCCTTTGCTGAGAGTGCGTAAAGCCCATATGCGTAAGATGATCTGATGTTGCAGCGGGATATTTGGCTCTGTTACATCGCGCTGCGATCGAACATCAAGCCATGCTTCCGATGAAACAAGTTGCGGGATCTCTTGAGCCTGCAACAAGCAGTCGTGCCACCGGCTAAGCAGGTCTTTCTTGTTCAACGCCAGAAATTCGGTTGTCGATATGACAGCAGCTGTTGCAAGATCCGGCTTGAAACTGCTCAGTATGTCACTCGCGTAGACTTCACCAGCGCCAGCTCGCAGCTTCTTGGGAAGTTCCAGCCAACGCGTGATGAACAACGTAGCCCACGAGCAACATGCCGACTCCAGTCTCTGAGCAGCAACGAGCATGCTCTTCGCCAAGGGCAAGTCCTTGCAGACATCCCTCTCCCATAAAGCGCCAAGCCACGCGTCAATAATCCCCTCGTCGAGATCACCGTGCCCATATATATCACACCGTCCAATTGCATCCCACATCGCCCGGTACATTGCCGTGATCGTATCCGGGGACTGTCTCATCTTCTCACCCTTCGCCGGTACTGTTTTCGCAACAGCCTCTATAACAGCGCAGAGCTCCTCAGGCGGAACAAGCCCAAGCTCCAGAGCCTGAACGAAATTGTCGAAAAGCGGGTGCCGCTTCCCCTGCCTTATTCCACGCGAAGCGATATGCTCGACCGCGGTCAAATAATTCCTCGCTCCGCGGATATTAAGCTGCGGATCATCCAGAAATGACACCAGCTCATCAACAGCCACCTCCCCCCTCCTCGAGCACGACAACAAGTGATCGAATATAAAACGACTATACCCCGGCTCTCGCAAAAGATCAACATCCAATTGCCGAACAACCCTCTTAACAGCCTCGACGGTACGACACTCCCTCAACCGTCTCCTGACATATTGATCGCGCGACACCTCATCAGACCCCTCTGGCGGCATATCCGGCCTCCCAAACTCAAACTCATCACCAACAACGTTACCACCCTCATTATACACTGGCGCAGACGGTGTCGGTATCGGAGGCGGCGGCGGTGACGGCGACGGGGTACTCAATTGATAAAAGTGCGAGCCTACAAACACAATCACCACCGTTAAAATCTTCCACCGACATCAAGCCAACAATTTAGGTCACTCACCCTTCGCCTTCCTCCCCTCCGTCGTGGTCGTCCATTTCATATGCTCCCTCCCATTGCGCCCAAACAAACACGCAATATCATCCAAAGGCCCTGTCCCCGCAATCCCAGCGAGGGCAGTATTCCTCCTCTTAGCGAGTCGTCGCCGAGCCTCCAATGGGCCCGGGACGCGGCTCTCGTAGCGTCGTTGGCCGTTAGCGAAACGTCGGAACGCGGAGGCTAGGAAGTCCTCGCTGATCCAGACGTGATCGAGGAGGTTATTCGATGATGGTGCATGCCTGTAGGCATGTCTGCCGAGAGACATGAGGTAGCGGGGCGCATGCGACGGCGGTGGAGGGAATTGAAGCAATTCGCGATGTCTGGGCCTGTCGGATGTGGTTGATTAGCAAAGGCGGGATTGGATGGATCGAGCTTGGAAGGTTTGGATGGGTGCTGAGTAAGCGGGCTGCCCCGAATTGGGGAACCGTGCTTTTGGGCTTAAGTAGTTACTAGGCTAGTAGCTAGTGGTGATTTGGGAGGTTCGTGCAGTGGTTTGGTTTACAGGTAGTAGAGATTTCCTGAATTTTCTTTTCTTTTATGTTTGTTTGTTTGGGTGAGATAGCCGGATGAGAGGAATATTGTCGTGAGGCTGATTGCTCGTGTTTCTGGTTTATGCTTGTATACTAAATGTCTAAATCACTGGCCTGTTCTATTCTTTGTAGGCCAAACCAAAATCATGCATGATCTGACAGCACATGTGGGTTAATTCATATACTATGTGCAAGAAGAGAAAGCAAAGTAGAGTGTAGGAAAAGAAAGGAGGCCCCTGCACGCCTTCTATGCATATATGATGTTTCTCTGTAGTCGATGGTATCTTATGCCAATGCTCGCCAACACACAAGGAAAACGTAAAGTATAAAGATGAGGACAGGCCCAATGATGATGAAAAATAAAATATGAAGTGAAGGCCAAAAGGGAGGTATGGACGCTAAGGAACGATAATTCGAAAGGAACGTTGTCTGTTTTGTGGTGCTTTTCTTTCGAAGCCGTAAACTTCGTGGTGAAACCTTTCAAGGGCTCCCTCGCTAAGCAGAACGTGGTTTTCTTCCTGTTACCACATAATAGTCCAAATAGGCGTGGACATCACGGTTTTGGATGGATTTTCGAACATCGACCAGGAAGACTTCGATCTCGGGCTTCGACCAACCAAGAATCGTGAGTGGCTTGTAAGACCAACCAGCTGCGGCTTCCAGCAGGTTTGTCTCGTTCCACGAACCAATCGTTCTCAGATGAGAGTCGGTAGACCAAGGGTTCACGGGTACTTTTTGAACCCGTTCCTGAACGTCCTCGAATCCCACTTCTCTCATCCAGCGTGCCAATCGATGGGCCACTCGAAACTGCCGGGGCGGGTCTGAGGCCTGGCCGGCACGATGGTGTAGATCCATAAGGTCTTGAAGGGCATATTCGCTGAATTTATCGGGGTCCTCTTCTGGCATGGTTCCGTCATCGCATTTCGGCTTCGGGTCAAATTCGTCGCACTGAACACTGCCACCAGGTTTGAGATGCTTGAAGACTTTCCGTAACAAATCTTTATATGATGGCAAGGCACCTGAAAGATGACCGGCATGGATGACGTCGAAGTGGTTGGGGCCCCATAGCCATTCGTCCTCTGTAACATCATCGACTAGGAAATGGACGTTCTCGGGGACTTCGTTCGGTTGTACAGGCGAAAGATCGGTCCCTATAATCTCGGCTGCTGGGAATTCAGACGCTGCATGTGGTGGAGACACGATGAGAAACTGTCCGGTAGGATGAGCTGGAAGGGATGGGGGGAAAGGGGATTCCTTTTTTCGCTTACCTAGTTCTATAGGCCATATACCAGAGCCGGTGCCAACATCTAGGATCTTCTTTGGGCTTTGGGGAGAAGCGAAGAGCAGCCGCCCGCGGTTGACCAATTTGAGCATGTGGTGTTGCATGTCCATACGGTCTAGCTCTTGCTCGTCGTTGGGATATAAATATGCTGGGGGGGATAAAAGAAATTCAGTCAGAGACGAGGCTGGCTCCGAGAGTGTCAAAGAGGCCTGCACATACAGCCCTCATGATATTTGTGGTATCGTCTTCCATATTCCATGGGGTAATCCGTTACACTGGCAGTCAAAGACTGCGTGTCACTATTGTCACATTTAGCACTAACACCACCAATAGAAGCGAAGATGCGAGTAACCAAGCAGTTCTTGCACCTCTAGCTCAATTTTCGGGGTATAGTTGGAAGAGTCAGTACTTACTCTTCACGACTAGATCCCTGCGACATGGTGTGTTAGTTATTACTAGAGGGGACGGATCGAAAGAAACAATGTAGACGGCGACCAAGAGCAAAAGCAACGAGTTGGAGAAAGAACCACTACCACCACAACCAACAAAAAAGATTGGTCCTTGTCAGGGTCTCAAGTAGTAGGGAAGAGCTCACAGTTGATCTACCAGTAGGCATTATGCGTACCAGGGGACTTGGGGAAACTGGAGCTTAAGAGGCCAGCGTCTGAGTGGGGGTGGGAATGGTAGTACGTAGGTAGTATCCAGGCCCAGGGCTCGGTAAGGCGACTTAGTCAGTGGATGCTCGACGAGGGTGTAAGTTAAATTGGTTTAAAAATAAAAACGATATCTCATAAGGAAATAGTATGAGAAATTCAATCCCAGCACGGACTTGATGGCCTGAAATTGATAAAAAGAAGGGTTTGTATTTACGGGGAAGTATGCAGAGATGGTAGTAGTAGTAGGTGGTGGCAGAGTATTGTAGAGACAGTCGTGGCGAAGAAGGGTTACAAATTCTCCGTTACTGTACAGGGTGGAGGGAAAGGGCATAGGATTTGAAAAATCTCGGAGATGTCATTCCAAAGTTGGAGAGCATCTGGGCCAGCCATATAGTATTTAAGATTGACAGGTGCTCCTCAGCACTACGGACTCTATAATTGTTGCTGGACAGGGGGGGGGGTCGGTTGACATTTGTGGGTAGGTAGCATTAGAAGTGGGTGGCAGAGGAGGGCCGTCGGCTGTCTTTTCCCAATCTCCTTCCCTGAACCCGACAGGTTGGATTAAGTTTGACTTTAGCAGGATGGGGGAGGGGAGGGAATATACCTAATCCTCCTCAAAGCTAAATAGAAGTAAGAAAATTAGAAAGATACCAGAAACTCTTGGCCCTGACTGGGCCAGACAATTACCATAATTAAGGGGCTTTTTTATTTGCGAGACAGCCATTGTACACCATTGGACAGGGAGAAAAAAGATATTATTTCAGAATAAGAATGATAAAAAAATGATAAAAATGGAGAGAAGAAAAGACAGAAAAACCAAAAAACTAATTAAAAATGAAATGCAAAATCAAAAATAAAGATTGGTAGGCCACAGTAGCTGGCCAGCCCAGTTAGGGTAGTACACTATCCCTATCTACTTGCAGTAAGACTTTTCGGTCCTTAGGCGGCGGTTTCTACTGTATAGTAATAAATACTCGCTATAAGGTACTGGGTACTAGGGGATCGGGGGGTACCCACGGGCGCGAAGGGGGGAAAACAATCAAAATTAATAGACTAAGAGAGGTGGAATACTCCAACTTTGCACCCAAACTACTACTCGTGTGAACCGAGTGGGTGGTTCTGTTCGGGTGGTGGGAATCCCAAGCCCATCCAATGTCTGATCCTAATCTTTTTTGACTTACTTGGGAACACTTGGACACTATACCTACCTCGTCCACACCTACCTAACTGGCTGGCCCAATGTCCGCAAAGCTGGGCTTCCCGCATGTTGCTTGCTGCATGTAGTCCATGTATGTAGGTGCTTAATTTCCCGTTTGTCTCTGCATTGTTGCCTTCCGATACGAAGTACGGTGGACGCAGGAAGACGCAAGTAGGTCATGCTAGTGGTGGCCATTCTTCCTGCCGAGCGTCACCGAGAAAAAGCCCCCCCTCAATTAACTTTTCTTGTCTCCAACACAAAGCTAATCAAATTCATTTTGACCCCCTTCGGAAAGTTCTCTCTTCTTCTACAGCTTCCGCTCGGAAACAACGGGTACTACCGCAGACGAATGGCCCTCCGATCCTTTGGGTTCCCGGCAGGGGTTCCATGATCACCTGAACCTGAAGCGACTTGAGGATCGTCTCCCATTCCTTCAGGTCGGAGTTGACCGTGGTTTCAAATTAGGTAGCCTCTTTTTTTTCTCAGTATGAGGGGAAGACATACACTAGCGTTCAATTATTGCGGCCAGGCCGGGGGAGATTGACAACGCATTCAGCAGTAGGTCATTAAGATCTGCCTAATTTTTTTCCCTCCGGCCCGTCTTATTTCTTCCTTTTTCTGCTTTTTATAATGGCCCCTCCCGCTGGGTATTGGTGCCAGGTTACTGGGTAGCTGCCGGACTAATCAGAATCCATAGCGACAGGAATAAAGGGAGAAAAAAGGAAAAGGGTAAGGAAAAAAGCACGGGCGTCCCAGGCTGCCGGGAGCAGCCAGCGACGGGGGGCGAAACACTATTACTAAATTGATAGTCCTGTGCATATCGGACTAAAAGACGCTCGCTAATCAGGGGCCCAGATGGTCGAGATGGTAAAGGTCGGTTAATAACTTAATGTTGGTCGGCATATCCAGGGTGGCGGCCCGAATGGTCCGGACATTTTCTTCGAGAAAAGCATTTGGAATCCTGACATGTCTCACAGATTGCTGTAGCTGCTGCCTTTCTTCCCCAGTGAAGAAGACGAAGATGAAGGGGAATTGCATGATTTCCGTGCAACAAGGTGCAAGAGTAAGACTTCCACGGTACCTCCGGGATGGAACAGTGATACATCATCCAAGAGGGGAAGCAGATTGGGTGATCTTCAACCGAAATTGGGATCCAATGGTTGTTGGTGCCGCACCGCCGGAAAGTCGCATCCATGGACTACGACCCCAATATCCGACTGGGCTGAATTTAGACGGGTGTTGCGGCGCATGCATTTGCATGATCCTAGTACACAGTAAGATAAGCCTGCGTAATTTATCTTTGACTCTAGGAGTTAAATAGACTAACTGGCAGACAGCCAGTTAAGGATGCATGTCTCAGCATTTTCCCGGCCTTTTTCGGCCATGGATTTCAGTTCATCCCACCAGCTCTGTGGCTCTGGGATGAGAAATAACGAAAAGGGAAAAAATAGAAAAAGGGAAAAAAGGGAAGAAAAAGAGAAGCGATAATCAATCAAGAGCAGACGGAGGTACCGCAGTATCCAGTCTGTCGGGATACTTTTGACCCACCTTTTCGTCGGCGGAATTTCCCCTCCACTTTTGTCCCACTCGACCTCGACAGCTTCTGGTTGCTCCCCTTGGTTTGATTCCAAATTCATGAGGCCCACACTCCACTTCCAGCGATGCCGGGAAGCTCCCGTCTCTGAAGGGTGAAAGTTTCTTGTTGAGTCAAATGTCCCTTCTTTGGGAATATTGGCAGGTGTGTGTACTGTACTGTATATTGTAGATGTTTGGTGTAGTTACAGCAAGCAAAATCTCCAATTAGTTAGTAGCTCCAGGCCTGACCACATAGTAGCATAATCAAGCAACTCACCCGAACAATTGTTGTCACATGGTCACTCCGCATAGGGAAACCGGTTCTTCAACCACCGACAAGTATGAACGATGATGCAAACTAAGCTTGGACTGCAGTCACCACTTTCCATCCCAACTCATTCCCGGCTTTCGTACCCAAAGGAGGGATGAATACCCCTCCTCAACATCGTACGACAGTCGCAGATGTCTCATTGTTAATTTGAAATTGGTCGCTTGCACGGGTTTGACTCTGACTGGATCGTCGCCCCGCAGAAGCATTGTTGGTCGCGAGATTCCTGCTTAGCTACTAGCCTGACGAAGGTAATAATCGAAATATATTGGGCAAATGCCAAATGGTCCTAACAATCCCGAGAACATACTAGTCTATCGGTAGCTTAGCATGGTAGTCCCTTCCAAGAGAGTGCATTGTCTGCAGTTGGACTGATTCCGCCCACTTCGGTGTCGGAAAGGATTCCCATCATTCAAGTTTACCTGCATGCCATACTTGAAGGTACTAGTCGATCAAGACTCGGCGCAGTTGAACGTTTCCATCATTCCTGCGATAACTTCAGGTACCTCAGCTCAAGCTGGAATATGTATGATGAAAGTTGAAATTTGATCCTCTCCGCCATCCGAGATTGGCATAGACTTGGTGTTGTAGGAAAGGAAGTGAAATACCAACTTCGTGCCTGGCATTCGATGAATTGTAAAGTCTCTGTTCAGCGCTCACACTCATCTGGGCAATCTTACGGATACGGAAGGACTACTTAGATGACTTGCCTCCCGGGTAATCTGGGTAGGAAATGATACGTGTATGGTATCAAGAGCTGGCCTTCCGTCGGGATCTTAGAAATGACCATAAACAATGCTCTTCTCATCAATTGCCGGCCAAATTTTAGAAGTCCAAGCCATCACGCACCTCTCCACCCAGTCGCTATTGCAAGAGAAGTGCCTGACTGGTACCTTGATGGATTTTTTGCCGGGTCATACATGAGATGATCGCCCTGTTCTTACAATACCGCTGGTGTCAGGGTAATACTTCGCTTTCCTCCCCGTCGAATAATCAGTTCACGTCAAACGAAGCCAGCATAGGAATGTCCCTCCATCGCCAATATCAGCTTTGCGGTCGTGTATACATGGAGCAGGGTTTACAGTGCCGAACTTATCGTGCGATGCCATGTTTAATTTATTTAGGTTTTTCTTGAATGATGTCGTTGAAGCCCATCATACCATCACACTCACGATGGCCTCTCGCTTTCCCTGGTCTGAGAAGCGTAATGCTGGGAAAATCTTGAGCTCAGCAGTGATGTGTCCTTTTTAATTTTCTTGCACATAGGGATCTGTTTTCTTCAGATCCCGCGCTGCATGATGCATATTCCCATTGATACGAGCAAACAGGAGACAAGTGTCCCCAGTAATCATTCGCTAGTCTGGGTTTGCATGTCCCACCCGCAGGAAAGGATAGCGAGTCATCTTGAGTCCCTGCTGCTCGGAGATTGGGTGATTTGTCCCAGTTTTTCGGAATAGCGCTATTCAATGTTATACCTCGTATATTATACATTAGGTAAAGAACCCTGTTGACCCATTACAGGGATTTCAGTGGAATGGATGATGGAGCCGAGCGAAACGGAAGACTATCGGAGAGGCCGATGGAGGCCGTCCAAAAGAGATACCTAGAGGTTTAGCCTAGCGGGGTGGAAGGGAGGCAAGAGGGGGGGCCACCATCGAAGAAAAGGAAGGACTCCAAGTGAGACTAAGCCTGCTCCGATCATTTGGGGGTCGAGCTTTTTAGCGGAGGCGCGGACTTTGCTAAATGAAAAAAGAAAAAGAAAAAAAAGCCCCATCTCCTGGAGTGGCAGGACCAGGCCGTCTCACTTCCATACACTAGAGGACGTAAGAGCCTAGCAAGTGCCACTCACTAATTCTCAGAGGAGAATAGTGACGGCTGGGCTACTGCATGCTGAGATTGTCCGTCAATCACCATGGTGGACTATCAGACTGATCACTCCAACGGCTTTTTCGATCCCTGTCACTGGAGTGGCTCCCTTCTCTTACCAAGCCAAGTCAGATCTGCTACCTAAGTAAGTAATTGCTATCACCGTGATTGCTCTGGCTCAAGACCCGGCGTTGTCCGGCTCTTCTTGAGTACTACTGCCAGCTAGTAGCTCTGTCTCCGTGGTCGCTGGCCTTGTTTAGCCCTTGCAGCCGACCCTCCTTCCATCCTTCAAATGACCTTGACAACCGAGCCGGTGCCGAAAATAAATTCAAGATAGCAGCTAGTCTGGAACGACCTTCCCCAATTCCTCCCAACTAGTAGCTAGCATGCGTCCTACTACTAGATTCCACTGGGTGAGATCTCGGCTTACTTGTGGTCTTTCACATTATTGACCGGTGCAAATGTCTGAAGGTCTACGGCACCTCTAACTTTCAGACTATGGAATTACTGCTGTAACAGTTTAGTGGACTATCACGTATCCATCCTACATTACTGCTACTGTCTTTGTAGCGGTGTATGGACGGCGGTGGGGACCCCAAAATGGTGGTGATGATACTTCAGTCAAGGAATTTTTCAAATGGCATGACGACGACAAATCCAAAATGTTATTGTGGGTTGTTACCCAGAACAAAGCTTAGCAACAGCAACGGTCTATGTAGGTACAACAGGTACAACAGGATCACAGAGTGCGACAGTGTCAGGATCGCGGTGTGCTTTGCAATGAGCTCCCAAGTGACGCGAGACAAAAGGGATCCCAAACGGGGCTGCGGCGCGCATGCCCCGTAGCTCGGGTGGGCATGGTTTACGCATTCTTGGCTCTGATAGGGGAAGACTCGTCTGCGCCAGGTAAGAACGAGGAAGAGAACGACATGCCAAGTCCTGCGAGCTTCCTAGACTAGATCCCCATAATTACTGGTTTCTGATGTCCTCGACACCCTCAAGGACGCTCTCACCCGCCACAAGGCGTCGACAGGGCGGACTTCCGCATGCGGATACTTTCCCTTCATGTATACCCAATTATACTCCCCCGTTCCCACCAGATCCTCCGTTTCACCCAGCTACAGTCGGGTCATTGTTCATTCAACGCCTCCGTAACTGTCTCGCTCTTTAACCAAAAGGGTATTCTGCTGCTTTCTTCTAGGCTATACCATGTTTCCGAGGAGGCGACATTCCCGCGCTAAGCTGGGAATTACTTGCATGCCTGGCAATAAGTGGTTGTAACCATGTCACGGCGCTCCCAGCGTACTGGATCTGGGACTCACCAAGGCGACCATGCAGAAGATAACGCCTTGGTCTCTTGTTTTAGTCTCCGGATCTCAAAGCAGGCCGGACATTTTCTGCCCCGTACCCAGTCAAAAAATGAGCCTGGGATGGAGCATCCCTACCCTCTCTATTGATGAGCATCACAGATACCGTTTCGTGCTGGGTGCATTAATGAACTAACCAACCAGGTTCCATGGAAAGGCCCTCCTTTCCTATCACTGCAGCGTTAAAGAGATTCCTGCCGTCCTCGAATCAGGTCTCTGCACGCATTAGCGGAGATCTTCACTACGTTTTACAGTCCCGAATACTCCGTAGTACTGCGGTCCAAGACCGGCAAGGCATGTCCTAGGTACAAGCTGCATGACGATGCTAACACACCGCTGTGGAGATTTGGTTTTAGTTGACTGCATGTGCCTTTGCCTAAAGCAAAAAGCAATGATGTTACATTGCAGATAGCTTGCATGATGGATCCTGGCAAGTATAGGCTGGGATAGTAAGAGCCAACTTAGTGGAATTCCTTCATCTCGAGTCCTTGTGGACGGTAAGAGGGGATGGGATGGTGTGCTGGCCTGGCGGACGATCTGTTTCGGGCCAGCTCAGCTCGTGCCATGCTCCCTGAATAGTAGTATCTACTAGCACTATGGGCCGTCAATACCAAACGATGAACGAATCATCAGCTTGCTTTTTAGCGTCCAGGATTCAGATTGCTTTTCTTGGGACATGATCGGGTGCATTAGCCAGCTGTCTCGCGCATGACAGACAGGACCCAAGGCCGTGGTCGTGTCATCGTTGCAGAGGCCAAAGGTTAAGACTTTGGGGGGGAGGGGGGAAGGAGAGACCTTTTTGGACCGGAGAGTTTGGTTTCGGGCGTCCGGGATTACTATCCCCAGCAGCCATTCATGCCCGGACATCTTTAAGAAATTGAACGCTTACGCTGCAGATCTTGCCTCCCCCAGGCATATGAAGACCAGTGTAAGAGAAGTCTCTATCTGGATGGTAAAATCCTTCCTTCTTGACAGCGTTCTGTCATCATGGTAAATTCTTCCTGCTGCGTACTTTTGTTTTGGTCTCCTACGTACAGTCGAAAAGGGCCAGCTCAAAACTCTCACCATGCTTCATTTCTATAATACAATACTATTTTTTTCAGCCTTGGATCTCCGAGTCCTTGGGCTCAATACCACCAACCTTCCTCTATTCTGCATATATACAAAGTACACCTCCTCATGGGGATAGTAGCATCAGGGCAATGGGTGGCTCCATTATTCTGGGTGGACTGGTTGGAGGACGAGAGACGGCACTAAGTAAGCAACAGATTGAACTCCAGCGTCGCCCAGGCGTCGAATCGCAGCGAGTCCCGAACAGGCAAGAGGCATGACTGGCCAGCAAGTCATGTATTTGTCCCCATTTTCCCAATCCCCAATTCCCAATCCCCAATTCCCAATTTCCACCTCTTTTCCAGCCATGGAAGGATCCGCCAGATGAACTTCTCCACCCCCAAACTCATCCTTCATTTGATGCGCTCGTCCAGGCTAAGCCCCGTCCTGGCAACCGTGCCTTATCCCTGGCTTTCTTCGTCCATGGCCCTGGGACGGCTATCTATTCATCTCTCTCTGCCAACGAGATCTGTCTGTCCCTTCCCCAAGATCTATCGTGGCTGGGCCCTCTTTCATCCTCTCTGTTCTCAACGCCTCCCAGAGAGTTGTGGCTGACCAACAACACCCATCTTGTGAAGTCGATATGCGTGGCTGCATGCCTCCCACTTTGCCAGGCAACAAATTCCCCTCCTCCCGTATCCACCGGGATGCAGGAGCTCCCAGCTAGTTGCATTTGGTTTTCCTGCCGATTACCGCAGGAATCTTGCTCTGATGTTCGGGGAACCTCGGGTTAGATGATACTAACGCAAGAAAAAGGCTCACTTCGACCATGTGAATGAATCCAGACTCAATTTACCCCGCCATCATCGCGATGATAGGACACCTGCCTGTGGCCGGTACGCTCTAAAATAGATCTAGCGAATGCCGCTAATACGCGGTCTGCATCTTAATACGCACGCCCGAACTTGATCGTTCTCACCGGAGCACGACGATGAGATGCACCTCTCACTGTAGTGCAGTGGGCCAAAACGGTGATGGGCAAGGACACACAGCAGGAGACGCTGTCACAGGTTAATTAGCCTCCCCCCTCTTGCGTCTCGTTCACTTTCCTCCTCCGTCGATCCCACAGGAGCGGCATCCTGGTCTATGATCAGTTGGGCTCTCGGACCATAACAGGGATCCTAGGATACATACAAGGTTTCTGGGACAGAGTCGTCCAGTTCATTACATACCTTTAAGTATCTCCTCGCTAGAACAAATTGGGGGAGCGGGGGTGGCTACATATCAACAATTGAGTATGGTGCTAGTCAGGTGTGGATTTGAGGAGTTTCTGTAAACAACGTTCATCATTCACTTGGCATCCTAGATTACTGACTTGTACCGAAACTTAGGCTTACAAAACACAACAAGACACACATCTTCCTATAAGCGCCCAAACGGTTGGCTCACGGCCATCTCAAGTCGCGAGAGCCCTCTGCACAGAGGCTATATTGGCCTCCATAGGCTGCACCTTGTCGGTCCTATACACTAGTGTGAGATAACAGTCAGGGAAGTGGGTAAAACTCCAAGGACCAAACCCACCTAGTCGTGATGCGAATATCCGTCTGAATCCTAGCGATCCCTTCTTGGTGGATCAGCGTATGGGCGTACCCGATGATTTGGGATACCTGATCCCAGGATCCCTCTTTAAGCCAAATATATTAGCTTTGCAGTAGCAAACGTGGGATGGCATATGATCCCCGAATCAGAACGCTACATGGAAGGCCGTACATCGCGCTCCATGCAGAGTTTGGGCCCATATACGAGAATTTCGATCCAACATCAAGGGGATTTGAATGAGCGGAAACATACCAACAATAGTTCCAGTGGCGTGCATCTGAAACTTGAGACCAGAGTTCTGCATCAGACGCTGGATATCCGCGACCTGCTTCGAGAAAGATGCGCTTTGAGAGCCGATCTAAGCCACGGGTGTTAGAGCTTGGTATCGACCGATCCATGTTCTGCCTTCGTTAAGCTAACTAGAACACAAGGTGACAACATACTGGAATAAGAGAGAAGTCTGCAGTGCAGTTCTCTGGAGTCTTCAAGGTAGCCATTTGGACGATGCTTGTTACGATACCTGGCTGTAGCAATTACGCGTCGTTGTCTGGTTAGGGTCTACTAGCTACAAACTCCCTAAGTGCCGCATGCCCTTTATTTACTATGTGAGACGTTGCTAATCATGATGACGTTCAATTAGACTAGAACTATACCGAACTATGTTATGCGAGGCACATGCCTATGAGCTCACTACTATGAAAGCGCAACACTCCCTCGAGATTAGAGTTTCGGTGGCTTCACCTTATCAGCCCAGGTAGTATGTCTCATCAACGGTTCTCCCGCGCCGCTGGGCTGGCTCGCTCCCACGAACATAAACATCCTCGAACAATACATCCGAAGTTAAGGGTGGTTCTGCCATCTTCTCCGCTTCTTGAGCTTCACGGTCAACTTTGCGTCGGATCTCCTTATCCATCGTCTTCGCCTCATCGTCGCTGAACACGCCCCATTCAATCAACTTTTCTCGATAAGTCGTGATGGGATCATGCGCCCGCTCGGCCTGCACCTCGTCTTTGGTCCGGTACGCTGTCCCCGGATCAGATACCGAGTGTCCCGCATACCGGTATGTTTGGAATTCATACAGCAAAGGTCCGTTCCCGCCCAACACGTAGTCTTTGCCGTACTTCATTGCTGCTATCACCGCCAGAACGTCCATTCCGTTGATGCGGAGACCTGGAATGTAGTATCCCCGTTTGTAGTATTCGGTCATGGCGGAAGCGCGCTCCACGGATGTGCCCATTCCGTATTTATTGTCTGCAACAACACACAAGATTAGAAAATGAGGTCCGGGGTGATCCAACACAACACAAGAACAACCATGAAAATCAATAAAGATAAAGAATATCATGCGAACTCACTCTCACAACCAAAAATAACCGGCAACTCCCACAACTTAGCCATGTTATACGCCTCATGTACCTGACCCTGATTCGCAGCCCCATCCCCATAAAGATTCACCGTCACCTTCTTAGTATCATCATACTGCTGCGCGAACGCAATCCCCGTCCCAAGGGGCACATTCGACCCCACAATGCCATTCCCACCAAAGAAATTCTTAGTGAACATATGCACCGAACCACCCTTCCCATGACAAATACCGTCTCGACGACCAAGTAGCTCTCCAATGATAGATTTGACACTCCCACCCCGCATCAACGTGAATCCGTGGGCGCGGTACGCAGTAATAACCTTATCTTCGGGGCTGATGCCGTGTTCCACCCCCACCGCGACGGCCTCTTGGCCTGTGGAGAGGTGGCAAAAGCCACGGACCTTCTGTTCCTTGTATAACTTGTCGGCTGCAAGTTCCAGGCGTCTGGGAAAGTTAATTTGGGGGTCCAGAACGATTGTTATTGGAAGGGAGGGGAGGGGGAATGAGAGAGAGACCTTATTAGCGACATGTCATGGTAGAGTTGTTTAAGTTGGCCTTTGGTGGTTTCTAGGCTGTAGGGAGGTGGATCAAGGTTGTATGTTTCGAAGCTGTCGTCTGCTATGGGGACACTGAAGGGTTTGGTATCCTCCTATAGGGGAGGGGTTAGTTCTGTTGTATCCTGGCATAGGGGTGAACTGGGCATGGGGCTGAGCAACGCACTGTAGGGAGATCTGAGATGTTCGAGACATGGGCCATGCACCGCCGGTATGGCAGGCCTGGACGTGTCCAGCGGAGAGGTCCCTTGGGTTTCAAGGATCTCGTGAGCATGGTTCCTGTGATCTGGCGCTCGTGGTGGCGGAGTGTGTGAGGCGTGCGCTCTTCGGCGGGCTTTCTGGGAGGAGGGAATGGGGTTGAATTCAACTGGAGATTCTTGATGAGTAGAGGTTAGTAGAGGTTATCCTGCCACCGCTGATAGTGCTTGTAAGAATGGAAGAGTTCATCATTCTAGATAGGTGGATGGGTTGGTGCACCCCCGAGTCCTTGTAGTGACGCAATACTGAACTCAATCGGTAGCATGGGTAAGTTGAACAAGCATGGATGGCTGGTCTGCCAATGAGAGTCGGCCATTATGTGTCAAATGGCCAAGCTGCATTCACGGTTCCTTTTCCTGCTCTTCCGCTGGTTCGTTCCCCTATTGTTCTGGCTCTCTGTTTAGCTGAGATTTGGTTGCTATGCAGTCTCTGCTAGTAGCGCAGCAAAATCATGGGCTTTAGGGCTGGTACAGGCCGGGTAGGCCATGGTAGCTGGTTGGTATCTTTTCGATATTAATAGAGGGCTTCTCGGGTCCTGTTGAACGACAACAGAAGGAAATTTCAAATCCGTCAGAAACCGCGTGCGAAGTATAAACCAGAAAGTAATATGGCGGAGTATGAGCAACAGCCATGTTGTTGCCTTGTTGCCTGAACGCACGGACCAGGCGATGGCGGGCTTGACGCGTGACGCGAATTGGCTGACTGAGGAATCAATCCATTAACGCGGTCCGCATTGATCTAATCGGCCACGAGCTTGCGTCCGAGGCCATCGACTCGTGCAACACCTATGGCTCTCCGCAGACTCACCTACGACACTGACCATTCTGAGTTGCGATGAGACAAGGTGAGAGTACGGGTATAACCGGCACCACGACTAGTCAGGGACAATTTCAGACACCAGACAAGCCTCCTAGAGTACGTCCGGCGACAGAGACCAACGCGGCCAAGGCAGCATTAGCCAGGACAGAGCTCCCTGCGTCCTCTGCATCGACGTCGAGATCCTGGAAGAGAAGCTCTTTCCCCGGTCTGCCGGATCAGCCGACACTTACGCAGATTGACTTCGTCACGCCAAAGTCCCAGTACACGGGGTCTGATGGCGATGACGATGATCTCGACTACATCGACAGCAAATCACGCGGCAGGCGACGGGCAGATCCTGAGGTGATTCAAATTGATGATGATTCCGATAATGACGCCGATTATCAACCGCCATCGCACTTGAAGCCGAAGCCGGCTGACATTCGTGGAGTCAAGTTCGAACGAGGTGCAAAGAATGCCGTCCCCAAGCCGAAAAAGAGGAGCTCCCAAGGTGGCGGCGACTTCAAGCAGAAGCGCAGAAAAAGCGGCGAGGGCAGTAATATCAGCAAGAAAGACAAGGAAAAGGCGAAAGGACATAAGACCCTCACTCAAATGGACTACGTGCGACGTTATCTGAAGATCGAACCGGACGATGATGTGAAATTGGACTATACTTACATTACTCCTAAAAAGAGCGATGGTCAGGCTAGCCAGCAAATGCACTCTCGGGATTCTGAGAGTTACCAACAACAGGATGATCGTCAATTCAAAGCGAATGGGCGCGAGGCACAGAAAATCAAGGATGAAGAAGGTGCGACGCTGACAACGGAAGCTACGAATGATCGGGAAGCGACCGAAGCTCCAGTGACACCAAAGAAACGCTTCAAACAGGAGATACCCTCGTCCCAGTCTCCCGAGAGTCCTGGTATTGCAATAATTACATCTTCTCAGTTCCACGGCGCCACTCATTCTCCCCCAAAGCATGTAGCTGCCGGCATTCCCGATCGGCATATCAAGGAAGAATCACCTGCGATGCATCGTATCAAAGAAGAACCTCACCAAGATTCAGAGCCAATGTTGCTATTTCCTAACGATATATTGCCGGAATCCGAGAATCTAGACTCGCCGATTTCCCGTCGAGAAGGTACACCTCATCAAACATCGGCCGATCAAGCAGAGACGCCCACGAAACCAGCTCGTCTACATAGCAGTCCTGGGCTTCTAGTCTCCAAAGAAGGAGCGATGCCTTCACAGAGGACGGTAATATACGAGACAGATGCGGAGAGCGACTACGGCGACCTTGAAGACGATTTACCCGACGCTCCTGCTTCTCCCAAAAGCCCAGAGCCCGTCGAAGGAGACCCTGATGCAACTGATGACCTTGACTTTGATCCCTCGAAAGACGATTCGCAAGACCAAGATCTTCCGCCCATGGATTCATCCGGACTGGACGTTGAAACAGAACTCCCGCTTCCGGAACCAAACCCCACCTCCGAAGCATCGATATATTACCAAAGGCTGCAGCCAGCTACCCAATTTCCCCTTGGTACAATCCCGACGTTAAGCTCCCAGAAATTGGCTGAGCTGTTTCCAGAAGATTCAAATGACCAGCAAACCCTCCGGACCATGTCACCCCTGCCGTCATCTCCTAGAATGGACAGTCGTGCAATGTCCAAACCTGGCATACCAGCAGTTAGCCAGACCCAGGCACAAAATGCCGCCAAGGCTCCAATGGAGATGGTCCCGGAATCCTCACCTATCGCGCGGCAAGGAAACGGCATCCGAGCAAAGGAGTTCATTCCCCCTGAGCCCCTTGCGCGAAGGGACGTGGTACAAGTGGAGTCTTCACAGCCAGCAGACCGACTCCACAAGAAGAATCAGGAGGAAAGTTCCGGTCCTCGTGGAATTCTGACTGGCAGCCAGATCCTCACATCAAGTGTGATGGAAAGCGTGCCACTTCCGGCCTTCTTAATGGATAGCCAAGATAGCGTTGGAGAACCCTACAGCTTACCAGACTCGTAGACTCTACATGATGGGACAGCCCGATATATCACGACACTAATGAGACACGGCATCGAAATACCCCATGAGACTAGATCATATATAGCAAACAATCATAGTATATTATATCCCTCGCTCACAAGTGTTTCAAGTCCCTAGTTGTAGTAGTTCTTCACCACGTGGGAGGTGTCAGTGAGTAGGCGGTCGGGCCGTCGTAGCCCCGGGAACGAAACCGCCCAGTTGACTGACCAGAACCACCCTCCGCATCCCTCATTCCAATCCACGATATGCCCTCCAACTTCATCTGAGTATCCCTCTCTGATTCTGTCCAACTCTCCCGCAGTCATGGATGTAGCCTACGACCACATCCAGGAGGAGATCTTCTCCTCCAACGACCCCGCCAAGAAAGAAAACAACAGCAAGAACAATAACAACCCCTCCGATGCACCCGCCACCAACTCAGACCGCCCCAACGTCGACCTTAACGCCGAACTGCAGGAAACCTTCCGCGCTTTCTCCGCAAGCCCCTGGGGTGCACGCATCGGTGGACTCTGGGACAATGTCCGCAAACAAGGCGAAAGCTACTACGAAGGCGCTCGCCAGGAATACGCCGCCGCCAGCGAGGAAGCCGCCAAGGGGTTCTCGGATCTGAAGAGTAGTATCGTCGGGCGCACGCGGGGGTTGTCCCTGAGCACGGCTTTCAACAATAACATCATCGGCGCTGGCACCAGTACTACAACTGAGCAGGAGACGGATACATCGTCATCTACGCCTAAGAATGAGACCGGAGATAAGGAGAAGGCTGGACCTTCTGCCAGCTCGGATAACAATAATGAGGGGTTCCTCTCGCGGTTCAAGGCCGAGGCCGCCCGCCGACTCAAAGAGATCGAGAAGGCTGAGGAAGCAGCCGACGAAGCTATCCTGCGCTTTGGGATGAACATCGGACAGAAGTTGAAGGATGCGGTCAGCATTGTGCCGCCGTCTACGGACTCGTCGTCGGACAAGCTTCTATTTGAGAGTAAGGATGCAGATGGGAAGCGGGTTATTCATGCTACGCGGTTCGAGGCGCAGCTTCATGTCATTCATTCGAACTTGGAGAGTTTCTCGAAAGATCCTGTGAGTGAGGAGTGGCCTACTTTCAAGCAGTCTTTCAACGTGGACAATAAGACGGATGCTATTGCCGCCGACTTGGAGAAGTATCCGGAGCTGCGCTCCGCTATGGAGAAGCTTGTCCCGGAGAAGGTGGAATACGCGGTCTTCTGGTGTCGTTACTACTTCTTGCGTTTGGTTATTGAGACCGAGGAGCAGAAGCGGAAGGAGCTTCTCAAGGGTATGCTTTTCTCTTTTTCCTCATCTCCCCTCTACCGTATATATACCATGGCTCTTATCTCTAACTTGCCTTATAGATGTCAACGTCGACGAGGAAGAAGTCAAGTGGGACGATGATTCCGATGACGACACCGACTCTCCCTCTACGCCTCAAGTCCAGCAATCTACCGCAACCGCCAAGGCTACCACTGCCACCCCTACTGCCACTGCTACCGAGAAGGATACCCTAAAGCCCACGGAACCCCGCCGGTCCAACGACCAACAGTCCCAGCCCGACAGCGAATCCAGCTACGACCTTGTCAGCGGTGCGACCAGCCGCACTCCTGCCAGCCCCAAGGAGAAGGCCAAGGATGAGGAAAGCGATGACGACTGGGAGTAAATGATGGGATGATTGCTTGGAGTTAATAAGCACAAATTTTGACTGCGTCGTATAGTTGCTAGAGATTCTCTAAATTATTGACTGACCACTGGCTGGTCCGAAAGAGAGAAAGGATTCCCTGTTTCCCTTACATATGAGTTGATCGCGGTGCGAGGAGTTGCGGTGTCGTTTGTTTGATATCTTCAGGCGTTAGGATTGCCACTCTGTTCCTTTCTTCTTTTCTAGTATCGTCGTTCGTTCCGCCTTTTCCATCCCCCCTACGCGATACGTTCTTGGTATTAGCAGTTGCGTGTTACCTTGGCTTTCTTGTTATTTTCTTCCCTGACAGTGCCAAATACGCCGACCTCCCCCTTTTTCTCTATTGGTATATGGTGCAAGCGTTCCTGAAAGATATTCCTGTTTTGGGACTAGATTTCAGAACGTGTAATCTATTGATATGCAAGTCTATTCACAAAGAGTATTCATAATGTTCCCATGTATAAACCCTTTTTATCGCATCGGTATCGTAGTCGTAACTTTCGTCATTTGCTTGATCTTGATATTGATATTCATATCGATAATGTGATTAAACGCACCTATCCTTCCGACGGGCCATCAGCATCAGCATTAACCCCTTCCACGACAGGACCCGGCGTGGACTTCCTAGAAAGAGGAGATCCTCCCCTCGACCTCTCACTCGCAAGAACAGCCGACGACGGTCCTCCGCGCCGAGCTCCACGGGACTTCGGATCCGATGACTGTACGGAAGCGGAGCGTCCGCACCGTAGCGGTGTCTCGGGAGTGTTCTCTCGGGACCGTAGATGGAATCCTCTGGTTCTACTATCACCAGGCGAGTAGGGCATTTCGCTTGTCTCGCGCGAGAATCGGAGAGGAGTACCCTCTGAAGTCCATGCGTATTGATAGTCCTCGCCTCTTCGTTTGACGGGGCTCTCGTCATACGGATCCCAGCCGACTCTGCGTCTTGCGTCAGCGCGGAGCCGTTGGCGGTGTTGCTCGTCGCCTCCGGCGCCGGTGGTTGAGGATTCCTCGAGGAAGAAGTTGAGAAGCTCGTCGCTGATGGATAGGTGGGATTGTTGCTGGAATTGTTGGAGGGAGGTGAGGCGGAGGAGGGTCTCCAGGAGGGATAGAGATGTGCGGATGTTGTTAAAATGGGGGTTTGAGACGGTGGCTGTGGATATGCGCTGCGTTGAAGAAGGGGTGCTGCGGCGAGATGGCGTGGCTGTGTTGTCGTGGAGAGAAAGCTTCGCCATCCTTTCGGGGTCGATGGATCCTGCTCTGGATGGTGAGGTGCGGTCCTCTTCTGCTTCGGATTCGGAGTCGGATGATTCTTCTTCGTTGTAAACTTCGAATGCAATCCATTCGGGGTCGAGGTCTTTGGGGAGTCGCCATTCCTCGGGGATGGAGCTTTTATGGAAACTAGGTAGTCCGGGGTTGGCGTTTGCCTCGTTGAGTTGGGCGTCTAGCTGCGCTTGAATCTCGTCGATTTCCTCCTCGTCGTCCTCTTGGGGATCCTCGGGGGCGTAGCCGGACAATGTTTCGTCCCGTTCGACCATGCGGCGGGGTGGGATGGCATTGATGTCTCTCTTCAGGAGGAGAACGGGGTTGTTGGTCTCTCCCTCGGTGTTTATGTTTAAGATCTTGCCGGTGTCTGCATAGAAGATCTTGGAAATCTCGTGGATTGGAAGAATTTCGCGTAGTCCTGCGGTGCTGACACCTTCGTAGCTGTGAGGTTGCGGTTCACTTTCGTCAAATGAATGGACTCTGCCATCATCCAAATCTTCGATAATCAACACCTGGTAGGCAAATTCGTCCATCCTTGCCTCGGCAGGAAGTTTGAAATGTGGTGTCTCGGACTGGGGCACTGCAGCTAGGTCCATAGGCACCCTGCGGAGCTTCAAACGCGCCTTGTGCATAACTTCCTTCCAGGTTGCTTCGCGGATACCTTCTTCATCATGCGGCCGAAGGTGACTGGAAAAGAGCATGTACATAGACAGAGTGAATGTAGGGCCAATTTGGACCGCTTGAGACGGGTACATAGAGTATTGCGTATCGCCAGCAGTCAGGAAGGTGCTTGCCTGCAGCAGTCGGGATGGAGACACACTCGATGGCAGGTTTGTTGATAGCTTAGCACCCGACGTCGTGATAGCCAAATTCATCAGCGGTACTGCATCCTCGATACGAACAAGAAGTCTTTTGATATCTTTGATGATAAGCTTGATTTCTGCCTTGTGCTGGGAACGGTCTCTTTTGGGATTTGCTCCTCTGAGGTACAGTTCTTCCGATGCAGCAGTCTTTGCTAGCCGCTGTCCGAGGGACTGGATATCCCAGCGAAGAGATTTTGTGAGAAACACAGCTGACTCTAGTGACGTGTTGCCTCTTGCAGCACTAGAAGCTGTTAGATTTCAGACATTGTGGGGTCACTCTATAACCGACTTCACTTACATGAGTTCAATCATATCAATGGCAGGTGAAATAACCTGTATCTTGCTTTCCAGACGGTGCTGGAGCGTGAGTAGCTCTTCCCTCTCTTCACCATCGTCAACGTTCTGAAGGATTGAAGCGCATATGGTCAGCTATGATCTTCTGCGAAATTCCGTAGAAGCAGGCCAATCTTGACTTACTTTGAGTAAGCGAGACGATTGACTGATGGCATATTTGGCAGTGATAGCTATGCCTGAGCTAATAACAGAATTAGCAAATGCTGTAACAGATAAAGCAGGTAATATAGAGGAGCTGATCCTTACCGAATGGCATAGTTCATCGCCTGCTGCGTGAGCTAATGCACGATTAGACTCAGGACATTAAGAATGGGGCTATAAGCACGAACACACCCTCGTAAGAAAAGCATCCATTTTGCTCGAAGTCAGGCTTCCCCCACTATCTTTTCAGGATGAATTTGCCGGAGGGGAGTGTACCCAGCAGAATAGGGAATGTTGTCTGCTGGTGGGATCTAGTAATAGTAGTGATCTGTAGCGCCCCTGAGGCGGTTTGCAGAGCTTATCGATAACGGGCCACCCACTGTGGCTGCCACCAGCAACGGGGTTCCCAACATATAGATAAAAAAGGGCGTAATTAAGCAGACCTTCCACACTTTTCTCTCTCACACACGACCCGTTTCAGACCCGCGAGGTCATTATTGGAGTCATTCTTCGCAGCGGAGAAACAGTACGAGACAAACAATGCAAAACACAACACGTGCTGGTTCCTTGACGCGCCAGACGCCACAGCCGCGGGGGCGGGGAGGCGCAGCTGAGTCAGCGGTGTGCAAAATCAACTCAAAGGCGGACAAGAGAAAATGAGAGCCTCCGCAAAGAAAAACGCCCCTCACTTGTCGCTGCGTTGCTCTCTGCCTTTTCATTGTTCGCTCTCCTCTTCTTCTTCTTCCTCCTCCCCCCCCACCTTCTTATTCTTCTTCTTTTAGACCAGTCCCTTTTTTATATACCGGGGACTTTGCTTGGTGTTTGTCTTGTTGTCGTTCTCTTAGCGTCTTCCCCACATACACCATGGCCGACCAGACCCCCGATTCCTGGGAGGATGAGCTCTCCAGACAGACTGAGGGCGTTCGTTTGAACCCCAACGCACAAGGTCGCCCTCAGCCCCAGGCTCCTTCTTTCCACCCTGGTGCTGCCACTTTCACCCCCGGTGCTGCTTCCTTCGTTCCTGGACAGACCTACCAGCCCTACGGTGGCGGTTACCCGCAGTATGGCCAGTACGGCCAGCAGGCCTACGGTGGATACCCTTATGACCAGCAACAGCAGGCCTATGCTCAATACGGCGCCTACGCTCAACAACCTGGTGGCTTTAACAACAACCAGGTCTACAACCAGCAATACGGTGGTTACCAGCAGCAGCAGCAGCCCCGTCAAGCTGCTGCCGCCCCCGCTGCCGCCCAGCCCGCTCAACCCGCCCCGAAGCCCGCCGCATCCAACAACGCTGCTCCCCCCAAGGCTAAGGTCCTGTCTATTGGCGGTGCCAGCAACTCCCCCGCCGCTCCCAAGACCAAGGTTCTTTCCATCGGCACCCCCTCCCCCGCCCCCACCTCGAGCACGCCTTCTTCGACCTCCGGTGCCGCTACTCCTGGAGATACCAAGGGTGCTGCCGCTGTTGAGGCGGCCGCTAAGGTGACGGCTTCCAAGGCTATCGAGAAGACTGAGAAGAAGGCCGATGCGAAGGCTGCCGCCAGCGGCAAGTCGTCCCCTACCCCCTCGGGTCGCTCTAGCCCTGGAAGATCCAGTCCTGCTCGCGGCGAGGCTGCCAAGGCTGCTCGTAACGCCGACGCTGTCGCCATGGAGCAACAAGCCGATGTCGATGAGGCTACTCTGAAGGAAATCTATGGTGAGAAGAAGGAGCACGTCAACATTGTCTTCATCGGTCACGTCGATGCCGGAAAGTCTACCCTGGGTGGATCCATCCTTTACGTGACCGGTATGGTGGACGAGCGTACCTTGGAGAAGTACAAGAGGGACGCCAAGGAGGCTGGTCGTGAGACCTGGTACCTCTCTTGGGCCCTGGATCTGACCAACGAGGAACGTGCCAAGGGTAAGACTGTTGAGGTTGGCCGTGCTCACTTCCAGCTTCCCGTCAAGGCCGCCGACGGCAGCACCATCACGAGACACTTCTCCATTTTGGATGCTCCCGGTCACAAGTCTTACGTCCACCACATGATTGGTGGTGCTTCTCAGGCCGATGTCGGTGTCCTCGTTATTTCCGCGCGTAAGGGTGAATACGAAACCGGTTTCGAAAAGGGTGGTCAGACTCGTGAGCACGCCCTGCTTGCACGAAACACCGGTGTGAAGACCCTGATCGTCGCTGTCAACAAGATGGACGACCCTACCGTTGAGTGGAGCAAGGCTCGTTTCGACGAATGTACCGTCAAGGTGGGCAAGTTCTTGGAGAACCTCGGCTACAAGAAGAGCGATCTCTTCTTCATGCCCATCTCTGCCCAGAGGACCACGGGTATCAAGGACCGCGTCCCCACGGACCTTGCTCCCTGGTATGGCGGCCCGTCCCTTTTGGAGTTCCTGTCGGACATGAAGGTGCCCGAGCGTAAGATCAACGCACCTTTCATGATGCCCATCAGTGCCAAGTACCGTGACATGGGTACCATGGTCGAGGGTCGCATTGAGTCTGGTGTGCTTAAGAAGAACGGCAGCTGCATCATGATGCCCAACCGCACCAAGGTCGAAATTGCTGCGCTCTATGGTGAAACTGAGGACGAAATCTCCACCGGTACCTGCGGTGACCAGGTCCGTCTTCGTCTCCGTGGTGTGGAAGAGGAAGATATCCTGCCCGGATTCGTGCTCTGCTCTCCCAAGCGTCTGGTGAACTGTGTCAAGACTTTCGAGGCCAAGATCAGAATTCTTGACCTGAAGAGCATTCTCACGGCTGGTTACAACTGCGTGATGCACGTGCACTCTGCTGTCGAAGAAGTTACTGTTGCGGCACTGCTGCACAAGTGCGAGCCCGGCACTGGACGTCGCAGCAAGCGTCCCCCTCCTTTCGCTGCCAAGGGCCAGACCATCATTGCTCGTATCGAGGTGACGAGCACTGCTGGTGCCGTTTGTGTCGAGCGCTTCGAGGACTACAACCAGATGGGTCGGTTCACTCTGCGTGATCAGGTAAGCAGTCATTATCAAAATACCATTCATATAACAATGCTAATATACAAAACCAGGGTCAAACTGTTGCCATTGGTATGATTACCAAGCTCATCTCTGCCGAAGAGGCGGCGGCGACACAGGCGTAAAGTGTGAATGTCTTTTCATTATAAATAGCAGTCCCTACGGTGGTCAACGGCGATGTCTAACGAGCTACGACTGTCGACCGGGAGGAATGGGCGGGAAAAGGCTCGGTGATGATATCCCAATAGCAGCCTGGTTTGGTTGTTGCTGATGATGATGAATTTTGATGTTCCGTTTTATTTTTTTTTTTTTTTTTGCTCCTCTGCTCCTTTCCTATAGATTTTGCATTCCCTTGCTTGTTGGTTTTGCAATAAAATTTTCATTGCTATCATTTCACGCATTCTACTGCTTTTCATGATTTGGATAGTCAAAAGGATTCACTGCGCGCTTGAATCACACAGCTGTAGCATAGACAAACAGCCAGAATACATGAAACAGGGCGTCTATTCTATGGGGAATCAACCAGCACCAGCACCAACAAACAACTTTTAACAATACCAATAAAGAACAAACATTCCCATCGTAAAAAGAAGATGAAAGAAGATAAAAAAAAGAAATTTACCTCCTCTTCTTCGAAACAACAGTCATAAACCCATCCTCATCCACCTCAGGCTCAACCTTCTCCCTCGGCGCCCTCACCAGCGCCGGCGCCGGCGCATCATCCATCTCCATATCCTCATCCTCATCCTCCTCACTATCATCATCATCCTCCTGATCCTCGCCCCTCTTGAATCCCTCAATTCCCGAAGCACCCTTCTTACTCTGCCACTTCTCCCACATCTCCTGAATAGCCCCGAACTCGCCCTTCTCCGTCTGCCCCTTCATCTCCATAATCTGCACGGCAACCATGCCCGCGCTCTCATCATCCACCACGACATCGAACTCATCGTTCATCACCTGAATAAGCACGTCCTCGAGATCCTCGGCATCCGTTTCGGGTCGCTCCTGGATCATCTCCGAAATGGCGCCGCAGAGCCAGTCGCGCTTGTCGGAGGAGGTCGGACCGCCCCAGTTGGATTGCACGGCCAATGTGAGGGCTGGCCAGGCATTGATCGCGAGGGTTATCCCCAGGTCGAGGTATTGGGTTGCTGTTTGGGGGGGTTGTTGGGTGGCCATTTTGGTTGTGATATGGTGGGGCGGGGTCGGAGGTGGGTGTGGTGGTGGTTGTGTGGTTGGTGGGGAGGAATTGGACGGATTTGTTATTAATGGATTTGTTGGGAGTTGTTTCTCGTTAGACGTATGTGTAGATTGAGGTGATATTTATGTTGGAAGGAAGGGAGATTGCTGGTGGTGCTGGTCTGCGCCTGAAATTTTTTTGGATTTGGATGATGGTGGTTATCGGGGTGTTGATTAGATAGATAAGAGGTCATGTGATTGTGTGTTTCTATGGGGGGGGAAATTGGACTGATTGATTGATGAATTGCAAGGTACTTGGTTGTTGGGGACCTTGTAGGTTTGGTCTACATGGATTGATTGAGAATGTATATCTGGATATTGAGGACAACGCGGATATGGGATAGAATCAATGATTCCTATTTAGTGGTGCTTGTTCTTGGTTGATTTAAAGCGGAAGATGATGTGGTAGATGGAAGGGGAAAAAAAACAAAAAGAAATGTTTGAGCTCCGATAGGGGGAATCGAACCCCCGGCTGCCGTGTGAGAGACGGCGATGTTAGCCACTACACCATATCGGATTCTTGTTGAAGACAGCACGTTTATTTGCGTAAATATCACTTAGCCATTAGGCCCAAAGCCTTGTGTGATAGGTAGCGAAGGTATGAAGGCACAATTGATGGATACATTTATATGTTGTTGTTGAATATTGTTGAAATAATTGCATAGCACTCTAGCGAGTAATGCACTATCTTCATACACAGCAGTATATTTGGTGGGGTTTGGTTCTGTAAGGGCTATACTATACCCGCATGATGGGGCTTGTGTTCACGAAAAATAGGGACTCGAGATGCGTGGTGTTGGGCATATGGGTTATTGGCCTATTTAAATGTGTATGTAGATGCTATCGGGGATCTTGTCGATATGGATGCATGTACTCGCCCTAGTGGTCATGACTCAGGACGTGCAATTATCATGATCCTACTACCACCCGAGCTGAAATATATATCGGCACCGGGGAGCAGTTCGAACCGGAACAATTCCAGAGGGTGAACTAAGATCATACAGTTGAATTGACCCAATATCTCAATAATATAGCACATTGCCATATGGTATTACATTGCTAGATATCGCCATAAATATGTAAAGATGCATGCCCCGGCCTCTATTCCAAACCATACTCAACATTCCCGCCCGGTCCAAATCCAAAACAAACCTGCGTAGTGGTATAACCTATTCTGCTTGAGAAAAATGACAAACTATGTACATAAGTGAAGAGAAATCGGGTAGAACACATGAAGCAAGAAGCCAGCCGTGTTCCCCTAAACGCCACATGATCGCTCGACCCGCAGACATGGTATAATGCCAACAACATGAAAAGAAAAGATCACAATGCATAGCTGAGAAGAGTCTGGGCTTTGATTGCCGTAGCCACATGCCACGGTAATGTGCCTTGCTGCACAGTGCGCGTACCCCTGGCTCTGGCCAGGGTTGCCAGGTCACGATACATACCCAGAATCTCCCGCAGGAGAGTATCATATGAAGACGGGGAACGCCGTGCAAAGAGTAAATTGACACTCATAGTATATAGGCCATCTCCATCAGTAGAGCCCTTCCTGCGAAGAAGGTACCCGCTTGCCATTGCGGGGCGATACTCCGTCTGATGCAGAGAGCTGTTGAGACGATGCGATAACACTACCCCCCATGTCTCATCGTAGATATCCGTGAGAAGGGACTCGGATTCAACCTCTGGGAGCGCATCCGTTGGGGTGGAGGCATTCGCGGGTGCACCCCAGCCACCCGGGGGTGTGGGCGCGGTACCGAACTGGTCCGGCGAAGAGACACCGCCGCCAAGGTTCGGTGTAGCAACAGGTGTGGATGAAGGCTGCTGATTGAACATACTCAAGGGGATGGGGAGATAAGGCGGCTCGAGATGTAGGTCAGGAGGAGTGGTCGCGCCCAAGATCACCAGATCCAGCGTCATGGACCTAGCCTTGCCGTACTGATCTGCAAAATTTGTCCACGCTTTTTATCTGTTAGCTCCGAACCGACAAAAGATGGGACGCGCACTTACTGTCAACCTCCTCCTGGTCCACAGGGTCAGTGCTGACAATGATGACCTTCCAGCGCGTCTGAATCGTATCCATGATATCCCTTGTTGCCTTCCATATTTCACCCCGTACCTCCGGGAGAGGCCGAGCTGTAACAGAATTACGATAGCGAAGGCAATATGACATGTTCCGTTGAAGTGCCCCAAAATTATCAGACCAAGCCACACTCAACCAACGTTGATCCAGACTTCGGGAACAAGCAATATGAAGATGCTTGCCTTCCTGCAGCGGCGACGAACCCTCCGATGACAGTTTGAAGCCAATAGATCTAGGAATAGGCTCTGCAAGCAACACCGGCGGTGCGCAATTCACCTGGCCCACATCGGACGATTTAGGCGGACATCGACTGTACACTTCGAGGGCCAGGTTCAAATATTCGGCCTGGGGAGGAACAACGAGAGATTCGGCCGAAGTGATAAAATCCATGGGGATTATCTGAAGAACCAGCTCGTTCAGCTGACGTGTCTGTTGCTTGTCAGCTTCCGCGATGTATTGCTGGAAAAGAGACCAGAATGCAGCGCAGATATCCACCAATGATGCGGCGTGAGTAAAAGGATTCACTATGTAAACTACAATGTTGCTATCCTTGCTTGGCGGAGTACTCAAAAACGCAGACCCTGTCTCAGTCAGAATAAGCAAATTCAACATTGTCGGATATGGCTTACCGAGCACTCCACAAATAGTCTTTAGTGACTGTATGACCTCGGAGTAACGTGGGTCTGCTGACGGACTGATGTTCCAGGAGCCCAGTCCACGGTCGAAGACATTGGAACTTTCGCCTCGACGATGCTCGCCAAGGTTGCAGCCCGAGTAGACCAGTCCAAGCCGCTCTAAGAATGTGTCGGCTGCTCGAGCAGCAAAATGAGGATGTATGCAATATGCGAGAATGTCCTTTTGCCCATGCGCAGGTTCCAGCCCGAAAGTCTCCCAAAAGGATATCGCCGGAGGTAGTGTCTCCAGGAAATCCTTCCCCCGACGCACGCGCAAGTGCGGTGGGGGTAATTTCACTATGGTGCCCTTTCCAGTCTCTCTACGTTGAGAGGACTGACGCGGATTGGCACCGTTGGATGACGAAGGCGAAAGCGCATTGGAATCTTGCAACGAAACAAAACTGTTCAAGTCCAGTCGCTCCATCCCACTCACCAAAGCTGCATCACCCTGAAGAGTCTCGAGAGGGCACACCTCATCAGCATAATCAAGCAGACCAAGGGTTCCATCTATCTTATGGTCCAGAGATGATTGCGTCACTTGGTCAACCAATAACTGAGCAATTTGAACCTGTATGTCCTTGCGAATAAGCACTGGCGAGACCTGGTTCTGTGCCAGGGAGAAATAGCCCGCCATTGACCAGTCAGAAAAGGTAGACAGGAAATTTCCAAGGAATACCGAGTCTTCCGGTCTCTGGGCTGTAGTTTCCTGACCAGTTCGGATAGTTGACTTGTCCTGGGATAAAGCTAACGAGGTTCCCGAATTGGAGCGAGTACGTTTCCTTTTTCTGGTTGAAAACGTGGCAGGCGAGAGGCCACTTTCAGAGGCACTCTCATCACTGTCGGCACTTACACTGCTGCTCATGTCCGAATCCGATGAAAATTCTTGCATCTCCTCACTATAAGGAGATCCGTAATTGTCGGGATCCTTTGACGTGCCGCTTTTCATCTTTCCGCTGTGACGTGGAAGGCCAACAGTTGGGATATCGCTTGTGACGGTGTCTGGCCCCTTGTTCCTTTCAATCCCACGAAGATTGAATCCAAACTTTCCATCAGCGCCGTATTTCTGGTCCCAGAGGGACATGTTTTGTTTGAAAGCAACTGCATTGTAGTAACCTGGCCCCTGCCCTTTCTTGGCAGGCCGTTGACTTTCAGGTTGCGACTCCGCGAACAGGATCTTCTTGACCTCCACCGGGCTCAAGGGAGGACTTATTGTTCGGGGTTTGTCCTCCTGAGGCGTTAATACAGGTGCCTTGGCCTCCTGGGGAGTTTTCTCGGGCTGCAGGTCTGCTGTAGCGGCCGCAGGACTCAACTGAGCACTTGCAATATTCATGGCTGGTGTCTGTTCAGGTGAAGCCTGGCCGTCCACAGTTGGTTGGATCTCGGGCTCATCGGTATCCATGAACCCAGACAATTCTTGAATTGCTTCAGCCTGTTCGCCAACACCTCCACGGTCGAAGTCTGGGTCGTCAAAGAAGCTGAAATCAGCATCGGTGATTCCTTTGGTGCCAAAGTCTTTCTCATTGATATCTCCGAATAAATCATCGTCGTCGTTCGTATCGTATAGGCCCGAACCAACCACAAGTCCTGCCGACGGGCCAAAGCTTATCACATCCGTTCCAGTTCTCTCTTTACTGAGTTGACGATGATGATTTTGCCTGTCCTGTTGCATAAAGGTCGAGCTTTGCTCAATGTCGTCCGCGAAGGCATCGGAAGTAACCATGGGATTTAGGCCTGTTGCGGCGGCCCCATCAGGCGGTGTTGGGTATACAAGACTAGCAGTTTGAAGGTCAGGATACTGCGACGCTCGAGAAAGGCTTTCGATCCCCTCGGGCAGGTTAAGTAGATCGGGAGATGATGCGTCCTGATCCCTAGTCGGCGCTTCTTGATGGACGGACGGAGGCTTAGGGCTCGCCTCGGCAAAGCTAAGTTTCTCTGTTACACGCCATTTCTCTGCGAAATCTAGAGGGTCACCAGCAATGGATGAGACACCTTCCATTTCACCATAGAACACTGAAGATGCTGATTTCGTTCTCCTGAAGCAGTAGATAGCTGGCCAAAGAATCCGCTTTAGGGGAAGCATGGAAGCGCCTTCCTCGCTGGGCCGCCAAACTTCCCCGGCGAGTCTAGAGTAAAATGGTTCCCAAACTTCAACTTCAACCCAAGCTTCATCATCGATGCCATCCACAGGAAGACCAAAATTGGAAAGCCACCAGAGCACATTGACCTTCCACTGTTTGCGAGTTGCCGGGCTGGACTTCTCATTCCCTGAGCCCCCAACATTAGACGGATACGGGGATCCTGCGTTCAGCTGGGGCGGATTAGCGGCGACAAGTCTGGCAATCGACCCACTTGGAGATAGCCAGAGGTCAGTGCCCGGTGGAGTGTCGTGTATGCTCGCAGGGACTTCTTCCGGTGTGAGCAACCGCGTTAAGCCAGCCTGCGATACAGTCTGTAGAGCTACTGTTAGCTTTCCGGGAGATGTCAGCTGGATCTGAAGCGTAGTTAAAGACGGTGCCAAAGCAAGGTCGTTCTTGGAAACGTGAGAGTTGTCGCAGCCATCTTTTTCAACAACGGTAAAGAGAGTACGTGAGCCGAGGGGAATTGCGTTGCGTTGCCGGACTAGTTGGAGGCTAACTGCTCCACTGACGGCCGAAATGAATGATGCGTAAATAGTAGCGAAAGGTGTCATGGCGTTCGGCCTCTGTGATCCCGCGGTCCCCGACGCATTTTGTGTTTCTGTCGAGAGATTCTTGACTAGATCCAACGCAGAAACGTTGCCAGAAGAGGAGACTGTGGTGTATTGTTAGAAACCAACATCAATGTGTAGAGTTGAGGAGTATATTGATGAAGCGCAAACACACCTTTCAGAGTAGCCGAGCCAATGGCGAGGCGACCTAAATCGTCTCTGCCATCATTCGGAGATAGCGGTGACAGGCTTTCAAAGCCAGGAGTAGCAGAAAAGATCCATAAACATAATCGTCTGGGGTAGCTTGAAACCAAGCAATTTCGGTCCCTTAGCTGGAGCTCCAGGTCCTTGAGACGGCTGAGATGCTTAAGGATGGCGTAGCCATTACTTGGCGACTCGCCAGGATCGTCGGTGTAAATTCTCCAGTAAATATGGGAGAATCCATCCTAAGATACCAAGTTAGGGGCTTTACCGGTATCTTTCTGGAGGGAAAAGGAACCTACAATGGCGCGTATGTTGGTGATGGACCCTCCGGGAAAGTCCATGATTTAGTTATAGTCCCCAAGGAGACACCGGCTGTTTTGTATTTCTAGCCAGGAAAGATAGTACAACTGAAAGAGGATTCATTTCCAGCAAGATGCGCGAAAAGGATCATGTCTCAACAAGCCGCCCATAGTACTATTTGTAGACTTTGGGGATAATGCAACAGGTGTCAGTAGATAGATAGGCTCGGAGATGCCATCGCTGTTTTGGGGTGGGAGAAGGGGGGAAAGCTCGCGGGTTTCAAGGGATACCGGGAGGAAAAAGGCGCATTTAAGTATCAAACTAGAGGCGCCATAGACCCAGCGATATGCTCCGAGCTCTGATAAACGACCGAATGGCAGCCGGGCGAGGCGAGGCAGATGCAGAACAGCAGAAGATGCGATGCCATCGAGACCCAACGGAGGTTGCTTCGGCCCGCGAGAGCCAATCATGCGTGATCGACACCCGCAGCGTCACGTGGACCCAGCTATCGCTATCGGCGAACTTTTTTTCGTATCGCCTTTTTTTCCCTTTGGTTCAGCTTCTGCGCTTCAAGCTGGTCTTTTCTCCCTCAGCCCTTCGCCATGAAGCTCTCCAATCAGTCGGAGGTTCCCGTCTATACCATCTCCGGCTCCAACACTGCGCGCCCTCTGCCGGAGTGGCTTGCGCGTCGGAGAAAGCGCAGCTTGAAAAATGATCCAGAGTATGCGAACCGCATCGAACTACTCCAGGACTTTGAGTTCGAAGAAGCAAGTCAATGCGTCCGTGTCAGTGAAGATGGCGAATGGGTCATGAGCACAGGTAGGATCATCTTCCAGATTACCATTTCATTTTTGTAATATTGACTTTTTTTTTCGCGCAGGAACATACAAGCCCCAGATTCATACCCACTATCTGCCGCAACTTTCCCTTTCATGGGCTCGCCATACAGTAGCCCTGAACACCACTTTCCTCCTGTTGTCCTCTGATTACTCCAAATCTCTTCACCTGCAGTCCGACCGATCGCTCGAATTCCACACCCCGCAAGGCTGCCACTACACTACGAGACTTCCTAGATACGGCCGTGACTTGGTGTACGATCGGCAATCAACCGAAGCCTTGGTTCCCTCGGTCGGTGTTAACTCGGATGGCATGGGAGAGGTTTTCCGCCTGAACCTGGAACTTGGTCGGTACATGCGCAGTTTCGAAGTCGATGTTGGTGGAGACGATTTCACCTCTAGCGGTGGTGGTACCTTACAGGGTGGTATCAACACCGGCGCGGTCAACACCGGTGCGATTGCTGAGGAAAGTCACAACCTTCTTGCGTTCGGTACTACATTGGGTACAGTAGAGCTTTGGGATCCCAGAGCAAAGGGCAGAGCCGGAATCTTGCTGCCACCCACTCAGTCTGGCCCTGATGAGCCCCGGCACGAGATCACGGCCTTGGAATTCCACCGTTCTGGCCTGACCCTCGGAACCGGTTCCTCCAACGGTCTCATTCACCTCTACGATCTTCGTTCCCCCGTACCACTACTTAAGAAGGACCAGGGATACGGCTTTCCTATCCACACCTTGAAATTCCTACAGCCATCAACACACACCCGCGAACAGACTCTGGACCCGAAGATCATGTCCGCAGATAAGAAGATCATCAAGATCTGGGACCCCCGTGATGGAAAGCCCTGGACATCCGTTGAACCGGCCGTCGACATCAACTCAGTCGCATGGTGCAAGGATAGCGGTATGCTCTTGACTGCTAACGAAGGTCGCCAACAGCACTCGTTCTTCATCCCGCAACTGGGTCCCGCTCCCAGATGGTGTTCGTTCCTGGACAACCTCGTTGAGGAGATGGCTGAAGACCCCAACGATCCTAACGCTTTCAGCAGCGGCCAGACCGGCGCTGTTTACGACAACTTCAAGTTCTTGACCGTTCCTCAGCTGAAGACCCTGAACCTGGACCACCTGATCGGCCGAACCAGCCTCCTCCGCCCCTACATGCACGGTTACTTTGTGGCGCAGCAGCTATACGAAGAAGCCCGCCTCATCACCAACCCCTACATCTGGGAAGAAGAGCGTGCCAAGCGTGTTAAGGAGAAGATCGACAAGGAGCGTGAGAGCCGTATCCGCGGCAAGAAGAAGGCCGCCGTCAAGGTCAACAAGAAACTGGCCGAGAAGCTCCTCACCATGGAAGAGAAGAACGAGCGTCGCAGAGCCCAGCGCGTCCTACAAAAGGGTGGAGATGACGACATGGTCGACGCCCCTGCACCAGCCGCAGCAGAAGCAGCACCCACCGAAGAGCCCGGCAAGAACCTCCTGGGCGACAGCCGTTTCGCCAAACTGTTCGAAGATGAAGACTTCGCCATCGACGAGAACTCCCACGAATTCAGGCTCCTCAACCCCAGCACATCCGTCGACCAGCCCCCGAGAAAAGAGCGCGGCCTCACCGCCGCCGAGCAGGAAGCGATTGACGACGTCCCCGGCTCAAGCTCCGACGACTCCGAGTCCGAAAGCGAGCCCGAAAGATTCACCAAGCCAGCAACCTCCGGCAAAATCTCCACGGCCTCCTACAAGCGCACTAACGGCCGCCAACCCCGTATGGAAGTCACTTCTTCGTCCGGCGTCGGCGCTACTCGCGATCGTTCGTTCGCTGCCCGCGCCCAGAACATGCAGTCTCGCCAGAAACCCACCCGTCGCAGAGGTGTCGTCGGTGAGAGAGAAGTCACCTTCCAGCCTGCAGGCAAGTCCCGGCAGCAGCAGAACAGGGCCCCGGCTCCCACTGCTCCTACCAACAACACCAGCTTCAAGGCTAAGGAGCGCCGAAGCGCCTCGGGTAACACTTTCCGGAAGATGTGAATTGGCAACAAGTCGAGAGTCCCCTCGTGAGCACGGGCGGTTCCATATATACCATACATATACACTGCCCAGAGCTTTCCTATAGCCGGCAGAGACAGACACAATCTGTCTTGCTCCCCCCATCCATCATCTCCTTATCACCTACCTACCTACTTACATGGCCGGTTTCCAGAAAACATGCTCGCCCACCGCCCATTTCACTTCTCTCCTCCTGCTGGGCGATATTAGACTCATCTCATGTCTATCTTATCAACAATCAGAGAAATGACATGACATGCAGAAGACGGTGTAACAGGCCACGTGGACCCTGCCACCATCCATCATCATCTGCATGTCCACCCGCCTCTCCTTAGGAGGCCTCCGACGAAAAATTATCGGGATAAGTCGGGAAAGAAAAACGAATCACACTATCCAAGGAAATCCTGGCAACGAGATTCCTTAGATCAGCATGTGATAAGCAGATACCCACCCACAACTTCAAAATAATTGTTGTCCCTTGTACTGTACATAGATCTAAAATTGAAGGGAATGAGAGAGATACAAAAGCATTGTGTGCATGATTGGAGTAAATTAAAGGCGTTAGTCAGGTTTTGAGAATTGTAATGAAGCTTGAGGTACTATGTGGTTTTGGTAGCATGCCATAAATTCGTCATTTGTTAAATCATGATAGATTGCGTTCCGATTCATTGATAGCTATCCACAATGAGCACAACAAAGCAAGCAACTTCAGGCCTTCCTCTGGGCCTGTATACCTCTGATTACAGATCACTCAATGACGCTAACCAAAGACAAAGAAAGTCGAGTCATCAGGAAGAAGTGTAAACCCAGACGGCGCGAGTGTGAGAATAGTAAAAAGAGAAAAAGAACGAGGGATAGATCAATATCCTTATCTTCAAAAAAGGCAGACAATAAACAAATGGATACAACGGAACCCAAAAACACTATTCACTCCAGAATGCAGACGGCCGTTTAAGCAGATTTTGACACCAGAAATTAAAAAACAATAGAACCTTGAGAAAAAGCCCCTTATATCATCCTCTATTCGCCTTTCCGGGTCGCACATGGCCGTATCGCTTGCAGATCAGTCTATAAAAGTAGATCACTGTGAGTAGGGGAAAAGAAAAAAAGTAAGGCATGGCCTCATAAAAAGACAGCATCAGAAGAGTGAAGTTTAAGAAAAAGCAGAAATATAGAGTTTGAGAAAAAAAAGCCCTCAAAATGGCAGCTTCCAACAGAGCCTTCAAATGCACGCACGCATATTAAAGGAGTCCGACAACATGATAGGGGAATAAGCGAATGAGGACTAAATTTGGCGTCTCCATTAGAGTCGCCTACCTTGGTTGCCATGTCTGCCTTCTTCGAAGCTTCGCCGGGAGGCCCCGAAATCGCTCATAGCAAACAATAGCGGCTCGTCCTCTTCAGCTTGTGATGGTGGCGGAGGAATGTTTCGGCCCGAACTTGGTCGTCGCCCAGCTCCCCTACGATCTTCAACAGCCGAGGTGCCGCTGTTACTGCCACTTGCATTGCCATCACGATCATGATCGCGCTCAGCGAGATCAGAAGGAGCGCCGCGCGCAAGACTACTCGATCCGGAGCTGAGGGAGTGCGGCCCACCAGACAGCCCTCGCCCCCGAGAAAGGCCGAAGCGTGGTTGGTAGATATGATTGTTCGACGGCGACGGTGTCGCTGTTGGCCCTGACAGTGATGTCCGCTTGTGGGGGCTTGTTCGGTGCCCCGTTGAGCTCGACCTTCGGCTCGGATCTTCGCTGACCGAAGGGGGACGCTGTTCCCTGCGTGTTGGCTGGGTGGTTGATGTAGCCCCTTCCAGGTCATGCTGTCTCTGTAGGGCGCTTAAGCTATTGTGTGATCTCTCCTCAGCCCCGAGGCTTACGCTGCGCAGATTGAAGGGGAATATCTCATCATCATCGGCCGCAACTGGTGGAGGGGGTGGAGCAGCAGAGCTGGGCCGACGATAAGGTGGGAATGGCAACCCTGGTGACGTAGGAATGTCAATGGCATTCACCGTTGCGACGGACGGGCGATGGGGTATGGTCGGACCCTCGGGAGTGTAATCTCCGACCGAGGAGGGTTGCTCGCGACCTCTATCGTTGCCATAATCAACGATGCTGTTAGAACTGAGGCGAGACGGAATGGCCGGAGTATGTGGGGTATGGGGTGAAATGGGTTTGCCCGGAGAAGAGGCCGTCGAAATCGAAGTACCTGCCACCATGGGAGGCACTCCCGAGAGCTGCTTGCTCGAAGAGGTGGACGAGCGCTGCAAGAGCATAGACGATGACATTGACTCCGACAGTTGTGCGTTCGAATCTCTCATTCGCTGGAACCGGGTCAACGCAGCCGAAGTAGCCGTTGTCCGGCGTGCAGTCACATCAGCAGAAGCCGAGTTTGATGTTTTCAAGAGATCTTTCCTCAAATCCAGCATCTTCAGGAACTCCGTGATGTTCTCATCGTCTGCATGAATGGAATCTGCACTTGTCCCCGTGGCTTCAGCAAGTAAGCCTGACCCAGGTTGAGGGTTGGAAGACGTTGCACTGGTCTTGCCACTCGAATTTTCGTCGTCTATTTTGTTGATGTTGCCCGAAGAAGGCCTACCCCGTCGATGAGTGAAGGCGCTACTGTACCTTGCGGTTGGCGTAGGCCGAGGTGATGCCGAATTGGAAGAAGTAGCTGTAGTCTCAGAAGCCCCGGGCAATGGTAAGGATTTGCGAGCGGAAGCTGCCATGGACGGCGGTGGCATGTTCTTTGATTCTGGAAACGAAGGGCGAGCCATTGTCCCTGACCGGGGCGACATACCCAGTGGAGGATCAACAAGAGATGGCGACGCAGACAATGGTGGTGCTTTGAACGGAGGGAAAGAGATAGACGATCGTCTAGCAACGCCCGGGCTACTTTCATTTGCCAAAACGGCAGCACGGCCCAGAGGACTTGCTTTCACAACTTCTACAGGCTTCCGGGAAGAGGAACTTGGAGGGGATGGCGAGGCAGCTCCTGATTCGCGGGCGGCACGAAGAGCTGAAATTGGACTCGCACTGGTCGTAGGGCCGACGTGGTGGAACGTCGAAAGACTCCCATAAGCTCGACTTGGGTCAGGGTCTTCGACAGTTCGTTTCTCGACAGGAGCCGATCCGACCCCGGAATTGGCGGCCTTGAGGTTGGAATCCCTGCTAGGAAGTGAAGGGCGGAAGACTTCATCGTCGGCTCCCATGAATCGGGAACTCAAAAGAGCTTCCGAGTCGTCCACTCGAAACTCACAGCTTGTTCGATAGGTCACTTGGATGGAAAGGTATCCAACCGGCGACTCCGTGGTCCCAAAGGTGTACGTATCGACCACCCTATTAGGGCTGTCGAATAGCGGCGTAGTCAATCGATCCGGCTTGGAGTCATCCGGATTGGGCTTCCCAACCAAGATACGATACCTGATTTTAAGCGCCGGGTGCGTATGAAGCCTCCCGTTGCGCTTTGCGAGCTTCCATGCGGGTAACAACTTGGAGTAGGTGAATAACGTTCTGAACGTCACAATACTCTGCTTATATATTTTTGGCAGATTTGAGCCAAGATCTGCCGGTAGCGCCTTGTTAGGCGTATTCCCCAGTTCCACCCTCCATCGCTCTAGAATAACATCCTCGGACCTAGACGATAACGGCCCCTTGGCATGTGCTTCTGAAGACCTAGAAAGAGATTCCAGAACATCAAATCGTTTCCCTTGCTCATCCAAGGCAACGAGACTTTGGTTATTCGTCAGATCCTTTGTATCCAGATACGTCTCGATGATCAACGGTGGAGGCGATTGTTCGCTAACGTCGTTCGTTCGCCAAAATCGGAGCTCCTCTCGGAGGGCATCGATGTCTTCTAAATCGATGGCGAACTGGAAGATGGAGCAGATTAGTTAGCAGAGTACATGGATACTAGGTATAATTGATGGGAAGCAGAGGCTCAGCATGTTTGGGGACGTAGCATACCCATCGATTGACTTTGGGATTTAATTTCGGGGTATCTTCTGAGCGAGAGAAGTCGATCCGAGAGGCCAGTATTACTAGAGCAGCTTTTGTGTGGTAATTCTAGACGCAATATACAATTAACCAATGGGCCCTTTGTTACATAGATAAGGGGACTAGAAGCCGGGTTCAATCCATACCGATACGAGCTGATTGAGCTTCGTTATTGCTTCTTTCGCTGGGCGTGAACTGGACGTCTGTCCAGATGACCTAGCCTCCGCCTCTATTCCCAATCCCCGTGTAAGTTGTACCCTGGGGTCGAAAGCTGGAGAGTTCGGGCGGAGATCTTGATCTCTGCGGTCATCGGAGCGGTTTGCGCCCGGCCTGGATGCGGAGGGAGGCGCCGCAGGCGCCGGAGATCGGGGGTGTTGATGCATAATGTGAACTGCAGATAATTTAGGGAAATGGATATGAATCGTAACTGAGTCGTCCTCGAGTGGAGACAGCGTCCAGAACGACCGCTGCGTGTATGTCTGTAGATCAAGGAAACGGGGAGGTGACGGTCCCACTGCGGAAGGCCATGCTAACAAGCCCAACAGCCCGAGTTAAGGTCGACAAAGGGAGAAAGATGGAAGAAGGAGAGAAAGGCTGAGCGCTAAGTAACAGGCACTGATTGAGATAAAACGAGGGACGCCGATATCATCGTTTGCTGTGCTCAGGCAACAATAAGATGTTGGAGTATTTGGAGCATGCGGTCTAGACAACCTTGGGAGCTTCTCCGCACTGACGACTTTGGGCGGATCCAGGCGTCCGGGGGTGCACGGCGTTCTCACCGTAATGGGGAGAACCAAGGGGTTTTAGGAACGCATGGTTGAGTACTACAGATGAGGGAAGTAGGAGTGGATGGCCAAAGGGGAGGGGAGGAGGTTGTAGTAGGAGAGTAAGATCCACAGAGAAAGGACGATACGTAGGAAGTGGAAGAATGGAGAGGAAAAGGAAAAGAGAGAGAGAGACAGGGAGAGGGAAGAGAGAGAGACAGGCGTTATGGTAATGAAAGTCAGTCAGTTCAGTCAAGCGTACGGGCGCAGAAGGTCTGTGACGCACACCCGGTGACTCGGTGGTTTGAAAGGAAGCAGGTCAAGTGCGAGCGGTCAGTCAGTCAGGCTGACGGGTGCCACAGCAGGTTCCCCCAAATGAAATAACCCATGCGATCTGGGACAATACAATCAATGGCTACGAGAAGATCAGACTAATCAGTAAGGGAGGGAGGTCTTCCACTTGATCGAGGGAATGCTCTTGTGCTCTGTCTGTATTTTTGGGCGGACCAAGATTATGGTGCAGGAGGTTAGCAGTTGCAGCTGGAAAGATTAGAACGGGCGATTCGAAGGCGGTCAAGCCGCAAGCTGCGGCTGCAGTTCTGTATGAACCAGTATCAACCAGGTACGGCCCAGTCTAGTGTCTGCGTCACAGAACGGTATTGGCCGAGAGATAAGGAAAGGCTGATCAAGCGGTGATAGCATGAAGTCATAGCCTGATAGGCGTGGCTGGCTGCCAACTGGCACGGGGGCCTGCCAGGCAGTCCGTAATTACCCCGTTAGATGCGTGGTATCTTACCCGAATTCGAAAAGAAAAGGGGGGCTCTTGTCATCTGGAACGGTACTATTAAATTCAGACTATCCCTGAATGGGTTAGCCCTCCTAAAGTTACCGCTTGCGCCTGGGCGATCAATCAACTTGCATGATAATCCCTATCCATGACAACATTCCATGCTTTCTAACTTTAGCCATCTCAGTCTTTCCTGTGGTGCCCGCGAAACCTTCGACACAGCAATGTCGTGCTTTTGGCCCGCCGTCGTCGGTAGACAGCAATTCCTCTGAAGCCAAACAGACTTCAGAGCCAGCTCAACTGACAGTCAACTTGGGATGTCTGCGACGCAGACCGACGAAATGGGGGAGGATTGCAGAGCGCAGACAGCCTCCGAGCACCGAGAGCATGGACCACACACCCCCAACTGTCCTGGGACTGGCTGCCTCACCTGCAACGGCCTGCAGGTTAGGTGGAGAGCAGACGCCAGTTGCCCGGTCTACAAGGCACTGTACCTTAGTCTGTAGCTATACCTTTCAGCTCGAGCCAATGCAATCTAGTCTACTGTACAACACACTGCCGGCATGATGCACCGGAACTGCGAGGTTTGCAGCCTAGGCGGCTGGCTAAGACCCCTTCAAACAACCTAGACTCCTAACTCATCGCAGACCCCGAATCGGGGGAAAATGATAGGTGATGCATCATCCCCAGGAAAAGCGTGGGACTCTATCGGGGAAAATAAATAGTATGTTTAAATTTGGAAGTAAAGCAAGCAAGCAAGCCAATGGGAATCGGCTCTGGCGCATCTCTCAAAAGACTTGGATGTGGTTGTTTGGAGCCAGTTGGTGGTACAGCTGTATACGCTAACCTAGATTACAATAATAGGGCCTGGACACTTCATCTTTCGTACCTTTGTTTGGGCTGTTTCCTTTTGGTGGAATTGTAGCCTTGTGGCCGATTGTTGCCTACATGATGATAGATAGAATCTAGTAGTATGTGAAGACCCGTGATTGCTGAGATTACTACAGGCAGCCACAAGCATAGCTTACACACCGCCTTCAATCTCAAGGCACATCCAGCAGTAGCTTTCGTCATGCCTGAGGCATGAAGGTCTACTCTTAGATAGGGCTTGTTGAGATTCATTATCGTATCCTATTGAAATACTGCTAGAAATATTTATATGTTACCTGATAATAGGTTTCACAAATACTGAGTGCGTTATCAAATGTAGCTAATCTAGAACTACGGAACAGCTGTAAATATTCTAAATACGATGTAGAAGAAACATCATTGGTAAAAGAGACAGCGAAGCCAAAATATTTAGGAGTCCAGACCCACTGCTCATCGAGAAGTCAGCAAAGCCCTGAAAATTAGTAATTTCCAGTGATTTGAATACGCCTTCAAGCATTATCCATTAGAACATCCGCCCGGGGGCCCTGCAACAATGTGGAGACATTGACATTTCCAGCAAATGCCTACGCAAGATGTGAGTGACAACGAATGCTTGCTAGTAATTAAAGCAGAGCATGAAAACATGATGTATCCGATCATTTTGTGCATCCCTGTAAACTTATCTTGATAAGATGGATGGATATAGGGTCCACCTGACAGCAGGCACAGGGACAAGGAAGTAGGGTCATGTCAGGGTGTTCTTAGTCAGTTGGGATAGACAAAGCAATGGGTCGAGGGATAAAGGAGGATAGAAAGGGGTAATTTTAGCACAACCACTGACTGACATGGATGATGTGACAAAGAAGGATAGGACGGATGGCTATCAATGGTGCAAGGGTTTGAGTCTTGAGTAAAGACAACGAGGATGGCGACAGCATAGAATACATTTCGAGAGGTGTAATAATCATGGGCGCATGTACAACAAAAAGGAAGCAGGCAAGCGCCTAACCATACACGCCGAAGAGTAGCGAGTCCGATAAGACTGTGTGCAACAGCTTGATTGTATGTCCACCATCACAAATGATGGGCGATACTAGACAAGATTTTGAGATGGTGGTTGGTTGGTGTTGGCTGTAGAGGGAGGATATTGCCTCTTCAAAATGAGCAGAGCAGGGACAAAAAATTAAAAAGATCGCCCGATGCGAGGGTCGAACTCGCAGCCTTCGGATTACGATTAATCATAAAAGTCCGACGCTCTGACCAATTGAGCTAACCGGGCAACTTTTGATAACGTGACAGCCTATCTATCTGATTTGAATGCTTTGGAACGGTAGTGGGCTACGTTGGCCAATGTTCGACGGGTGGAGAAGTGTCCAGATCCACCTGTCAACCGCTTTTACATAGAAAGCGACAGAAGATGGCAAAAATATTATACAATTCGAGTTATCATGTTCTCCACCTTTTTCAATGGTAGCCCAACCGTGGCTGTTATCATAATGTCGGCAAAAATGGGAGACAACCATGGTCAAGGTGCGAAAAAGAAATCGCCCGATGCGAGGGTCGAACTCGCAGCCTTCGGATCACATGTGATCGTAAAAGTCCGACGCTCTGACCAATTGAGCTAACCGGGCAATTGTTGGCGGATCTTCAGATGATTTGATACCTAAACCAGGAGCCTAATCTAGGGCATAGCAATGGATAGATATGTAGCCAATTTTCTTATGCGATACGCCAGACTTATGGTATTGTGAGATCACCCCATCAGAGTAACTCTGTCGGGAAGGATGAGATTAAAGAAGAGTTACTAAATATGTAGTATGCCTATCAAGCTGCAGGCGATAGTCCTGGTGCTGTTGAGCATTAAGTGTAACCAACCGAACGACGGGGATCTACAACAGATATACTTATGGTAGTAGCACGGGGCTGTAGGGCATGAGATACACATGAATGTTGCAATGCTATTACCCCTGTTCAGTACCTGGATGTAATACCAATGATCTCACATACCAGTATCAATAGCAGAGATATTAAATCTTGTACCAGATGATGGTTACACATTTACCTCACGGCTATAGTACTTCTTAAAAAGTTCATTAATGAAATCCTCCTCGCCGTACCGTCGGGGAACATGGAGGGGAGCGCCGCTGCGATTGGCCACCGCCCGGAGAGTATTATCCACGGATCAGAAGGAAAGGCATAATCAGTCTGTGCTTCCCTGCGAACACCCTCCAGTCCATCTTACTTCCTGTCCGGCTAATGGCCTCCATCCCTCCTTGAACCCGGTCATCCGACTTGATTTCGCGGTCGCGTACCTTCCCTCCAGCTTACCCGACGCGCTGAGCCCTTCCCTCCCCCGCTGTTCACTAAGACTCCCGAGTCCAATATTCGTCCCCCGGTATAGCTACTTATCATCGCCACCGCATTTCCGCGTTCGATTGGCTTCAACTATTCTCATCGGCAAAGAGCCATCACCTACAGCGTCCCAAACTCCCATCTACGGCCCTGACATATTCCTCTCGAAAAACCTCCGATAAATTGCACCCCCGCGTTGACCATCGTCAACCCCTCCTTTTCTGTTCGGTCAGAATACTCTTGTCACCCACACTCTTGCTGGTGCGCCGCCGACCCTCCGCGGTTACAGCGACGCTCCGGTTCTGGGTTGATAAGAGTTTCTGACACACTACAACTTTGAGCACATGAGTAGCAAGCTCTGGGGTTTCTTCTTTTACGATGACGTTGAGAGCTTTCGGCGGTTCCTGGCAACGGCCACCTATACAACGGGTGGCAGCCAGCGGACGGGAACCGGAGGGGCTTCTCCCTTCAAGCCGGGAAGCCCCGGGTCCGTGATAGCCTCCTCGCCAGGTACGTCGACGAAGAGCAGGAAATTGACGGGAACCTCCCCAGGTACTCCCATACCGGATCGAGGTGGTAGCCTGCGCCCTGGCAAGACGCTATCTCGGGAGGAGCTGAATGCCCGAGATCATCATGGTCGAACCCTCCTTCATCATGTGGCGTCTTCGCCAAAAGATACTGCAATCGAATTTGCCATAGCCCTGCTCGAGATTCCCGCTCTTGATATCTATGCGCAAGACTGGGAAAGTGGTTGGACGGCTTTGCATCGAGCTCTATACGCAGGAAACGCAACGATCGCTCAGGCGTTGATGGCTCGAGATATGCGCGACGCTACAGATTTCAGCAAAGCAAGCAACCCCGGGCACCCAAGTGGAGGGTTGATCAGGATCAAGGACCGAGAGGGTTATAGTCCATTCGATGTGTATGGGGCGACGATTGCGACTCGCGATATCAAACGTATCAGCCCCCGGACGACAGCTCACGCCACTCTTCTTGCAGATATGGACAACAGCGATGCTGCTTCTGATGTGTCATCCCATGGAGAAGGCTTTGACGAGGATTCACGTAGTATGAGGATTATTGTGAAGTCCAGAACTAACTTGTCTGGTGACGAAGTGTTCACCTTTGGAAGTAACAAGAACTTGAACCTTGGAGTTGGAGATCAAGATGATCGTCAATATCCTGAAAGAATCACTCTCAAACGACCCGAGCACCTCCTACAACGCTTTTACCGTGAATTTCTGGAGCAACGGTCGAATGACGACACATTTGACCCCGATCAAGAACCCGGCTACTCAACGGACTTACCAGCATTGGTAAAGAATAAGCCCATAAAAATTCAGAACATTGTTATGTCGAAGCTTCACACAGCTATTCTCACTACTGACCCCGAGTCTAACCTCTTCCTCTGTGGTTTCGGGCCCGGCGGGCGCCTTGGTACAGGGGATGAGTCAACTCGATTTAGTTTTGTCTGCATAGACACGGGTGGACTCGCAAATAGGAGGGTGGTTTCTGTTGCCCTAGGCCAAGACCATACGCTAGCGATCACTGACCGCGGCGAAATTTTCAGCTGGGGCAGCAACAAGTTTGGCCAACTTGGCTACAGTCTCCCAAGGAGCAACAATCGGGACGACGTGCCTATACAGAATTCGCCTCGGCAAATTTTCAATCCCTTCAAGAAAGAGGTTATTCTTGGAGCAGCAGCATCGGCAATTCATTCGGTCGTCTTTAGCACTTCTGGTCTGTACACATTCGGTAAAAACGAAGGACAATTGGGGTTGGTGGACTCTGATGCTCGTTCACTCGAAATCCAAACGACGCCCCGACGGGTAGGAGCATCTCTTTTCAGCGCCCCAATACAAAGTGTATCTGCTATCGATCAGGCGACAGCACTTCTCCTCCAGAACCATGAAGTCTGGGTATTTTCGCAATACGGCTATTCGAAGCTCTTGTTTCCTTTGGATGTCAGTTCGAGGTTCATAAAGGATAGTTTTATGGCTACACGGTATGGTTCATCTGTCAATGAGATCGTTCAGGTCAAGTCGGGTGGAAATACCATCTGTGCGCTGTCCAGTTTTGGTGAAGTATATACAGTTCAGGTCAACAAGACAGAACATCCGCCAGTATCAACTTCAACGACCAACCCATCCAAAACCCGCAATTCTCTGTCCCAGCCGACTCGCGTTTGGTCCATTAAGAAAGCCCATATGGCCGCTGCAGATGTAGACGTGGGGCAGGATGGTTCGATCGTCATTTGTACCGTTTCCGGTTCGGCCTGGAGGAAGGAGAAGCGAGGGAAGACGAAGGATGGCGCATCGAAGGATTACAAGTTTGCTCGCGTACCCGGCTTATCTCGGGTTATTGGCGTATCCAGCAATGCCTTTGGGGCGTATGCAGCCGTGCAACGCGACTCAGAGGTCACGAAAGAGCAAATCAGCGTCGACCAATCTACCTTGTGGAAAGACCTCCTTCCTCTGTCTCCATTCAACTCGCTACAGGAAACCATAGACCCGCGGAGTCAGACTGATGAGAAGGATGTTCATACGGACATGGAGCCTGCCATGGCTATCAGAAGAGCCGTCATGTTGTCTTCAGAGATCGAACCATTGTTTCAAACCTCACAGTCCCGGGCACCAGCTGGGACTGTGTGGCTCAGAACGAGCCAATCTGACATACAAGTACCGGTGCATGAATTCATCCTAACAGGACGCAGCTTGGTGCTGCGAAAAGCATTCCAGGACTTCCGCGGTACGGACCACGCCTCTGTTCCTGACACTGTGACAATTCAGCGTGACGATCGGGGCCAGACGCACGTCATTATGCATGGCGTCGATGTACTCACTGTCCTAAACATTGCTTTCTTTGTATACACAGACAGCATCTTGGACGTCTGGCAGCAGGTGCGGTACTCGCCGGAGAGTGCCTCCAGATATCGCCAAGTCCGGAGCGAGGTGATGCGTATTGCTAGCCATCTGGGACTCTCGACCTTGGAGAGAGCTGCTAGGCTTATGATTGAGCCAACCAAATCTCTCAAAGTTGACATGGAGCGAGCTATCAGGGACCCGGCGTTCTTTGACAGTGCCGATGTGGTCATCGAGCTGAATGGGAGCGAAGTGAAGGCTCACAGCCAAGTCATCTGTCAGAGATGTCCCTTCTTCAATGCCCTCTTCTTTGGCCGCTCAGAGGGCATGTGGCTATTGTCACGTCGCGCAGACCCGGAACACATGGTTCACATTGACCTCAGGCACTTCGAGCCGAATGTGTTCAACTTTGTTCTTCGCTACATGTATGCCGACACCGAAGCTGAGCTCTTCGATGATGTCCGATCGAGGGATCTGGAAGATTTCATCGACTTGGTCCTCGATGTTGCATTCGTGGCCAATGAATTGATGATCGACAGATTGGCCCAGATATGTCAGAAGATGCTTGGGGTGTTTGGTAAGTTAATACTCTCTATCTCTTGATTCTTGTCGCTTATTTACGTACTCTAGTGAACACACGCAGTGTGTGCCATCTACTCAATGCCATTGCTCCGTGTTTTGTGACAGAATTCAAGGATGCTGCTTTGGAGTACATATGCTTGAATCTAGAGGACTTGCTGGCGAACAGGTAAGAGGACCCCCATTGCACAACAATGTTTGTGATTCTTACATCTTGTGCAGGCTACTGGAAGACCTCGACGACATATTACTCGGTGCTCTTGACACTGTCTGCCGCGACAACCAGATGGCTAGCTTCCCAGTTTCGCGGGGACGAAACACAGAAGAATACGTTCTCGAGAAATACCCCGAAGTAGTGTCTTTAATAGAGGAAGACAGGAAGCGGAGGATTGACTCCATGAGGATCAGGTCTCGCCTCAATCGCACCGACGCCTCCGAGGGCAAGCCACGTATGACGAGCAATGAAAAGGCAGCTGCCTCGCCATTACCGCAGAGAGTGAAGGCTACTCCAGCGAAGGATAGCTCGACTCCAGCTAGTAGCAGTCCATTGCTCAAATCGAGGCAGTCCGTGGGTGACTTGATGTTCCAGATGGATGATGAATATCTCCTGTCTCCTGGGGAATCCGGAAAAGGGAAGGGTGTCGTGCGGGAGGATAAATCACCCGCTGCAAACAAGTACAAACCGACTTTCGACTCGCCCGCTCTTGGGTCTAGCTTAGTCGACGGTGATTCGTTCGGGGGTCGAAGTTACCTGGATGATCAGATGGCCTCCTCGCGAGATCTTGCAGTTCCGGAGTCACCGAGCGAAACTCGCGCTGCCTCGCTTTACAAGAAGAGGAACGGGTCCCTGACCCCGCCAGATGCTCAACCTCCCTGGAGCTCCTCAGCTTTATCCTCGTCCAAGAAGAGTCTCAAAGATATCATGAGCGAAGCTTCGGAAAACCGGGTATCGAACCTTAGCTTGGGAATGGGGGCTCGCCGTGAGAACAACAATGCTACTTCCAAGCTATCCCAGAAGGAACGGAAGAAGATCCAGCAGCAGCAGATGCAAGACATGCTTGCTGCTCAACAAAAGGCGAAGGAAGGACCCCAGAACCCTTGGAAGCTTCCGAGCACGAGCAGTCCCGCCCCCGTCAACGAGCAGCAAGCAAGTCCGTCCGAAGGATCCGCCAGGTCTACTCCAAAGCCCTCGATGACTCTCCGTCAAACGGTTGCTGGCACCCCGCCACCTGGTACAAAACCAAAGACCACACCTATTCAAGGCCAAGGTCGCAGTACCCCCAACAAGGTCCAAACACCGTCTAAGCCTTCACTTCCAGTGCCATCAACCGCTGCACCATCTACTTCCAACCCCCCAGCAAATCCTCAACCCCCCATCCAATCCATCCGTCACATACCACGACCAGAACCCTACCAAACGAGCTTCCATACTCCATCAGCCAACTCACTTTCACTAGCCACCATCCTCATGCAACAACAAACCGAGAAAGAAGAACTGCACGAAGCCGCCACAGCGAAGCACAATCTCGAAGACATTCAACTGGAGCAACAATTCCAAGAATGGTGGGACAAAGAAAGCAGACGAGTTCAAGGACTCCCAGAGCCAGGCTCTGCCCCAGGCACTACTACCCAAGAAGCCCGAGACGGCCGAGGTAACCGTGGCCGCGGCAAAGGCCAGGGACACCAGCAGCGCAAGAGGCGCGGAAAAGGCGACGGCCCCAACGGTACCACTGACAGTTCCACTCCACAATCATCACAACCACTACCACCTTCACAACCTCCGCGGAAGGACCAGCGGCAGCAGCAGCAGCAGCAGCAGCAGAAGAAGACACCTACCGCTCCTCGGCGTGAACAACATCCACAACGGCCACAAGCTAATGGCAACCACCCAGACCCAACTAGTGGCAGCTCCCGTCGTGGCGGTAGAGGCGCTGCTCGCGGCCGAGGCAACCGAGAACGCGGGAAAGTTGCTTGAGCATACACACTCTCCTACTTGGAACATTCTACGACTCTATTTGCCATTTGAAGTAGGGATATGTTTGCATACCCCCTGCTAATATACTTTTATGTGGATCAATGATGTATTAGGGTTTTCTTATAGACAGGAAGAGCGATGAGAAGAACGAAAGAAAGAGATTTGACGAGCGGGATAGACTTGGACTTATTTTTTTTCTTATGATTTTGGGTAACTGTATGTATGTATGTGTGTATTGTATGGTTTATCTGAGAGACGAATAATGTTACTCTTACCTTTCTTTCCTTCCCATACTACTTGGGATTCAACTGGTTCATTTTCATTGTAATTCAGTTACTGTTTGATGTACGCAAACCATGTTTAATCTAGACAGGACTAAATCATACAACATAGCCTACGAAAAGCGCTAAAAGCACAGAAGGGAGTATTAACAGTGATACTAGAAAGCTGGTAGTCACTGAATTGATTACACTATTACGTAAAGAGTATCTATAATCGTAGCACACAAAATAGACAGAGAAGGAGGCTGAAAGGGTAGGGGTGTGAAGAAACAGCAGATAGAAAAATAAAGGCATAAGCAACAGCATAAAACATCCCAGGGTGATATCTCATCATGACGCCGTTTACGCAAAAGAAACAATTGACTCCCAAACGACCTTTAGCGCTACATCGAGTAGAACCGAACGCCATGGTTGCTAATTAAAAATAACCGGGAACATGAATAAATGACAGCGGTAAATAGTGAACAGAAGGTGGTAGAGGGGAGGTGTTGTACAATTAGCCGGCGGTGGCCACTTCGCGACTATCCCACATGCGACGGATCATCATCTCCGCTTCATTGGCACGAAGGGTGTCTTCGGTGATGTCCTCCGGGGCTGAACTGCCATGGACGGCTTCGTCAGATGTGGAGAGTATGCGATGGGACGGGTGTTGAGACTTGTGTCCCTGAGCCGCGTCAGATTCGTTCACAAGATCATCTGGATCTTGGAGATAGGCCTGGGAGACTGAGGTGTGCATGTCGTGATCCCTCTTGCCGATGAGCTGTCTGGGCTCTGGGCTAGCGCTATGGCGACCTGTGCCTTCTTGTAGGAGGGTCAGTGCTGGTGCTGACTTGATCGGCTTGCCAAGTGATGCGCGTTGTGTCACGCTGGAGCTGGCAGCACCACCTTTGAGATCAGTAAGGATCATGTTCAACCGGTTGAAGCTGTCACCCGTGGGAGACTGGAACCTTCGAACGACTGTGAGTTCCAACGCTGTCTTCTCGTACGCTTTGCGGATATGCTTGACTTCATTGTCGTGCACGGCCCCACCTGTGCGGGAAGGCCCGTTGACAAGGGCCCTGCCGGGTTCAAATGGGCCAGCGCTCGGCCGAGCGTGGGTCACAGCAATGAATGCGGGATCTATGGCTGATGGGGAGACCGTTGCAGTTACGCCATGACCGTCAGGCGGCGACGTGTTGAGTGCCGCCGTGCGTTGCAACCAAAGTTTTTGCTGCGTACGGGAATGCGGCTCGGCACCGAGAGGCCTTGAAGGTGGAGAGGCTCGTGGCTTTCTGGAGCTGGTACCGCGAGGGGATGGTGGTGTCTGTGGGTGATAATGTGGTAGAAAGGACGATGGAGTATTCGGGTCGGAGTCGGTACGAGAAAACGCATGTGGTCCAGTCTTGTTATTAATGATGAACTTCGACACGCCGCCTTCAATGGAAGACGAGGTCGCCTGGGCCTGAGTACCCGGAGTATGCGCCAATGTATTGTGGGACGAAGACAGGGGACGTCGTGCACCATCAGGCCCGGAGGCCAAGTTGGTCAGAGATGCATTGCGCGAGAGCGATTCCACGGCGGTCGGCTTCACCGTGGCGGAGATGGAAGACATGGCGGGCGGTGCTTTGGCGGAATGGGACGGGCTGAGCAGGCGAGCGGCAATATCGGGATGGTCGAGAGCGCGGCCCGCTTCTTCGTGTCTTTCCTCAGAATCAGAACGCTGTTGTGGAGTGTTATCGTCGTCGTCGTCTTGATCGTCGTCGTCGGATAGGTGGTCTTCGCCGAAACTCTTGCTGGTTGACTCTGGAAGACTGGTTGCTCGAGGGAATTGTGGGTAGGAGCGTTTGACGAAAGTAAGGGGGTCCACCAGCACGGCAGGATTCTCCACACTCTCCTTCGACTGTGCGACCGAGCTGCGCCGGGTACTTTCAGGTGACTGAGTGGTATCTTCCCAGTCAGCGTCGTCGTTGTCGGAATCTGCCAGCTCAAAGCCCACGGTCTTCTTCTTTCCGGAGCTCGAGTGAGGACGGTCGGTGACCAAAGCTTTCTTCCCCAAAACACCCGAAGTATTGCGTCGGAGAGCCGGGCTCGAGTAATTCTTTTTCATCGAACCGGTGCTGCGGTGTGGTTCGTCCAACACCCCATCCCAGCGGACGTGATGCCCCCGGGGGCTTGCAGCGGGTGTTGCGGGTGCGGACTTCTTGCGCTGATGCACGCGAGCGGGACCTTCCGTCGTCGTTGTAGTAGTACCGATCTGGTGGGAGGACTGGTGTCTTTGTAGCTTGTTCAGGTTCTTTCCGAAGGAAGGATTGCGGTGATGATTGCGATGACCACCGCCGACCAAATGGGGGCGATGAGGGCGATGAGGAAGCTTCTGAGGGTTCGAGGAGTGAGAGTGAGAGAGCTCGCCTTGGGAGATGGTGGTAGTTGAAGAGGAAGAGCGCGTGACGACCGCGTGAGAGGAAACAGCGCGGCGGCCCAGCCCCGGGCGCTTAACTGGGGAGGAAGTGTTGGAGGTCGGCATGGCGGGAATAAGAAATCACAGGCAAGGCGAGTAATACCAAAAAAGCAAGGGCGTCCCGATTGAGAGGGGAAAGGGCACACCGACGAGAGAGGAGAGATGGGGGGGTAATCAGCGCCGGATCGGGCGAGGAGCAGCACGTCGGAGGAATAGAGCGATCAAAGCGATTGGTAGGACTTTCTGCAGTATTAAAGGACCAGCCCAGGAAAGGCAGTTAAGTAAGTAACTTAGTCACTGGGTCTCACAACAGCAGGATCCAGAAAGAGAGCTGCAGATAATTAAGTAGGGAAAAGCAAAGAGCGATTGTCTTTCCAGCAGAGATGTGAAAATGCTGGGAAAGCGTGGGGGAAGAAGCAATTGGTGGCTGACGCGAGATGCGTTACACCAGTAAAAGTAAAAGTAACGTAGTAGTTCCGGGAACAAGGAAGCTGAAGAAAAGACGGAGATGTGGAGGGGAGGGAGTTTCGGGTAAAATCAGAAAGAGGGAGAGAAAGTAGTGTTAAGTTAGGGGAGATCGTGAGGGAGAAAGGAGAGAGAGAGAGAGAGAGAGAGAGAGAGAGATGTAGTGGATGTAGACTATGTATATAAAGTATGGATGGAAACGAGCAAAGGAAAAGACACACTGGGAAGTAAGTAGTAGTCTATGACATTGAGGAGTAGTGGCAGGAGACAATCAAAACTCCCCCCAGATCGAGGAGAAGGAAGAGGGAAAGATGATGGAAGATTGAGGATTGAAGATTGAAGATCGAAGATGGAATCCGGAATGGAAAACGAATGAATGACTGAATAATACTTACCTTTCCCCGTTCCCGTTTCCATACCGAGTCCAGACCGAGTATCCATTATTGCTGTATTTTTCCATTTTCCATTTGCCACTGAGACCGGCGATCGCCAGCAACTTAGTACTTCACGAGGCATTTCCCCATCCCCATCTAGCTCTTTTTGGGTTCTTATCTTCCTTCCATTGAATCTTCCGGATAATTCCCCCCTACACGATATACGTACTTTTGCCACCTCTACAACTAATTTTACACTAATGGTCTCCGAAGTAGCCTTCCATCCACAGGATTTGTGACATCTGTACATACAATTTCGTGGCTTGCAAACAACCAATGTTTTGGTATCACGGTGACAAAAGACTAGAGAGTATAAGCAACAAAAACAAGCATCGGAATGCGCCCCTCTCCCCCTCATTTCCACACCCCCCGCTGCATACCCCTTGCTTCTACAGCTCAATCAGACTTTCTTCGACCGGCGGCCGAGACGGCGTGGGCTGTTGATACGGTGCATGAGCCGGCGTTACACCCACGGGAGAGACATCCCCCACAGCCTGGCCAGGATGTACCGGCGCGCCTTGAGGGTATGCCGGGTAGGGGTTCCCCTGAGGAGGCTGCGGAGCATAAAATAATGCAGCAGACGGGTCCGTTGGCTGCCGCTGAAGCCCGTAACCTGAAGCCGGTCCTTGGTCGGCCGGGAGATCTGGGGCTGACGGTGCCGACGGTGCCGACGGTTGATACAGTGTCTCCCGCTGCATCACCGGTGAGCCCTGATAAGGCATGTCTGGCTCCATTGGTCGGGCATGCTGTGCCGGTTTGACATCGGGTTCCACGTGTGGTGGAGAGGTGTAGAACTGCGTCGCACCGGCCGGCCCCGCATAAGCCGAAGGGTTGCTGGGGTAAGCCATACTGGCGCTCGACGGTTGTGGAGAGGCAACAGCATGAGCACTGCCGTTCCAGGGTACGCTGGGTGAGATGGGCTGTGATGGATGCGCGTAGACACTAGGGCTCATGGTACCACTACGTGTACCAACTCTCTCATGCAGCTCCCTTTCGGGTTGAGGCTGCGGGTAAGGCGCTGCCGGAGCCTGGTGACTCTCGGCGATCGGATTTCCATAGTAGAAGCTTTCGGTTCCAGTCTTCCCATCAGGCGCCTGGGCGGGCATGGGCGGGTAGATGTTGGGGTATGGCGATCCGCCGGGGACCGGGCTGTACCCTAGAGAATGTTGTGCGTAAGCGCTGGATAGACGTTCCTCAAGCATGCGATCATAGTATCGGACCACCGTCGAGAGTTTGGCGTGTAGGTCAAGGAGAGTGTCTGTATCTCATATGTTAGCCATCAAGACTCTTTCACCCAGTATTGAATGAAAACCATGGTAATGGCTTACCATGTTTGCTCATGGTCTCCCCATAGCTCCGTGCCAATTTGGGGCGGAGCGCGCCAATACTTTCGTAGAGTTCCTGGATCTGAGGTTCGCGGAGTATGGTGCCCGGAGGCTGGTGTTGTAGTCGGTCGACCAGAGCGGCGAAAAGATGAATGTTCTCTACCTCGACTGGGCTGAGTTCGTAGGAGTTCTTTGGCAACGGGGTTGCACTTGGTGTCTGGCGAGACTGTGTGTCTGCAGACGATGTGTTCTTCAAAGCGGCCGCATGCTTCTGCTTGTGCTCCTCCATGTCACGCAGAGACGCTTCGATGGCAGCCTTCAGATCCGCATCCTCCTCTTCTATGGCAGGTTGAGCAGGTGCTCTGGGTGGCTGTTGGACCGTACTTTGTGGAACATAACCACTTGAGCCTTTGTTCTGCGCCTCCTCTAAACTCATCTGTAGCGCCCGGCGCAGATCATCATCGAACCCCCCTTCAGCTCTACCTCCACGAGGCTCCATCACACTGGATTTGGTTATAGAGTTGTTCTTGAATGATGCTCGGTCTGAAAGACCGCTGGGAGCAAGGGCTTTGGAAGTCAACTTGGCATAACAGCCGTCGTCCACTCGAACAGGCTGCAGGATTCCGAGATGAGGTAGGGGGAGGGTTTTGCTGGAGCATTGCGCATCGAAGACACTTCCGCAGTTGCGACAGTGGTGTTTGCGGTTCATGAAGCTGAAGGGAGTACGGCAGCGCATGCAGACATCGGAGTCGATCCACTCAGGAGGCTTGCGCAATTCGAATATTAGCATCCAGGAAGGGAAAGGTACTGCAGCAGAAGCAACTCACCGCACTGCTTTCCAACATGCTTCCGCTAATCTGGGTCTTGGGAGGGAATCGAAAGCCTTCGTCTTGCAGCCTCCGGTATGTTTCGCCGACGTAGCTCAGGTCCATACGGCCCTGGGCTGCCATCGCCCAGTCCTGAATCAATTCTAGCATCTTGGCCTTCACGTCGAAATTTAGCGGAGCACCCTCGGTCTTGAGAAGCGAAACAAGATTATCCATGAACTCGCGCGACGCAATTTCCGCCAAGAAGTGAGTACCGCCATTCTTCACGCATGTGTCTGTTAACTGCATGGTGAACCACCCGTCAGCATGGAATTATCGTTGCAACGAAGTCAGATAGCCAACCTTCAATGTCGCCAGCTGTATGTTTGGGTTTTTGTTTTCTAACCGGCGTTTCAAGCATCTCATAGCATCTTTGGGCTGGACACCCTTCGATCGGATAAGGTCGGAAATCTCTAAGTTGAGCGCAATGTCCTCTCTGCGCCAGTTGTTAGAAGTCAGTTGGTGGTTGACTGGATGGGGGCCGTTCACAGGCCGATCACCGTCGAAATAAGACATGGGAAGAGAAGGAGACATACAGGGAAGATGCGGTGGCCTTCTCCACCTGATCCTCGATCGGTGACGTTGAAGAGAACCACCCCGCCATGTTGACAGTGCGCAATGGATGATAATCTGACGATGGCGGAGCCCAGGATCGCTATGACGTTGGGTAGCAGCGACAAGGGGAAGGGAGGGGCTGCTGGGTACAGTCCTAGTCGGTAGAGTAGAGGGAGAGGTGAAACTAAAGAGATGACCAGAACACGACCCGGGTTGCTTCAGGAACAGACCAGAGTTGGAAAGTCAAGGGCGAAAGAAGGGGAGTCGACAGCAAGCTCCAGGCAGATCGAAGCGATAACAGTAACGAGCAATGATGGCGGGAGGTACCATCTTACCTAATGCAGTAGGCAACAATGTGGCCCCGCCATTGGTCGGGCATCATGAGTCAGCGGGCGGCCCCAGGCAGCCAGGGTCAAGCAGTGGCGTCATAGGCCGGGCGGTGAGTAACACCACCATGACGATACCGGCGCATTACATACCGACTTACCCCAGAAACATTCATCCCAATTCATCCAGTTCCATCCCGCAACGTTGGCTGCCTATTTGGCCTGGCAGTTGTCCGATTCTCTCCTCGTTGAGGTCCTGCGCTCTCTCTTTCTTGCATGTTTCATCCAACTCTCTCTGCTCGGGCCTGTCTGTCATTGCGGTCGCCATCGGTCTTTTCCTCTCCGACTTCCCCGTCATCCTTCTAGCCAGTCCCCTTCGATTTCCGAACCCGAGTTTAACCAGATTGCCCCTCGCCGCGTGTCCTACGAAGCCGTCCTCCAGGTCATGTGCTGGGATTCGGCTTTCCTCGCTGTGATATAATGTCCCCAGATGCAGCGGCCCTACCCTCTCCTCCAGACTTTGCACCGTGGGATAACGCTCCCCGCCGCCCTCAGTCCCTCGGTGGTATGCAGCCGGGCGGGAAGTCAATCGCCGATGGACTAGGATCGTATCAGGCCAACAACAGTTATGCGTCCCCCGCCGGGTCTCAACCAGCTCGATTCCCCAATATAAAGGATCTCCAAGATGAAGCAGCAGCACTTGATCTAAACGACAACACGTCGGTTGGTTCCCATTCCCTATGCGCTTAACGGGTGACGTTGCGGATGACTGACCCGCTTTCCGTACAGCTAAGCGTTCTGCTGGAGCGAGCGCAAGTGGCCATAGATCGAGCCCGTGAGCTTGCCGACACCGATCAACTGGATCGGGCTTATGTGCATTACCTGCGAGCGTCGGAGATCACCATAAATCTAATACCTAATCACCCTGACTACCGAGCCACTGCCAGCCAACGTCCAGGATGGTACAAACGATTCGGGGAGTTGATGATGGTATGCCGTGGCTTCCCAAAGCACATCCAGTGCTGTGACAAGTCGTGATGTCTAATATTCGTACAATGGTGGCTAATCTGATGGTGACAGGCTGTGCGGATGAAGCAAGGGACAATGGATGATATCAAACAACAAATACTGGAGAACAATTTGCTGAGCAACGTGCAGCCTGGTGGGGTGTCTCGGTCGAACCCTTCACGACCAAGATCACAAGTGGTGTCTCTTGGACTTGGGCAGAGTCCGGGCCCAAGAGGTCGCCCTATCGACGCTGGCAACAATTCTTTGCGGATGCCTAGCCCCACGCAATTCCAACGATCGCCCGAAGCAAATGTGAAGATGAATCGTTTTTCGAGTCCTGCTGGGGATGCACTTGCTGAGAGATTCGCAAAACTAAAAATGTCGCCGCCTACTCCATCTGATGTAGGTTCTATGTCCAATGGCCAAAACGGTACTACCTCAACCCCCCCGGCTCAGGATCTCCCTTCTCGACCATCGTCCCAAATGTCTCAAGGGGTACCTCCGCGGCGGCCTCTAGGGCCCCGTAGTATGGGCTCCTCCCATAGCGTACCTACTATACCCCCGAAAGTGCCCCTTAATACATCTCTTCCTCGCGCTCCCGATCCAACTTACAGCCCGATCTGGACAGTGCCTTCACAAGGACCCTCAAACCCACCCAGGACCTCAGTTGAAAGCTCTCGTCCCGTCAATCCACGGTATTCTCAAATTACGTCATCTTCTCGCAGCAGTCTTAGCCATGATGGCTTCGACGACAATCCTTACAGGTCGCAAACCCCGAACGGTGTACATCAGGCGAAGGAGGTAAAAAGCAGTAGTGCAGATCTCCCCCACAGCACCACAATTGAGCCCCAGAAGCTGCTGGAGTATATGCGCAAATACAACATTCTATTGATTGACGTGCGTTTCCGGGACCAGTACGATAGTGGCCACATCTATGCCTCCTCGATCCTTTGCATTGAGCCGGTGGCATTAAAGGAGAATGTGTCAGCGGAGGAGCTCGAAGAGCGCCTGGTGGTGTCGCCGGAACATGAGCAGTCATTATTCGAGCGGCGCAACGAGTATGACATGGTCGTCTATTATGACCAGGGAACGGCATCAGTCAGCTATCTAGCCGGATCTCCTGTAGGCACTACGGCTCCTCATCTTCGAGCCCTGTATGACACGCTTTACGAGTTCAACGCATATAAGCCATTGAAAGATGGACGACCTCCTGCACTACTGCTTGGCGGCCTTGACGCATGGATCGATCTAGTTGGCCAGCAGTCTCTTGCTACATCCTCCACTGCTGCTGTGATGGGATCTTTGCAAGCAAAGAGGCCGGTCAGAAGGCCAGGGCGACCGCTAGGAAGAGTGCCTACTATCGTCAGTGCCAATTCTAGCTTGGAAGTGAGGAAGAGAAGATTGCGCGAATATAAGCCACTGAATCCTCAAGAGCTCACAGAGTGGATGGAAAAGTCTAAGACGGAAGAAATCGACCCCGGGACCTATGTCGAGGAGGAGGCACTCACGGAAGAACCGGAAGGTGCTGAAGAGCCACCTGTCTCTCCCTTTGTGCACACATATGAGGATTTCCTGCGGCGCTTCCCGGAACCACATGCAATCCAGCAGTCAATGGTGACGCCGCATGTTCGGCCAGCGGGGACACCGGCACCCAACTATGCTGCACCTGTTCCTGTTGCTCCATCAAGGCCTCCGCCTGCAGTCCCACGGCCCAGTTATAGTGGCGTTTCAGACGGCCGGCAAATACAACCTACGTTGGAGCGACAGAACTCTGCCACCAAAACAGCTCTCTACACACCAAGTTCGATGCTTAACCGCCTGAAGCTCCCACGGACTGGCTTGACTAATTTTGGCGTGACCTGTTACATGAACTCTACCCTTCAGTGTTTGAGCGCCACAGTGGTGTTGAGCAAGTTCTTCATCGACAATCGGTTTCGGTACTATGTACAAAAGAACTGGAAGGGCTCCCAAGGCGTTATGCCGGGGCTTTTCGCGAATCTGATCCGGTCACTCTGGAAGAACGACGTGGAAGTGATCATGCCGACATCCTTTCGGAATTTCTGCGGACGGCTGAATCAAGAATGGGCTATCGATCGCCAGCAGGATGCCAAGGAATTTTTTGACTTTGTCGTCGACTGTTTGCACGAGGACCTCAACATTAATTGGCAGCGGACGCCTCTCAGACCCTTGACATTCGAGGAGGAGATGCAGCGCGAAAGAATGCCCGTTCCCAAGGTTTCCAAAATTGAGTGGGATCGCTATTGTCATCGCGAAGAGTCGTTCATTTCATCGCTTTTTGCAGGCCAGCACGCGAGCCGGCTACGCTGCACCACCTGTAAGCGGACATCAACCACGTATGAGGCATTCTACAGCATCAGTGTCGAAATTCCACCGTCGGGCACGGGCGACATTTACCAATGCCTTCGCAGTTATTGCCAAGAGGAGATGCTGAGTGGGGATGAGGTGTGGAAATGTCCGTACTGCAAGTGCGAACGAGTGGCCACCAAACAGATCATTATCACGCGGGCGCCGCAGATCTTGGTCGTCCACTTCAAGCGGTTCTCGGCGTCGAAGACCCAGACTGCACGGAAGATCCATACGCCTATCGACTTCCCTTTGCACGGACTCCGGATGGATGACTTTGTCTTCTCGGCATATAATCAGGGGCAGACCAACGGTTTACCCCACGACCCGATCGCGGCCACGGTGCCTCCGTTCACGTACGATGCGTACGGAGTCTTGCGGCATATCGGGTCCTCGATGGGCAGCGGACATTACATCTCTCTGGTGCGAGATGCGCAGCGACAATGCTGGCGACGGTTTGATGACGAGCGGGTGACCGATTTCAACCCGCGTGATCTGCGATCGAAAGACCGGCTGCAGAACGAACAAGCCTATATTGTCTTCTACGAGCGGGTGCCCGCCAAGTAAAGGGGCAGAGAGACGGGGTGGACGTCTTCCTTATATAACGGTCTCATTTTCTTTTCCTTCTACTTTGTTCATCCCCTCACGGCCCGCCTCTGTCTAGTGGTTAGGGAACGGACTATGATGTAGCGTTGATTCCGCTTTGGCATGGGTAAGAGTTGCACTGGGACAGGTGACGTCTTCTCATATACCCGGGGTTTCTTTTCTTTCTGATCATATTTTTGCGATTGCAATGGGAGACGATGACACGGACTTGCATGAGGGATGAATTTGATTTCCAGCATGGAACGAACTTACTTATATATCCTTTGCTATTTTGTTTCTTTATTTGCATCATCAACCATACCTATTTGAGCAAGACATGTTGACATGGAATGGGCTGGCTGGCTGGGCCATTGATTTATTTCCACCATTGATTTACCTATTTCACTTAGGTTTCCTAAAGCGATATGGGATGTATAGATATTTAGTTTTCAACTACTTGCACAAGATAGACAGCATTGGATCCTTCTTGGCCACTATGTGATGATGAACATTCTAGAACCCCACACAATATAGCCGAATCATATAGATAGAAGTTCCCTATCTCGTAGATATCCACTACGGAGGACACGGAAGATACTCTAGTACATATGAATATTCTCCCAAGGAGGAGTAACATTCCGCGCGGGAAGGAAAGGCGGGGAAAGAATGAGTGACCAACTGGGGCAGTTAATCCCGACGGCGCTACCCGACCAGATCCCCCTCCCCGAGGTTACGGCTATCGAGGGATCGCAGGGTCGGGATTTACGTAGGTACGTAGTAGATGGGCGGAATTACGGAATTTGGTTTCAGAGTATGATATTATTGAATTTTATGATCATTACATAGGTGACTAGTTACTACCATGTATTTACTACACCATATAGAGCTTGATTGTATATACTATGAATGATATTATTCTACGAATACGTATGAAGTAATAAATAGCGGATTATCAAAGTATCGCGGAATTGTAAAATACCATCTACAAGTGTGAATTTTTACTGGGAATGGCTGTCACACCACAATAAGGTGGTGGAGGGTGGTGGAGCAAACGGTAGGCAAAGTCAGTCACCGAAAAAGGTCAACCAAATTACGTTTGTTGTGTAACTTCTCCCCCCCGCGGAGGTTATTCCGAGGCTTTGATTTTCAGTGGAGCGCGATAGGTTAATCTTCTTTTTTTCTAGAATAATTGGAAAAGAATCGATGACAACCATCTGATAACGGAGGAGGCGGAGAGAATCTAGGTACTGTAGTAGTATAGGCAGTTACAATACATACCCCAAATCCGGTAAAAAGATCCTGAAGACCAAGACAACATCTAAAACCCATATGCAACATCTAGACAACAGCATCAATTCACTAATCCACCGACATAATTTTTGATTATTGATCGACGGCCCGTTCTAGTCACTCTTCCCCATCAGGACTAGTGCATGAGATACACTGACTAAGCTGGGAATAAGCCTGCTGTGATTGGCGGAGAAGAGGCCATCCCTATCAGGCCACTTTTCAGGATTGCCTGATTGGGAACAGGTTGAGAATTGAGTGCAGTGAGTCCGATCGGAGTACGTAGTGTAGAAGATAGCATTGACAGTAGGCAGTAGCAGTGATAAATCGGTGAAATGTGAATACTAGTAGGGAACAGGCTGCCGGCAACCCGGTAAATCCCCAGGTGGCCGGATGGCAGCCACGGCTCCTGTGTTTGGGATTGGAATAATGTTCCTGGAAGGCCCATCCAGTTGGAAGGCGGAGTCGCTGTCGAATCACAGGCGCCAGGGGGGCTGCCTAAGGAACCGACAGTCTTTCCCATCTGCTCCTCTTCCTTCTCCTCTTCTCTTCTCTCTTTCTCTTTCTCTCCCTCTTTCTTTCCTTCCTCGGGTTCATCTCTCGTCTCTCTATTCTTCTCTCGTCTAGATCGTCTTCTGTGATCTGCCTCTTTTGAGCCTTTGTACCTCCCGTACCTTTAATCTCATTCTTGTTGAATCTTCGGTGAGTCTCCGCCCTATCGCATTTCTTCTCCCTTGCGATCTGGTGTCTTCTACATTCCGAGGTACAAACCCTCCAGACAGGCGGGACTCGGGGGTGGCGTACGCTTCTGGAATTGTTAGTCGCGCATTGTCACTTTGATCTATACCATATCGCATGAAGTCAAGATCTATGGACAGTATTCCGATCATGGAACTGTCCTGGGACTGTCCCCGAAATCCCCTGCTTATCACCTAAGCACTTCCTCTGCTCTCACCGATCAATCTCCTTGGCTTTGTCAGTCGCTGACTTTCACATTCTTGATTCACACAGCTACAACACTCTACTACCACAACCATGGCCGACGCAAAGGAATTCACCTTCCAGGAGGTTAGCGCTCACAACACCAAGAAGGACCTTTACATGGTCATCCACGACAAGGTCTACGACTGCACCTCCTTCGTCGATGAGCACCCGTACGTTCATCACCGTCCATTTCCCACATGCATATCCCTTCCCAATTGAGCCTCTCACCCCCCCTCGCCTCCAGAGGTCATGCTCTCTGCCCCTCAAAAAAGCAATGAGACAAATCGCGCAAGGAAACACTCCGTCGGATCAAAGGAACAAAATAAACTAACATAATCTGCCCTCAACAACAGTGGTGGTGAGGAAGTCCTCCTCGACGTTGGTGGCCAGGACGGCACCGAGGCCTTCGAAGATGTCGGACACAGTGACGAGGCCCGTGAGATCCTGGACGGTCTCCTGGTCGGCAAGCTCAAGCGCATGGTACGTCAGACAACAAAAAAGCAACTCGCAAGACAAGTCGTTCACTCACACTAACACAATTCCATCAGCCCGGTGACCCTGCTCCTCGCTCTCAACCCCAGTCTTCCTCCGGTCCCTCGGGCTCCGGCGACAGCGCCGGCATGGGTGTCGGTCTCTACGGCATCGTCTTGGTCGGTGGTCTGATCGCCTACTTCGCCTACCAATACCTCCAGAATGCTTCCGCCGCTGAGACGCAGTAAACGATATCCCTTTCATTTTATTTTCTTTTTCTCTTATTATAATTAATAAACTTAAACAAAAAGAGATGAATCCCATATGAACTGAAAGCCTTTCCCATTTTCCCCTCGTCATTTGATCCACATTTTGGCCCCACGTTTGGAACTCGGTCTCGTTTCTTTTTGCCCTGGACCGGTCGATTTCGGCTAGTGACCTGTTGCTACTTTTTCACGTCAGCATTAGGGGGCTGTTGGGTGACTCTCAATGCAGATACCCTTTCTTATTGATTTGTCCCTTCCATATGAACCACCCCCTGTTCTCGTTCCCATTAGAGTGCAATGTCACGGATGCTTATGCTGTGTACTTTTTCGTGATTCGGTAGCCGAGAAAGAGCTGTCATAGAGAAGCATGTTTAAATCAAACCCCCAAACATAAATATGCTAGCTGTTTGGCTTCTGGTCAATGCTTTATTGACTTCTGCATATACAATTGTTTCTACAATGACAATAAATCTAGCAGTATACCCAGTGATATTCCAAGCTTCTTATATTCGGACAATTATGTAATGCATATAATAATATTTATAAGAGGAGTGAGGCCTAATCACAGGATATTCCAGGCAGGTTATGCAATTCGTCAACCGCCCAGCAAATGCATGTAGTAAATGTATAACACAGTCTTCTTTTGGTGAGAGAGAGCACATAAGACAAAGATAGAAGGAAAGGAAATTATAAAAAAAAAAAGAAAAGATATCATGGTCGCTCGACGATGCTCATATATCACTCTGGATATATGTGGAATCACCTAACGGCCTTCCTCCCCTTATGACCGGGAGTTGCCGCTCAAGCCAGCGCGGACAGCCTCCAGGATCATATCCTTGGCCTCTTCCAGGCCCTCCTTGCTCCCTTTGATCTCGATCGCCTCACCCTTGGCTTGGTCCTTGGGCACATTGATCCGGCAGCCAGTCTGCTTGCGGATCGCGTTGATCTGGCTACCACCCTGGCCGACAACGAAGCGGTATGTCTTCGGGTCAGGAAGGATGAGGTAGCCAGTAGCGGACTGCTGGGAAGCATTGGCGATAGCCTTCTCCAGGGCCGACTTGGCCTTGGCGACGTTGTCGCTGGTTCCCGACAGCACCCACGGGATGGTCGCCGGTTCGGAGGGATCGGCAGCGGCCGGGCTGTTGTCCACGATCTTCCATGAGTGAGCCTCCACGGCTTCGCTAGGCTCATCTGTGATCAAGGGAAGAGAAGAGGAACCGTTGACTGCACCGCGGGAGTCCTCGGAGGCAGGCTTGGGAGGCACCTGCTGTCCGGCATGGTCCACGGTAACGCGGTAGTCGTTGCGCAGGCGACGGAAGAAAGAGCCATTCTCAGAAATAGCATGGTGCAGGTTCCGGGGAACTTCCACCGTCTCGCCCTGCTGATCCTTGAGCATGGACTCAATGTGCTCCTTCGCCTCCGCGACTGCGTTGCTGGGGCCCTTCAGCTTGATGTCCGAGCGTCCGGATCCCTGCTTAGGAATGTCGAGCGTGATGTTGAACTTGGACTCAATGCCGCGCCGGGTCTCACCTCCACGGCCAATGAGCAGACGATGCTGAGACGGGGGAACCTCAACAGTCGTGGTCACCTGATCCTCACGCTCCTTGACAAAGTCCTGGATCGCAGCAATGATCTTTTCAACCACCTGGCCATTTCCTTCAAGTTTGATGGCCGAGTCACTGCTCTCTGGACGAGGGAACTTGACCATGCGGGAAGCACTGCCATCGGTGGGGCCACCAGCCTCGGCGACGATCTTGCGGATGTTGGCACCTGCGCAACTGTTAGTTACTCATGCTACCTTGGTAAGAATGGGCACAGATTACTCACCACCACCGCCAATGAGCGACTTGTGGTACTTCTTGTCCACGTCAATCGTCTTCGTAACGATGGAGTCGAATTCCTTAGACCGCTGCTCCAGGATCTTCTTTGCCTCCTCAACCTGCTTCTTGGTGCCTCTGATCTTGATCTGCACACGGCCCGACTCATCCGGAGCATCGTTGACTCCCGGAACATCAATCTGGGCCTCGGTGTCGGCGCGGAGCTTGTCCATCTCGCGACCGCGCTGGCCAATCAAGGAGGGGATTTGCGCTTGAGCGACAGACACTGTGGCCGTGTAGGAGTGGTCAATCACCCACTGAAGCAAGCTAAGGATTTCATCGCGTGCAGCATCAGCACCCTTGCTGGGACCCTTGACGATAACCTCATCCAGCGCCTGCTGAGGGCGGTTGGGGCGAGAGCCACCTGCGTCGCTAGAAGTCTCGGCGACGGACTGGTCATCGCTGGTCGTAGCAGCCACGGCAGCACGTGGGAACTGCACACGGACAGAGTAGCGGTCCTGCAGTTTGTTGACCTGATTTCCCTTCTGGCCAATCAATTCCCGATGATACTGGGCAGGAACCTTCAGAACATGAGTGGTCTCATCCTCCAATTTCTTGCCCAGGTTGATGATTCTAGTCTTGGCGGCATCGGCCTTGGCCTTGGGTCCTTTGACCTCAACCTTACCCCCCTCGACCTTAATGTCGACATCGAACTCGTCACGGAGCTTGTTGATGTTCTCACCGCGCTTGCCAATCAGGAAGTTGGCATACTTCTGGGGGAAGTCGAAAGATGTGGTGTATCCTCTTTCGAGGTCATCCTTCTCCTGCTCCACAACAAACGCCTGGATCTTCGAAGCAAGATCCTCCACCAGACGGGAGGGTCCACGAAGTGCAACCTCGGACTCGTTGCGGTTACGTCCATCTCCGACAATGGCGCGAACAGGGATCTCATCCTCACTCTTCGCTTCCTGTTGACGGGAGATGAACTTGCGAACCTTGTCCTGGTACTTGCCGGGCACGCTCACAGATGTCGCCACGACATCGTTCTGGTCACCGAGAGTGCTCAGAAGATACTCTTGAGCTTCCTGGAGGGTCTTTTCGAAGGTAGCAAGTTCAGCGGCAGAAGGTCTCTGACGAGGAATCTCGACCTGAGCAGCAGAAGCGGAAGGACCTTCATACACCAAGACCACGTCGGAGCTATCAAGCTCCTCAGGTACAAGAAGGTGAACGCCGTAGTCACTCCGCAACTTGGGAATGCTCCGAGAGCGCAGGTAAGGGTGGAAGTAGGGGTCGACCGCGAGGCTACGAAGTCTCGTAGGAGGGTGAGCCTGGACCAAGTTCATGATATCGGATCTTGCGCGAATGGTGTTCTTGCCATCTCTAGAGTAGACCTCCCAGGTCACAGGGCCGTCCGAGCTGGGCGGAAGGGCGATCCGTGCGTCATACATTCTCTCCAGCTCCTTGATGATTTGACGCTGTCTAAGGTACTGGGTCAGGGCACGAGCATGGGCGTGGGGACCCATGGGAGCACCGGGGTGCTGACGAGAGAGGTCAATGCTTGCCATCTGCATGCTGGTGGCAAGATCCATGGCCCGGTTGATACCATTCTCAATGCAGTCAAGCGGACCAGTGATGGTGAGGAATTCGCTCTCGTCGGATGCAGGAGGCAGGACAATGGCACAGCCAGTGTCAGCAAGGAATTCGTGCAGAGCATCGGCATTGTCGCCAAGGATGAACTGATGCTGGCCACGGTTGATGGCGAGCTGACGAAGCGTGAGCTGGCGTTGCAGGTCGGCGGCAAGTCTCTCAATTTCCGCGCGAGCTTCTTGAGCGGCCGCACGCTCACCAGAGATGTGGATGTGCTTCTCGGGAACCGGCACGAACTGGACGTGACCGGGATCAGCCTCCTGAGGCGGAGGCTGACTCTGCCAGGTGTCGTATCTGGGGATATGCACTTGCGCCTTGGTACGCTCCTCGATTTCCTTGAGGTTGGCATTGTGAGCACCGGCGATGAAGGGGAAGAACTCCGGCGGGACGGATTTGAGGCGCAGGCTCATGTTGGAGGCGCGCTCCTTGACGATCGCTTCAATCTCCCGACGAGCCATCTCGGCCGCAACAGCATCACCCTCAATCAGGACGTCGATAGTGTCACTGTCGTCATCGTCCGCTCCAGGAGCAGATTCCTCGGCGCGAGGTACCTGCACACGAGCGCCTGTCCGCTGCTGGATGTCTTGAACGACGGCACCCTGGCGTCCGATGATGTGAGGCCGAGCGGATGTAGGAATCGGAACGCGAACCGATTGCTATGGAAAGACATTAGTCGATAATCCACCCAAAACCTCGACAACGGAAATACATGCCTTGGATCCGACCTGCTGAGCGACTTCCTTCAGGGCCTGCCTGACCGCATCCACGGAGCCTTTACCCTCGAAGATGATGGAGCCACCGGGTCCGCCGCGCATATCGACATTGGCCTTGGATCGCTTAGAGATATCGCGCAGGATATCGCGCAGAGGCTTCTTGAGCTGGCCTCGAGGGAGCATCTGCGAGGGCGCCAACCGGAGCTGTTCCATGTGCTTTCCGGGCAGACTCATGATCCTGGGAACCTCAGAACCGAAACCACCGGGGGCTGGTTCAGGAATACATCAGCATAACGATGCGCTTGTCAAACAATGGAGCGGGTAAAACATACCAGCCTGTGCGCCGCTGGCAGCGCCGTTGGCGACGGCAGCAGCAGCGGAACCGCGGGCACCCCAAGCAGAGGCGGCGGGGACCTTGGGCTTCGGGCCACTTCCAAGAGCCGGGAAGAGCTCCTCGGACTGGACATCAAGAGCAGGTGACTTCTTGGGAGCTGGTTTGGGGACTGGAGAGGCGGTTGGGGCCGGGGTCTGCGCCGGAGTGGAGGACTCGGCCTCGGTCACCGAGGTAGACGGAGGGGGGTGCTTCACATCCTCTTCATCGACAACATCTTCCACAGTAACCTTGTGCGCCTCATCACGGGCATGCTGCTCTTCCAGCATGGCAGCCCGAGACTTGGCACCGCCGTTGACATTGACACTCGACACTTCGGAAGCCATGGTAGTGGGACGATCGGTGGATTCGGAAAGATCTCGAACGGAGAGGGACGGCGGGGGAGACTATTGCTGAGTGCCGGTGACGTTAGAAGAGACCAATTGATAGTCTGGAAGGTGCTCCGACATACTGACAAGTAATGCGAGTTGATGGAGATTATAGCTGGCTGTTAACAGACGTCCAACAGTACCCAATGTTTTGTTGAGCTAGTGATCCAAAAAGAATAAATGGCCTGGGGCCGCAAAAGTGTAGTCAAGAAGGGAAAAGCTCAATTGCTACCAGCAGAGGCTAAATGCGAAGAAAGTATTTATGGTGAAGGTGTGTCCCAAGATTAAGCCGAGAAAATGAGGGGGGGAAAGTGGGAGAGAGAGAAGAGGAGGAAACAAAAGACTAAAAGTGGAAAGGCGGAGAAGGAGGATGGAAAAGGAAGAGCGGAGGGGGAGAGAGAGAGAGAGAGAGAGAAGAGGCGAATGGAGAGGAAGAAGAAGAAGGAGGAGGAGGGGGTCAATGTAATTGACACAATCCAGAGGGGGGAACGATAGCCACGGAGGAGATCTGGAGATGGGGAAGGGAAAGAGAAAGAGAGAAGAGAGAGGGAAGAAGAGGAAGAGGAAGAAGAGGACAGACAACAAGCCCGAGTGGTCGGAGAGGAAAGTTGGAAAGGCCGGGGGAGGAAGTCATTCCCTTTCGGGTTGATGGGCGGAGCCGCCGTCTCTCTTTCTCTGTCAACCTTATGGACTTTCTGGAAAATCCACTCCCACCGTCAACTTGCTTTGCTTTTCTTTTCCCTTCACGGGTGCCTGTTGGTGCTTTTTTTATGGATTACAACTGCAAGACATCCATCTGACCCGCCATGACTTGACCGATCATTACCCAAAACAACACAAGATTGCCAGCAAACGTTTGGTCGCCGTTGCGGAGAGTGCGTCAATTCCGTCACCTAGTATGGCCATGCCATCATGAACTCTACCCACCAACGAGCACCATTTACCTGACAATCCCGATTCCCCAATGGGCATGGTTCGATTTGAGGTGATTGGTGTGTTGGGATAGTGCGCCCGGCTTGCAGGTTGAGGCTGAGTTCTGCCTGTCCGATCCACCAGCGGAGACGCCTCCAATGCACGCATGGGTAGGAAACACATGTCTTTTCTTTAATTTTTTTTTCCATAATGGACTAGGTTGATCCTCTACGATTTTTTGGTAGTTGTTCCGTATGGTGGAAGTCACCGCATGCTTGGAAGTCGACGGACCACACTGACTTTGCATCATTATGGACGCACTCTATTGAGATGACATTATTATGGACGATGGTGACTAAACTTGAAGGAGGTAGCTAGCTTATAATGAGAGACAATTATGGGGTTCAATGGTCTCTTTGAATGAGTATAATGCACCCGTTTGGTTCCGCACCAAAAACCATGTATACGGCGCTTGCTTCTAGAACAACCCAAGAACACCCCCAATGTATGGTTATACTGGCACCAGCAATACGGATCTTTACCTGGGCCTGGCTGAGCACAAACAGAGTCATTCCTGTCGGAGAAAGTGCCGTTTTCCCCGTCAGATAGACATCGAAACAGCCTAATCCAAATATCTCAAGGCTTGATCGATACATTCCCTTTCATAGAAGAGCCTAGAGCAGCACAAGCCTCAAGCAGTGACAGCTGGCGGGTGGCAAAACAAGCACTTAGAAAGTTAGGACGGTTACACAGTTCACTTCAAGTTCTCCATATTGTTCACGGTTGAAGTTCGAGTAGTATTTTGTTGTTGCCTTGGCATATACTTGTGGTTTCCATCTGTAGGCTTGGCCACCATACGGTGTGGGCTGATGCCAATTTCGCCCACAAAATTCCAGAAAACATAGTATATCAAAATCAAAATCAAGATGATGACACCATCTACCACTGCGAGCAATTCCTTATAACTCGAGTAGGGAGTAAATATATCACAGTAGTAGTGGTTGACTGATTGCTGTTCTCTCCCGAATCCCCTGACCCACTCACTGCAACACAAGCACGCGCGACTAAAGGCTGGGCCGAAGTGGACCAGAAACCTTAACGGAGATATGCTGCTTCGATGGCAACTGTTCGCATGGAGAGAGAAACCCGAGGCTTTTCTATGCCTCTCTGGCATGGAAATATAACCCTGAAATCCAGTGGTAACCCTGTTATCAAACCCAAATAGCACTGGAGCAATATAGTCACTTCGGACTTGGCCGAACTCGCCCAGCAATTATCGTCGAGCACCGTGACTTGCGGGAAAAGGTTTTCAAGTGTTATCTGACCATGTCTCGCCCGGTTGGCACTAAAAAGACACGGACTGGGGCAATCTGTGATAAGAAAACCCTGTTCCACAAATAATAGGCCGACCTGCTGTGAGGGCCAAAGATAAAAAAAAAAACGACCAATCTGGCACGACTAGCGAGGTCTGCGATATCCCATTCGTCGCCGACTTCAAGCCCAATGGCAATTTTTGCCTACAAATATATTGCAGCCTCGAACACCTGTTTTCTGGGGAAGACATTGAGCAGAAGAGGTGTCTCGTGAGCCCTTATTTTCTCTCCTCCTTCTCCCTTGCTCTGCTGCCGCACTTCTTTCTCCCTCCCCGCAATTTCTCCCCCTCCCCCCTTCCCCCCAATTGCCCCTCCTCCTCCTCCTCTTTAGGATGGATTTCAAAACCGTTGAGGATGGCAACCCCATCGAACCGAAGCAGGCCACGGCTTCGGTGGAGGAACATGCCCTAGTCAAACCTAGCGGTTTCTTCGCCCGCATCCGCTACTATGAAGAGCTGTTGGATCGGAAGATGGGCGTCGAGTCCCACAGTCTCGACCGAGTCTTGCCCGAAGATCGCAAACCGCCCAACACCCTCGCCATGGCCTTCATCTGGGCCTCGGCCACTATGAACCTCAGTTGTTTCAGTACGGGCTTTATGGGGAAGGAGTTTGGCTTGACCTTAGGGCAGACGATCGCCATTATGATATGCGCGACGTTTCTGGGCGCTGCTCTCACGGTTCGCATACCACTTTCTCTACCCTGCCTCTTTTCCGCTGCGACGCAATGTTGCGCACTCAGCTTCTGGTCTGTCTAAAGGCTTACATGTCGGTTCACTAGGGTTGGTGTGCCACAATGGGCCCCGGCACTGGCCTTCGCCAGGTCGCCATCTCTAGATACTCCTTTGGCTTCTACCCTTCGTCCATCATCGCGGCGCTGAATGTCGTCGAACAGCTGGGTTGGGCCTCTGTCAGTTGCATCACCGGTGGTCAAGCTCTTCGCGCTGTTTCGGACAATCACATCTCCATGGTCGTGGGTGTTGTCATCGTTGCATGCGTCAGTCTGTGTTTCAGCTTTTTCGGTCTCAAGGCTGTCATGACGATTGAGCAATATATCTGGATGGTTTCCTTTGTCGTGTTCATCATCGTCTATGGTGAAGCGGCTCACCATGCCAGCCTTTCAGATCCCGGGACTGTGTCCGGGTTGACCAAGTCTGGAAACGTTCTGAGCCTGATCAGCGTTATCTACGGCTCCAGTGCTTCGTGGTGCTCGATCGTGTCTGACTTCTATGTGCACTACCCGGTCAACACCTCCAAGGTCAAGGTCTTCATCTACACCACCCTGGGTATCTCACTCCCCACTTGTGTCGGAATGTTGCTCGGTGCGTGCATTGCATCTGCTCTGGATGGGAACCCAGAATGGGCTGCTGCCTATGACGAAGGAACCGGAGAGATTTTGCAGACCATCATCTATCCCCGCAAATTTGCTAAATTCCTCTTGGTGCTTTTGGTGCTGTGTGGTAGTAAGTACACCCACTTATCTCATGCCGTAATCGCCGCTAATCAAACTATAGTCGGTATGAACTGCATTGCCATCTACGCCGGATCACTCTCTGCGCAACTATTCGCCAAGCCGTTCCAGAAGATCCCTCGAATCATCTGGACGCTCCTCGTTTTCGCCTGCATTCTTGTCATTGGTATCGCAGGCCGGGACCACCTGCTGACTGTCCTGGATAACTTCCTCTCCCTTTTGGGTTACTGGAACACCTCCTTCTTTGTCATTCTGTTCTGCGAACATTACTTTTTCCGCAACGGCAACCTGGCCAACTATGACCTCGACGCCTGGAACACGCCGTCGAAACTGCCCGTCGGGTACGCCGGTCTCACGGCGTTCCTGTGCGGTGCGGCCGGATGGATCGTCGGCATGGACGAAACATATTATGTTGGAGCGCTGGCGCGCAAGATCGGTACGGATGGTGGAGACATTGCCAACGAGCTGGCATTTGTTTTCACCAGCCTATCGTATATCCCCTTGCGGAAGTTGGAGTTGAAGTACGTTGGACGGTAGATTGGCATCACCCACAGAGTACAGAGTACAAACTATGTATACTATAATCGTATTTATCATGACGATGAACGGCAGGCACGATATCTATGCAGTGAGATCGCTTAACGCACGATAATAAAACCCTTATGATCCCTGTTACATTACCGGTAATCACAGGCCCATACAGAAGGCAAAGTTCTCAAGCATCAGAACATCTGCAATTCTCTCAACACTCCACTAGAAACTTCCTTTTCCATGGAACCCACTTAGATGAACAACTACCTGCACCTTGCCTTTGTCAAAAACAAGTATCTAGGAACAACCACAGCAGCGAAGAAGATTCGTACTACTCATTGCCAGCATGCACACACACCCCTCCAACGACACATCTATCCCCTCCCACCCCCCCCCACCCTCTCACCTCGAGTACTAGTACTATATCGTGATGCAACACGAACAACCACAAATGTAAGAATGAATGACAACTTCTTCCCGTAACTACACTATGATTCCAATTTAGAACTTACCGAGATGCGAAGCAAGTATCATATCTATACAGCCAATGCCACAAAACCTTCTCACTCTAGTAAAAACAGCGACTATCCAGTACTCAATCACCGTTCATGACGCAACATAAATATTTTTCTAAAATCCCATCCAAGCTACCATGAGCACAAGTATATAGCAATTTAACTTCAAACCTGAAACAATTTCCCCCCTCCCCCCTTTGCTGGGCACTTCTCACGCCCCCACGTGTTTGTTGTAACGTTTTGTCTTCCTTCTCGTTTCTAGGAAAGTTTCAGAGCTTAACCTAACTACTAAATACTAACCACAAACCAATAACCATATTGTAGTGCTAAGCTACTGTATTGAGTAACTTTGCCCCGTCTAGTGAGAAGAGTAAGTGGGGGGAATGGAAGATAGAATAGGGTAAGTTTGATCGTCAGTCTATTTTTTGAGACTGACGATGAAACAACAACACAACAAACTGTCTGCCTAACCTCGGTTTCATTCATGGCTACGATTTATACTTTGGTGTCTATCTTTTGGGGGATGGGATAGAATGATGATTTTTAGCTAATAATTAAGATTTAGATATTGGGGAGGGGTGGGAGTAAGATTCAGGATATTACTTCTCTTTGGGCACTGTGGATTACTTTGTAGCTAATCCATAAGCAGTAGTACAGTATGGGCTTCAGGTTTCAATCGCAGACTGGATGGATCCCGTGACGTCAGCGATGGCCAAAGGGTGGATTGTGGATTGTGGATTGTTGATTTGGCAGGGCGAACGGAAGTTTGGCCTTCTATCTTGCTTGCTTGCTTGCTTGCTTGAATCATGTTCGAGTGTCTCCCACGCTAATGAGTTCCTACGAGTCATTGGATGGATCTGATGGTGTCAATAGCTGAGCATGAGGTTCTTGAGCAGACTGCCTAGTACACACTGTACTCCGTAGGAGATCTGGCTATGCCACTGACTTAAGTAAAGTGAACCAGTGAACCTCAAGAATGTTACTATTAATTGGTGAATGGAGCAGTCATACTAATAGTTATCATGTGCCTACCACCACAAAATGATCGAAAAAGGCAGGATAAGATAGTTGGAAGTATACTGGTGGCGCAGGAAATGGATGTGATGCATCTGGATGGGGGGAATAAATTTCTAGAACATAATCAACTATCATCTGATTCGATCGATTTTCGCACACAAAGGACCGCCATGACATCAGATCACTCACACACAAACCTGCAACTTCGAGTAAAGACCTTGGGCCCTTTTTGTCATTTTGAACGGGCGTTTCATTATTCCAAGCCAAGGTGGAAAAAAAGACTCAAGGTTCTAGAACTAGGCCTCGACTCATCCCGAGGACGGAAAATGACGGGCTTTTGTGCCGATCCCGCGCGCAGTTTTGAGTAGACTGGTCAATCAATCAATCAATCAATCAATCAATTACCATCTATCTTATTTATCAGGGTATTCTATTCAATTGGGATGTGCATAATATATATTCTTATATTTTGTATTAAGAAAGGTCAGGTTTCATATATAAATAAGTGACATGTCGAAGTGATATATATCTATCTATCTAGAGTTGTTCGGGCGGATACATCTTTCTTTTTTTTCCCGTATTCATATTGTGGAAGTACTATGCAAAGTGCGGAGCCACTCCGTCTTGACTTCCTTCCTCCCCGCTGCAATGGATGAATGAATGGAAGGAACTTATGGAATCCGTTCCGTCTGTTAATTAATTAATTAATTATGTCACTTTTTTTGTTGTCCTGTAGGTGATTAGTTATTGCATGCTTACGGTGCAAATACTCTGGTCGGTGAAAGAGCTCTTCTAGAACTACTAAATTCTATCCGGGTTCTCTGCTCGTGGTGACGATTACCAGTCATATAGACTAACCATCTTTTTTACATAGTACGGCTGTGATGATATGAGATCAGATTCGGATCCTACCATTCAATCAAACGTCTGTCCGAATTCCCAAATTAAGGGGCGATAGGACTAGAAAGTTCAGGAAACACATGTGTGACTACCGTCCTCTCAATTCATCTGCAGGTGCAGGTGCAGGGGTATGTGTGTGTGCGAGTGTCATGTCATGTCATGTCATGATTGAGGAGAGGAGAGGAGAGAATAATAATCGTTAATGCCTGTCAGTAGTAACTTAAGTAAGTCCTTGGCTAATACCCGTACTTCTCCGTACCCGGTTCCAGGTTTGAGGGGGAAAGACACAATAAGCCTTTCCGCGGTAAGAAGGAGCTGATGTATAGAACGAAAACTAAACTACACCGTACCTGCAGAGATTTCAACGGGATCATCAGAGGCTAAAAATGAAAAAGGGAAAGCAACACTTGATCCATGATGATCAGTTGGAAAGTTACTCCATAATTCATATCCAAAGGTATACTTGTTAAGTAAGTACTTACTACTTGTAGATAGGTCCGAGTGTAGATCTAGCTTTTTGTTTTGTTTTGATTTCTTTCAGACCCTTTTTTATTTTATTTATTATCGTTATTGTTGTTGTTGTTCACTTACAAGCGCAGCTCTGGATTACGACTACTAAATCCCACTCAGACGGAGAGAGAGATAAGTCGATAGATAGACTTAGCTCCGGGAAGCGAAAAGAAGAAAGATACGAGGAGATAATACGTAGGAGGCAACTGTAGCGGATTTCGAATCTCTAAAAGAGAAAGCAAGCGATGACGCTACACGGACTCCAGATCAATAATGAAGCTAAATATTGGTGGCTTGCCCTGGACCATGGAAACGTATCCACCGTGTTATGGAATAATTAAAATTGAGGGAGGACTTAATTCCTATTAATTCCATTATGGAAGAAGGAAAAAAGAAAAAAAGGAAGAAAGAAAGAAAAAAAAAAAAAGAAGAGGGTTGGGTGCGGCACAAGTCGGTTGGAACCTAGTCTTTTCTTCTCCCGCCCCGCTCGGCCTAGCGTGGCACTAAGGCCGCCCTCCCAGGTGTCTAACCAGAGTTGCTGTTCTGCTGGTACTGATGCTGCTTTTTGGCTTGCTCAGAGAGAAACACCCGGCTGTCTCCATCAGTGAAAAAGCGACGAAGTGAAGTAAGTACTAAGGTAAATGAAGTACTGTGGTGTACAGCAGTTCGTGTGTTGATTGACCACGTCACCCCCTAAATAGGATATTTCCTACTATTTTTGTCTCCTCTCCTATTTCACACTCTTGGGAATGTGGAATTTCCCTCCTTAATTTTTTTTTTCTGCTTCCTATTTCCTGTACACCCATCCTTTCTTTTTCATATCTCTGAACTCGGTCATCTCCTTGGAATCTGTCTCATATCCGAGGTGTCGAAAGAGAATTGAAGAAGGAAAGCGGAAAACCGGTGGAACCCATCCTCCCGAGAAAGGAAAGGTATCTGTTCGCGATCCACCCGCCAACGGGACGCAAACTGGGGTCAAGGACGTGTCTAGAATTTTTCTCTTTGCCTAATCGGACCTACGGTATCTGAGACAGATGATGGACGCGCGCTGAGCTGCCAAAAAAGTATTTCCATCTTCGGGGTTGGAGGAGGGGGAACACAAACAAAAAAGTACGGGAACAATCTCCTCCAATGAGCCCAATCCCCGGAAGAATATTACTTTGTACTTACAGTAAATCGAATCCATCAGGGAATGTTTGGAAGATTCTTATGATTATCCATCTATCTATCTACACAGCAATTAAATTTGGGGTTCTCGTCTTTAATTATTGTTGGACAATTGGGGGAAAACGGAAAGGCAGAAAATAGGCACCCGAAACATTTCTCTTCTAGGATTTTTGCTTGCTTTGGTAATTGGACTGGGATGGTGTTGACCGCCCGATTGACAACCTCCCAGTTCTAGTAGTATCTCTCTTTCCTCTTGTCACTGCGAGTGTATCTAATCTGTATCTAGATGCTTACAGTAAGTTAATACTTTTGTAGGGAGTATACTTACGTAGTAGACCAGTAGTAGCAGTAAGTACTCAATGACTGCAGCTCAAGTCCTGACTTTACCATACCCAAACCAATTTGACAGTAAATTACTCACTGCTAAGCCCAAACGATATTAAATGGTTCCCCATCACACACACTCTCTGTGAGGCCAAGTAAGTCAGTTCAGTGGCTGGGCCCCGTTATTCTAATGGTAGTACCCAGTGTAATAATTGTCGGACTGACTCTCAAAGACGGGCCGTTGTCGAACTGCTGCCACTGGTTCGACCCTCCCAAGTTCCCAGTCCCAAATCTCCAAAACTAAAAAGCACCTGGCTGGGTCCTTCCCTTCTCCCACCTCCTCTTTACTACTAAACTACTAGTGACTACTTACTTACTGTACACCGTACTAGTAACAACCTCTCTTCCACACCCCCATGGCAATTCTCCGTGCCTTTTCCCACTTCTTTCTCCATCATCGTTGGTTTCCCAGTGACTGTTGCATTATTGCTTTTTTGGCGCCGCAGATCTGTGTGCTGAGCTGTCGGTTATCTGCAGTTTTTCCTGCATCTCAGTGAATCATCATCCTCTCATCTGTTGTCTTGCTTTTTTTTTTTTTTTTTTTTTTTTTTTTTTTCCCTATTATTTTCCCTCTCAAGTATTATTCCCCCCCCTTCCCCTCTCTTTATTTTATTTTATTTTATTTTTCCCTTTTTATTCTGTCACCCCCCCAAATTTATCCCTCAGAAGAGCCAGTCACCGCCTCTGTTGGTCGAACTCCGTCTTCTCAGTTCTGATCCATCCAAGGGCTCTCCACGTGCTAACCACTGGTTGACGGTAGTCCGCGGCTGCTACTCTTTCGCGCCCTCCCTTGCGTCGCTCAGGCATTCTGGGTCCCTCTCTCACATCTCCGATTCCTCCGTTCATCCATCAATACTCACCCGGTTGGGGCTATCGATCTGACCGTGCAGCATCACCACCACACCATCAATCCATCCCCCCCCCTCCTACCTCCCTCCCCATCCCCGCCTAGTGGCCTTGTTCGTCCACCCTATCGTCGAAACGGACGGTAGGGACTACTGCTGCATTGCGCACCGCCTCACCCGGTGGCTTTCTTTCCCCCCTCCCTCCAATCAAACCATTCATCCGCCAGTCGCTCAACCCTGCTGCTGCTGCTGCTGCTGCCAGTCGGCCGACCTGTCCCTCCACGCACCCCCCCAAAACCCACTCTCCCCCTAAATCTTGCACGTCATGAATCACGATAGTTTCTCTTCCCTAAAATTTCGACGGTCGTCTAGCAAGCTTCACAAGGATCCTCCGAGTTTCAGCTCCCGCATCCTCAAGAGCCAGCAGAGCAACACGTCACTAAAGCGGCACCCTTCAGCGCCCGTCTACCCCCGTTCCTCCACCGGTGGGAGTCGTGAGCACTCGAGGACAAGATCCAACGCCTACGGATCTTCTTCATCCTCCCTCGAGCAGAATAGCGGCGGCCCGTCTCCGGTGATCGCTGGCAACCAACCTGGATACTTCTCGAACACCAACAACCCCTCCAAATCCCGCCCTCCCCACTCGGGTCGTTTCTCTCTCACCGAGCAAAGCTCAGATGAATTGATCGGACCCCCGTTTGACAGCCGGGGCATGCTCAGTTCATTGCAAGAAAATACCACCGAGACCGTCCCCCAAAAACCCCCAAACCTCCGATCGGCCACCAGCCCGGACTCCCGAGGATTGAGACAGTCTGCCAGCTTCACGGCTCTACAGAACCGGATGGAGACATTCGTGCACAGGAATACTGACAATGATCGCCCGGCGAATCCGAAACGTTTATCCGATGACGGGGGAGGTGGTGTTGGCTCGCGCCCATTTGGCGGAGGCAGGAGCAAGAAGAGCAGTTTCTCCAGCTTCGTCAATAGCATGCTAGGCTCCCCCCGAGGCATCAAGATCTCCGCCCCAGAGAATCCGGTGCACGTTACGCATGTTGGCTATGACAATCAGACCGGTCAGTTCACTGGCCTCCCGAAGGAATGGCAACGGCTGCTGCAGGAAAACGGTATCTCGAAAAAGGAGCAGGAGGAACACCCGCAGACGATGGTTGATATCATGAGGTTCTACGAGAAGAATGCTCAAGGCGATGACGAAGTGTGGCACAAGTTTGACCACGCTTATCCTCAGCCGCAGTCGATGTCCAGCCCCATCTCTGGAGGGCAGACTCCTGCTGTCGGTGCCGGGTCCTATGGCCCTACTTCAGCTCGGACGTCTCCTCCGACGAGTCCTCGCTTTCCACAGAATCATGAGGGTAGCTTCGAAAACCCACGTGCGCCGCCTCCTATTCCTCGTGGGCCTTCGGCGGCAACCCCAGCGGTGGGTGGCTTTGTCCCCAATCGAGCACCGCCAAAACCTCCGACCCCTGCCAATATCACACCGGCTCGGCCTGCACCTCAGCCACCAACCGCGGGATCATACAGTGCTGCGCCCGCACGTCCACCTCAGGAGGCCTATTCTCCTCCGCAGTTCGACACGCCTCCCATCCCAGAAACGGAGCCCTTGCAGTCTGAACCTAAGCCTCAGTTGAGCAGGTCGAACTCTAGAGCCAATGGTACGCCCGTACCATGGCCGACCCACAATGTGCCTACGCCGGCTCAATACCAGCAGAAGCAGGAGCAAGCCATGGCCGCGGCCCAGCAGGCGATTGCTACTATCCAACTCGACCGTAGCCGCAGTCAGCGTCAACAACCGCCTACTCGCCAGGAACAGAAGCAAGCTCCGGTCCAGAGTCCACCACAACATGTCTCCCCGGTGGACGAGGCTGCACGCGCCGCTCCTGCAGCTCGCCCCCGACAGCGACCTCGCCAGAGTAATGCGATGGATATCAGGTCGCGACTCCTTGCCATCTGTACGCCCGGGGACCCTACTAGGCTGTACCACCACCTCAACAAAATCGGCCAGGGTGCGTCTGGTGGTGTTTTTACTGCCTACGAGAACAACACCAACAAGTGTGTTGCTATTAAGCAAATGAACCTGGACTTGCAACCCAAGAAGGATCTGATCATCAATGAGATTCTGGTTATGAAGGACAGCAAGCACAAGAATATTGTCAACTTCTTGGACAGCTACCTCCATGGTCTGGACCTCTGGGTAGTGATGGAATACATGGAAGGTGGCAGTTTGACTGATGTGGTTACTTTCAACATTATGAGTGAGGGGCAAATTGCGGCTGTCTGCAGAGAGGTAAGCTTTACCGCTTCATTGCATCTATATCGCATCTCACTGACCTCTACTAGACCTTGAGTGGTTTACAGCACCTTCACTCGAAGGGTGTCATTCACCGTGATATCAAGTCGGATAACATTCTTCTCTCAATGGAGGGAAATATCAAACTAAGTAAGCTGCCTTCGCGATGCCCCGAGTGTTCATTTTCTGACGTGATATAGCCGATTTCGGTTTCTGTGCCCAAATCAATGACTCGCATAACAAGCGAAACACCATGGTCGGTACACCGTATTGGATGGCCCCTGAAGTCGTTACTCGAAAGGAGTATGGCCGTAAGGTTGATATCTGGAGTCTGGGTATCATGGCCATCGAGATGATCGAGGGTGAGCCTCCTTATCTTACGGAATCGCCTCTAAGGGCCCTGTATTTGATCGCCACCAACGGCACGCCTACCATCAAAGACGAGCACAACTTGTCGCCGGTTTTCCGTGATTTCCTCCACCTTGCTCTGAAGGTGGATCCGGAGAAGCGAGCTTCGGCGCATGATTTGCTTAAGGTATGTCATATCGACAAATTCCATCATTAATCATTACTGACTGCTCGATCAGCATCCTTTCATGTCTCTTTGTGCGCCACTGAACCATCTCTCGCCCCTTGTCAAGGCTGCGCGGGCCAGCAGAGCCCAGGAAAAAGCTCAAAAGGGAGGCGCCTAAGTGCCGTCACTTTGAACTGTTACTATATACTTCGATGTCTTCTGTCTGCTCTCTCTCAGATACCCATTACCCCTGATATTTCATATTTGCTGGACAAAGACGCTGGCATTGCATATGGCAGACCCTTGTTCGCAACTTTTCGTGTTGGCGGTTTCGCATCTCCTGTGAATGTCTAGAAGGCGATGACCTCATCCGGATCATGGTTTGTCTATCCGTTTTCCTTTACTTCGCTTGGCTTGATCTTGAGTCGCTGGCCACTTATCACCTGCGGAAATATCCTTCCTTTTTGACGAGTTTTCTCTGCAAGATTCTTTCTTTCGACGTTGGCTTTTGAGCGAGTGAAGAAGCCTGTACAATCTCCTGGGGCTATCCGTCCAGCTATTGTCAATATTGTCGTTTGTGAGTGTTTATTGTTGCCATGGAGCCGAAGCTCAAGAGGAAGCTTGAAGCTTCATATAATGAACGGGCGCCGGTGGCCGGCGTGGTGACCGGCCCCCATCTTATTGTTACTTGTCTTGCAGCTGTTGGGTTGTTTCCCATCTCCATCTCTTCCAGCGACCGATATTCTTGATGATTTATGAGGCATTTTCCCGACTGTTTTGACGACAAAAAAAAGAACAAAAGTGTGGAGCTTTTGTCTGTCTTGTTCTTGAGTTGACGATTATTATTTGAGCGGTTACATTGATATAGAGGGATCTTTAAGTGCCATGGGGCTATTGCTTATGTGTGAGGGATGGTCATGATTCATATTCTTTGTTATTTTTATCGTGAAGACCACGATGTGACTTTTTATTACCTTTCGATCAATCATCAGGAATCACCCGGGGTATATTTCTATCACAGTAGAAACTACAAAGTAGAATATCAAGAATATCGTCATTGCCTGCCAACTTCAATAAAGGCAGTGCCCCACTAGTCCAGAAAGGGGCGGGTCTCGCTTAATCGGGCGTAGCGCGGCCAGTCAGCGTCAGAGGCGCTGCTCTCCGTCGGCGCGATCACCTGCTGAGCATCAGGTGGCAGCCTGTCTTTCCCTTTCCCCTTGACTATCCAGTTGCTATCTCTTCCTCCCTGTCCTTCGTTGTGGTTCGATACCCAGTCCTGGTGGAATACCCCGTCTTCAAGGGATCTTGACCCGCAAGCGCCTCAATTGATCCCGACCTCGTTTACTTCGGCTCCCGCTGACCGCAGTGTCCCCCGCATCGGGTGTCATCTCGCGGCCTGGAAACAGTGAACCATCGATCCTACAACAAGGACAACCGGACTTGCATTACACGAGCAGCTTCCTTGAACATATCATATCTTGTGCTGTCTGCCATACAGCAGTATCTGAATCAACTCGTTCGCGTGAATTAACAGTCCGAGTTGCAACGCAGTGATTGTCCCGGGCGCTCGGAGACACAACCCCGTGATGTTTCGCGCACAGCAAAACGCCTTTGACGATGCAGTCGGTATGAGATGGCCCTTTTTTATTGCACATTGTGCAGCTCTACCATCCTCTACGTGTTGCTAATCTGAGTGTTCTGGTATAGCCAAGGCGACCGACGAGAACCTGACCTCCGAGAACTGGGAGTACATCCTGGTACGCAAACCTAGATCGATTTACCTGCCGTTCACTGGCCGAATGATATATATCTGACTGGAGTTACTGGTGTTTAGGATGTTTGCGATAAAGTTGGTGCCGAGGAGTCAGGGTATGCTTCGCCGTTGGTTGTCCTTTCCGGTGCACGTCATTCTGACAATGGATTTGTTTCTAGAGCGAAAGATGCCGTCGCCGCTATGATAAAGAGACTTGCGCACAGAAACGCCAATGTGCAACTTTATACTTTGGAGGTTCGTGCTGGATGCTGTGGCATCTCCGGGCTTGGGGGCTTATGTGTACTGATACGGCTATAGTTGGCGAACGCCCTCGCTCAGAACTGCGGTCCCAAGATTCATCGCGAGCTTGCGTCTAGGAGCTTCACTGATGCTCTGCTGCGTCTAGCGAATGATAGAGTGAGTTGGACTTCTACCGACGAAGAGCATCGCACTTATACCGAGCAGAACACCCATCAACAGGTCAAGTCGAAGATCCTAGAACGCATGCAGGAATGGACGGAGATGTTCGCCAGTAACCCGGATTTCGGAATCATGGAACAAGCATACATGAAGCTTAAGACCCAGAGTAAGATCTTCAGCAGTTGTGGATAGTGGAGAGAAGCTCACTATTTTAGACCCGAACCTGCAGCCTCCGTCGAAGCCTGGAAAGCGGGAAATCACCGATTCAGATCGCCAAAAGGAAGAGGAGGAGCTGCAAATGGCCCTTGCACTGTCGATAAGAGAAAAGGCCACGATTGCCCCTGCTCCACAGCCCGAAGCCAGCTCCAGTGCTGCTCCAGTCAACCAGAACCAGACACCTGCTGCCACGTCCCAGGCCGTCCCCTCGGGTACTTCTGCCGCCACAGTTTCGCGCGTTAGAGCCTTGTTCGACTTTCAGCCTTCAGAACCCGGTGAACTGCAGTTCCGCAAGGGAGATGTCATCGCTGTCCTCGAGTCTGTCTACAAGGATTGGTGGAAGGGTTCCTTGAGAGGCCAGACCGGCATCTTCCCCCTTAACTATGTCGAGAAACTCCCTGACCCGACGGTTGAGGAGTTGCAGCGGGAAGCCCAGATGGAAGCCGATGTGTTTGGTCAGATCAAGAACGTTGAGAAGTTGTTGACCCTTCTGAGCACTCGCAGCTCCGAGCTGAATGTGCAGGACAATGAGGAGATCACGGCATTGTACCACTCCACATTGGCAATTCGCCCCAAGCTGATTGAGCTCATTGGGAAGTACTCGCAGAAGAAGGGTAAGATTCCGACACTCTAACTCTTTTTCTATCCTTCCTCTCCGCTAATTCTCTGCAGACGAGTTCACACAGCTCAATGAAAAGTTTATTAAGGCGCGGAGGGATTACGAGTCTCTGCTGGAGGCGTCCATGGCGCACCCCGCACAACCCCAATATGGCCGACCGGCTCAACCTCCTTACGGCTATCCTGGTGCCGCCCCTGTGGGATATCCTCAAGGTCCGCCACAGGCTGATCCTCAACGCTACTTCAGTCCCCGTCCTCAAGGTGAGTACCGCATGGACACCCTCACACTCACAGCTTGTCTAACATCTAGCAGAATCACAAGCGCCTCCGGCCAACGCGCCAGCATTCTACGGCGCAGACCAAGCACACGCATATCCTCCCCCTTCACAATCGCCCGATCCCCGTCAGACACCACCTGCTGGCGCCCCGTATCAGCAGCCACAGCAGCCGCCGCCGCAGCAGCGCCAGCCCTCCTCGGAGTCCTACCAGCCCGTGTACCACCGCCCGGAGTCCACATACGAGAACCCCCAAGAACTCGGCACATCCGTCTACGATTCCCCGGTTGAGCATCCCGCCAGCCAGAGACCACCATACCCCGGCGCCGTGCAGGTCCCTGCCGCAGTGCAGCAGCATTTCCAACAGCAACAGCAGCAGCAGCCGCAACAACAGCAACAACCGCACCCGGAATACCCTGCTTCAGGCTACGCTCCTGAAGACGCCTCCAGACCCCCTCCTGCCCACCAAGCACAGCCTCCTTACCCTTCACACCAACCGCCGCCTATGCACCAGCCCCCGCCTGTCCCAGGTACATCCACAACGCCAACGCCCTATCCTGCTCTGAACGCCGGAGGAGGATACCAGGCGTATAACCCGTCTCAAACGGACGTATCTAACCCCGCGTCATTCTACCGGTGATTTTGTACCATTTTTTTAGGCATGATGTAGTAGTTAGTGGTCTTAGGCAGATGTTGTTGAATTGATATCCTTTACGCATTTCATTGATTGAGGTGTGTGGTTTGATGTATGCTTCTTTCTTCTCTCTATCTTACTGTGGCCTGATAGTGGTTAGTTTTGTAGGTGTACTTAGCGAGCTAGCTACTATCCGCGTGTTGCTGCTGCCTTCATTGAATCGAACTGAATCAGTTCCCATATGAAATGCAAATGCAGAAGAGATGAAGACAGAGTACCGGAACCTCGTACATCCGACCAGGTAAGTAATGCAAACGCACTAATTTCTCAATTCAATGAATTGCATTAACTTGTCACTCAAGTAAGTAAGTAAAGTCGGTGACACATTATCTGAGATACCTATCATACATTTCGATTTCTTCCCTCCCCATCGACTTATCGCATCTCATCGTATCCCGTTAGTTTGAAAGAAAAGAAATCAGCCATCTCATCCACCTTACTCTCAGTCAACAGCGAGGCTTTTCATCATGGCTCGTACGTTCGTTAAGAAGAAAAGAAAAAAAAAAAAAAAAAAAAAGAAGTAACTCCATCCGGGGTATACTCGCACATGGAAAATGAAAATGAAAAGAAAGAAACAAGACCCAAACACCGCCGACGCCATCCATCAGCTCACTTTTTCTTTTCACAACCTTTTCATAAAAAAAGCAGAACAGTCACACAAACATTAAAAGGAACAGGGAAAAACATTTGAATACACAATAAAAGAACAAACAAACAGGGAAATACAGGAAGAAAGCGAAAACAGATTAAACAGACAAAATCAGAAAACAAGGTAAGAGAGATCTCACATCATCACAATCACAGTGAGAGAAAGATAGAAAGAGGCAGCTAAAGCTCATACCCCTTGGTCATAGTCATAGCTCTCTCACAAACTCTGAAGCGAGCCTCAAAACCACCCCAGAAGTTGAACGCATTCCAAGGGGCCGCCACTCTCACGGTTTCGCCAGTCCACTTGAAGACCTCAATGGGGAGCATCTCGCCCTTCTCACTCCTGCGCGAAGTCATATACTTCGGACCGACGATATAACCGCGGCCGTAGGCAAGACCATATCCCACGGCTTTCTCATCGTCGTCGCTTCGCTCAGGGTCGACGTTGAAGTCAATGTATCCGACCTGCTCGTTGTGTTCGTCGACCTGGTTCAGGCCGTTGCAGGTACCAGCGTACTGGAGGTAGACGCGCCACTTGACATTGTCGTTTCTGAACCGGTGGACGGTCAGGCGGGGAACCTTCTCCCAATCATCGTCATCATCGGACTCGGGAGTGTGATTCTGGGTAGTGCTTTTCTTGTCCAGCATTTTGCGCATCTGGTCGACTTTTTCGCAGTCCAGAGCGAGGATCATAGCTCCCTGCAGTTTTCCGAGAGAGAAGGTGGCGCGCGCGGCGGGATCGTTGCGACGGGGTGCGTTGATGTCGAGAGAGAAGTCCTCGTAGCCCCAGGGGTCGATGACGTTGCAGCGGATGACATATTGGCCTTGGAGGTTGCCCAATCTCAATGGAGTGATGTTATTGGGGTTCACGAGCTGCTTGAACAGGTTGTGGCGACTAAGCTTGGTCTGCCACACCTGAGCGATGATGGTATCGTCGTACAACTTCTCGTTCATACCGGCGGCGTGGATCTTGGCGACTACTCCGGTGAGTTTCTCGGCGTGCTCGCTCCAGGTCAGCAGTGTCCAGGTACCGCCGCGGCCCGGGGTAGTGGCGATCAAGAGACCGTTGATATTGGCTACGGCTTTTCTGAGTTTCTCGCGCACGTCGAAATAAAGCTGCGGCATGAGCTGAACGGGCTCCAGGGTTCTGTCGTGAGCGGGGACACCCATCTCAAAGGGGTAGTCAAGTGAGAGGAAGTACTTCTTCAGGAAGCGGCGGTGGTCAAAGTTCGCTTCGAAGGTCGGCACATATTCCTTGATGTGGTTGTCTGCCAGACTGGCGAAACCTGCATCCAAGCCTTCTTCGAAGGAGTCTGCCCATCCGATGACGGTGGCCGGGTGACTGATCTGGAAGCTCAGACCGGGGATGGAAAGAGCAATGCTCACGAACTGCTGGTTGTACACGTTGTGCAGGACAATGGCCTTTGACTGCTTGCTCTTGTCGGGCACTCCGTCTTCCTTGTCGAGGAAGTACTTGGCCATGAAGAGAGAAGGGTCGAACAGAGCTTCGTCGGAGGGAGTGACCTGACGAGCGAACTTCTTCACCCGCCAGTCAGCCTTTTGCTGCTGGTAGTCCTCCTGTACGGCTTGGTACATGTCGTACAAGGTTTTTTCGAGGAGGAGGACTGAAGGCGAGTCATACTTGCACTGGTTCGTCTTTGGTCAGCTTTTGTTTCTAAGGATTGAGGATCAAGATGAAGGGGAGTGTTTACGTGTCCGTCTCTGTATTCTTTTTCAAGCAGAGCCAACAGCTGAGCAACAGTATTAGAAGGCTCATAGGGGATGCCAAAATGCTGAAGCTGGGCGGCTATCCAACGCTTCACAGGCCGTCTGCTGGGTGCAGTGACCGGTTTCACGGGGAAGAGCGTGTCCAGGATCAACGATGAGGCTCTGGGGATGCTGGCTACGGTGACTCCATAGTCATCGTAGGTGTATGGGCCGTATTTCACGAAGGAGGGACGTTGAGGGAATGCACTATCCATGATGATTGACTATCTGTATGCCAATGATGGATAGGGAGATGGATTATGATGGAAGTGTATGCAGAAAGCGAGATGAGAAATGAGATGAAAGATGAGATGATCAGTGATTTCACCTTGTAGAAGAAAGAAGATGAAGAGGTAGAAGGTGCTGTGTTTGTGCGAGAAAGATAAGGCCCTCACTACCTGTTGTATACAACGCGTTGACAAGCGAGACGCGTTGCCTCTTCTGGGACATCAGTGGATTTTTTATTCACGCAACTGGCACTACGCCACGTGATGGCTACTGTTTCTTAGAAGGGGGGTTTGGCTACCAGGGAACATGTGCTGTGTTAGTAGCTGTGTGAAATTGAGCACATTACAAAGCTTCTAGTGAAGCAGAGGACTTTAGTAGTGTAGAGTGTGCTGGGATGAACATCCTATAACTGAGTCTCGGCGTAGGGCTACTTGAAGTATAAATGCAGCTTTGTATACAAGTCAATGGTGTTGACGGTAGCAGTGATCACATCTTGCGCACCACATGCACAAACCAAAATAACAGCATAAATCCGTAGAGTCCAATATCTCCATTATCATCTAAAATGATACTCGATCTCCCCCCTCTTCCAGATGAAGCTATCCAGAAATCCGAAAAGGAAGTCCGTCCATCCCGGCTTTAAGTTCGGAAGCCGACAGCCACACTAGTACTGCACTCTAATCTTAATCCCGGAGATCAAGCTTCGGCCCACCAACTCTGCTGTCCGGTTCTACCAATCACTACTACTCGATCTATTAAAGTATATAAAAGCTATGATGGTGATGCAGTTCAGCATCTTCAATTCAACCCAAGCACAACCGAACTCAATCCAGAGCAACTACCCAAAGCACAATGTCCTTCCCATACAAGCACATCCTCATCATCGGCGCCACTGCTGGCATCGGACGAGCTCTCGCATCACGCTTCGTGCAATCCGGAGCCAAAGTCACAGTCGTCGGACGACGCAAAGAGCGCCTCGACGAGTTCGTGCAAGAGCACGGCGAAGACAAGGCCAATGCGGTCCAGTTTGATATCAGTGATTTGGATAAGATTCCTGGGTTTGCTGCTGAGTAAGTGCCTACTACAGATACTTTATCTACATCTACAACCAACAATGAATACTAAAGTTATTCTCATGATAGGCTGATGACCAAATCCCCCACAATCGACAGCATCTTCCTCAACGCCGGCATCATGCTCCCCACCGACATGACCGACCCCGAGAAATTCGACCTATCCAGCTTCAACAAGCAAATGCACGTAAACTTTACCAGTTATGTTGCGTTGACGCATGCCTTTTTGCCATATCTTACCAGGAAAGGGGGAGATACAAGCTTGATTTAGTGCGTGCCATTCCACAATATCCAAATATATATATATATATACTATCAGAGATGACAGTATATACTGATCAATGATCATCATGTATAGCACCACATCCAACATCGCCATCGTCCCCGCAACCTGGATGCCCGCATACTCTTCCTCCAAGGCCGCCCTGGGCGCCTTCATTATCTGTCTGCGGGATCAGTTGCGTAAGACCGAAGTGAAGGTTATTGAGGTGTCGCCGCCGGCGGTGCAATGTGAGTTTGTCCATATCCATTTCATAGTAGTACTTCTACTGTCATCCTCATCTATTCGTCTAAAAATATATATTTGTTTGACTGACTACCCCTGCAGCCGAACTCCACGATTTCATGGGTGAAGAAGGGCGTAAAGTCGGTATGCCCCTGGAGAAATTCACGGATGAGGCATTCCAGGGTCTAGTGGAAGGAAAGGACGAAATCATCGTGGGAGGTATTGGGCCTAAGGATGTGTTCTTGGATATTGCGAATAAGCGCAGGGCCGCGGCTACGCAGTTTGCGAGGATGTTGTTGGGGGATAATTAGATGGTGGATTGTTGGGATTTTGCTTCAATAGACTTTGATTTATATATATAGCGGTTATACTAATCGGCAGTCTGTTTCATTGGGGTGTTTTATAGCAATCACATGTTGACAATCTATCCTATATAGCCTGCTGCAACTTCAATATTGAACAAGGAGCCAATATACGCAATCTACGTAACAGTAACAAACGAGCTCAGCGTGGCAATCTTCTCTGCCAACACTCTCACCGGCTGTGCCCCAATAAACTCAAACGAGGACAACTCCGCGCCCATCTCGCGACTAACCCAGTTCTGAACCTCCGCGGCTTTGAGCGAGTCAACTAAAACCCCTACCGTCAGTAAAAGCCTATAACGAAACATATACAGGTATGATACTCACCACCCAACGCCGAAAAAGGCAACTCCAAATCAATAGCCTCCGCGGACGACGCCATCGCCCTGGCTAAATACTCCTGCAGTGCTTGATTCACGACGCGCACCGCCTCATCCACCGACTCCGCCTTCTTCAGCAACGTGCTGGTCTTGACCACACCAGCTCCTGCCTCCTCATCAGCAAGAACTTGAATGCGGTGATCGAATTTGCGATCGAATTGCCAGGAAGTTGCCCCGTCGGTGCGCGGTAGCGTGTCCGTTAGCCCGGCGATGACCTGTGCCGGGACTGGGGTGATTTTCTGGACGATCACGCGAAGCAGAGTTTGCACCTCATGTTGCAGAATCTCGGTACCCTCTAGGTGTCGGTATCGCTGGCGTCGCTGCTCGGGTGTTTCGGCTACGTCGCCCAGTCCGCTGGCGTCTGGGACTAGGCCGATGTTGATGCTGTGTCCTGGTAGGTGGTGTTTGCGTCGCCAGGTCATCAGCGCGTCCATGTACCCGTTTCCGGCTGCGTAGTTGGCCTGGCCCATGTTTCCGGTTATACTGGCTACTGATGACAGTGTCACGAAGAAGTCTAGCGGGGTGGAGGAGAACGCCTCGTGGAGGTTCCATGTCCCCTGGATCTTGGGCTCGGTGGATTGCTTCCACGCGTCGAAATCCATGTGCTCAAACATACCGTCCTGTTAAGAAGATGAAGCTTAGCTTTTGAGGAAAGATGGTTGGTTGTGATCTGACTTACCTTGAGAACAGTTGCACATTGCACGATACCACGAATGCGCCAGCGACTTTCTTCAGCTCGGGTCAACAGACTTTGCACCTCATCCCGGCTGGCAGCGTTGCATTGCACGATATCGGTTTGCACACCTCGGTCTTGAAGCTCTTTCAGTGTAATCTGCTGTGTCTCCCGAACAGCCCCAGAGCGGCTCAAGAAGACAAGATGACGGGCGCCGCAGTTGACAAGCGTATTGGCTATTGCAATCCCGAGAGTGCCCAGCCCACCGACTAGAATGTAGGTATTTTCCGCAGGCAGAGGGGCAGGATCTGGGAGGGCTGGCACAATTGGCACCTTGCCTGGAGCCTGAAGATCGATAACCACACGGGTACCGCTGTCGCGTGCATGCGCAACAGCATCTGCGATCCGGGAAACCGGGAAGGAAGGATAAGATTGGACCCTGGCGAGGGCGTCTGATCCAAGAAGATCAACTGCACGATGGAAGTTGGCCTGCAGCTGGCGGGGAGCTTCGCGGAGCATCCTCGATAACCTTGCAGAGCTGACAGTGCATCCGCGGTCAACGAATGTCTGAGGTAGAGCAGCTAGGTTCAGCTCCTCGCTAAGATCCACCAGCCTGCCGCTGTAAGACAAGCAACGCGCCGCAAGTCGACTGACAGAACCTCCCAGGCAGCAAACGCTGAGCTCTACCCCCTTGCCCCCAGTCAGCCGTTTGACGGTTGTATCAAGCTCCCTATGAATGGGAATAATTCTTTCATGCAATCCAGCAAATTTGGAGCGCATCTCATTGAGATTATTCTCGCCATTGACCGCCACGTACACCTGCATGCCAGCAGCCAGAGCACAGTCAACTGTGGCGCGCAAGGTCTGGCTATTTGAACCAACTATGAGAACCGACGAAGCAGAAGCCCCGAAGCTGCCAAACAGGCTGGTATAGGCAGCTGCAAACGCCACTGGCATGGAAACCGACTTTGCCTGATCCTGACGTGATGGCGAATGCCAGATGGCACTTGCTGGAAGGCGAGCATGGGTGGCTAAAGCACTGGACCACGCATCACTGGGGATGGCACACAAGACTTCATCTCCCACTTGGAATGCTGAGCCGATAGATGCCCCAACCTGGCGGACCACTCCGACTGCTTCGATGGCCGCTGTACGTGCCTCTGGGGAGATGCCACCTTTGCCGGTGGGCTCACAGATGGAGATCTTGTGTAGTTGAACCTCAACTAGATCATCGGCTAAAGCTGTATTCAACCGGTCGTCCAGCTCCCACTGGAAATCACTGATATCCTGCGACTTATTACAGAATTGCAGCGGTCTCGAGTCTTGTGCGAGCTCTGCCATGATAGGACGCGGTCCATGTAAGAGCGTATCCATGCATTCATCCACTGGAGCAGTCGCGACGGTTCGCGGAACAAGCAGACGATTGTCTTGCACATAGAATTCCCAGTCATGCGGCCGTGATTGGGGCTGCAATGTTAGCTGCAACACGTGTGCAATTATGCGCGCCAGAATATGAGGATCATTCTCCTTTTCGGAAACAAGCAATTGAGGCAGCATGATACGGGCGTTCTCATTGCGTACGGTCCGCAAAAGTCCCGTCGTAGCCCCGAAGCCTGCATAGCCAGATGCCTCGTGCTCCGGGCACTGCGACACCCAGAGGAGACACTTTGCTCCCAACAAGGACCGAAAGCGTGAGATCTCATTTGACGCCCAGTTCGTTATCCACGGACGCTGCAGCTCGAGCAGTGATATGATGGTTTTATCTTTCAGCTCTGAAGCCTTATCAATATCTACCAGCTCAATCTTAGAGCCGAGGTTGCCCACGACGCCATCCAGCTCATGCAAAAGAGGACCAACCGACTCATTCGCTGCGCTGCTCAAGATGTAGACTGTTGGATCCAACTTTACCGGAGCATGTTGACGGCGAAGGAGAAGATAGTCAGTATCATCAATCAAGCTCTGTACTTCCCAGTCTGCATGGCCTGCATTGCGTAATACTGCATCGTGCTCTTCATCAGTCGCTCGAGCGACAATCCAAGATTCCGGTCCAGTAATAGGAAGCAAAGAGTCGAGCAGGGCCTTGGCAGTATCACCTCTCCAGACATTCGGATGATCAACAATGACCGCATCATAGGCACTTTCTCCCAGCAATTCCGTGTCTAGATCCTGCAGGGACGCAACTGGCAGAACCTGACATCCTTCCAGAGACTCCTGAATGGCCTTGACCTGGTCAGTTGATCCCTCAATGTCAGGGTCAGATAGAACGATGGTGAGCTGCTGTAGTCGAGGTCGATGACTGCATTTTGGCGCATATGGTTCGAGAGCTTCTAAGACCTGATCCGTGCTTTTGGTAGTCACCGCCAGGACGCGAGCATCTCCATGAGTGTGGCAGACCCGGCCAATCCAGCTCTTCAGTCCACCGGATAGACGGACTTCTGGACCAGAGAAAGAATCTACGTGCTCAGCCCATCGAAGCGTCGAGAACCGGCTTTGCTGGATTTCCTCTTTGGTCGAGTTACCGGACCGCGTAGGCACGCGACCTAATAGCACCCCTTGCAGAACCACTCCAGGCTGCTGCCAGGATGGGTCCGAGGCGATCGACTCGGAAAGTGACACGCCGTTCTCATTGCGTGTCTCCACATGCACATCATATCGGTCACCAGCCTGCAAGGAGAAGTCTGTCGAGAGATAAAGACGCTCTACTCCCACGGGAATATTGGCGTTGTGGTTGGTCAGGGCATCTGAGCAGGACAACACGGCAGCCTGGAAGAGGGCATCCAGCGCGGTGGGATGGATAAGGCATGAAGATTCACGCTCATATGGCATCATCTGCTTGGTATTTGGTGCGACTCCAGTGACGTACAGACGAGACCCTGAGTCAAAGGCTACGCCAGCTATAGACCGGAAGGTCGATCCCAGACTGACGCCCCCGGTTTCTGAGAGCCATTCATAGACGGCCTCGATCTCAGCCTTCTTTGCCACAGCTTGCGTCTGTCGCACTCGTTGTACGGTGCTCTGCCAGTCTGCAGCACATCCCACCCCATCTTCATCAGCATACTGTGGAGCAAAGGTCCCTTTCGCATGCTGGACCCAGGATGAATTCTCAGGCAAGGAGAAAATGCCGAATTCATACCATCCATTCATGCCGCGATGCGGTGCCACATGGAGAACCACTTCCAGACCCCGTTCGTCTGGGGGAATTACAACTCCCCGGAAAAAGTCAAGATCATGGAATTCAATCCCCTCTAACCACTTCGTAGTGTCTGAAAGCTGACGGGCTGCCTCTGCAACCATGGACACCATGCCAGCTGCTGGATATACTATAGAGCCAGCCACCACATGATCCGCAAGCCAGGGCAGTTCCGAAACCCGGAGGAAATTACGCCACCGCGGCTCCAGATCATTCTGGTAGTCCCAAGGTATACCGAGGAGGTCGTGACGGGGTTCTGTGCGCTGTCGCAGCCGGGCTGACTCCAATGGCTCATGCCAGAAGCTGGACTGATGGTTCCATGCGTAAGATGGAAGGTCTCGGCTCACTTGTGGCCTTATGCCGTCCAGAAAGCTTTGGTTTGCTGTATCTAGGTCGATCGCATAGCCCAAGCACCACAAGAGACCGGCAGCTTGAAGGGCGGTTTGCCGAGAGTTCTGCTTGCGCAGCACTAGACTTCTGTAAGGAATGGAAGCCAAATCAGCATTGGCTTCCTGCAGGGTCTGATTGAACGGCCCCTTTAGAGCTTCATGTGGTCCAATTTCCAAGAAGCCTGCCCACTTGACTGGAACTACTCGCCGTCTCCCTCGTCCTTTACCGGCCTCGGCCATGGTAACAATTTTGGTGACTGCCGCAGCAAACTCAACTGGGCTGACCAGGTTGCGCACCCAGTATGCCGCGTCTAGATCTGCTGGCTGCAAGAGCTCTTTGTTGACAGACGAGAACATAGCTATGGATCCATTGTACCTGTCGGTCGGCTGAATAGATTCAATGGCTGCTTTATAGTCATCAGCCAACACTCTCATGTGCGGTGAGTGGTAGGCAGTGTCTACGCGCAGCTTGCGCGCAAAACGACCGTCTGCTTGCAAACGCCCCTCAAGCAGATTTATTTCGTCAATGTTGCCGGAAAGAGTGACACTCGATGGGCTGTTCACACAAGCTATTACCACGGACTCCGGGGGTAGGGTCTGCAAATATCCCTGCACATCAGCGGCAGAAATACCAGCAGCGAGCATACCACCGCGGCTCCCACTTTCAGCAATCCGTTGTGATAGCACACCGCGGAAATACGTGACACGAATGGCATCCTCGTGGGTCAAGTAGCCGGCCGCATAGGCAGCCCCTAGAGCACAGGTAAGTCATCTCGTGGAGAGCAACCGGACAAAGTGAGAGAGACATACCAACTTCACCACTGGAATGGCCTACCACTGCCTTAGGAGTCACGCCCCAGCTGCGAAGCATGTCTACCAGGGCAATCTGTAAAGCGCAACAAGAGGGCTGACTGCGATCTGGTCGATTGATGCGGCTAGTCGTTGAATCCGCACGGATCTCCGCGAGTAAATCCCACGGGCAGTCAAAACTCCGCAGCACCTGCTGACTGCGTTCTATACTGGCCGCAAACACTGGGTTTGCTAATAGCTGGACACCCATACGTGGCCACTGGGCACCTTGACCCGTGAAAACGAACGCGAGGTGCGTCTGGTTCTTACGGCTGGCTCGAGGGAAAGTAGGCAAGCCCGCGGCCATCACATCTTGTAGCTCTGCTAGCGAATCAACCACGGCGAAGCTGCGAAACGGGAGCTGGGATCGCCGTGTAGCCATAGTATGTGCTACATTTGGCAATGAAATGCCTTTTCTTTTGCCATATGCGGTTGAATCGAGGAAGTTCTTCCACTTGTCCGCCGTGCGGTCTAACCCAGATTGGTCATGCGTAGAGACCACAACGACTTGGGTTATCCCTTCTGTGGTGTCGGACGAAGTTTGCGCCTTACCAAGGTACTGCGCTGTGCTCTCAAGAATAGCATGAGCGTTTGCACCCCCAAAGCCAAAAGAGTTGATGCTTGCACGTTGCGGCAGATGAGGTGGCCACGGTGCGGTGGTGTTGCTTAAGCGCAAGCTCCATTCCTCCAGTCGGATCTTAGGGTTCAAGTTCGAGAAGCCTGCGTTAGGAACGAGCATCCCCTTTTCTAAGCAAAGAACCACCTTGATAATGCTGGCTACGCCGGCAGCACCCTCGGTATGTCCTAGGTTGCTTTTGACAGATCCGACGTAAACAGGCTCATCGCCTGGCTTTCGTTCGGCACCAAAGCTTGCTCCGATGGCAGATAATTCAGTAGGATCCTAATGACGCTTTTAGTATTTTTTTCGCAACATTGAACTTCATACTAACACCAATTGCTGTCCCAGTTCCATGGGCTTCAAAATAAGACGTATCTCCCATCGATAATTGAGCTTGAGAATAGGTTGATCTGATCAAATCAGCCTGGGCGGTTGGATTCGGCATGGTGATTCCCGGAGTACGTCCATCCTGATTAGAGCCAGTAGCACGAACGATTGCTCTGATCGCGTCACCGTCTGCCATGGCCTTGGACAAGGGTTTCAGCAAGATTGCACCGAATCCCTCACCCCTACCATACCCATTAGCTTTACTATCAAAAGAGTGACTGATACCATCGGCACTGAGCATATGCATGTACGACAGCCGCTGGGTAAAATTCGGATGCAATATCAGACTTGCTCCGGTGACCAGCGCCTACAATAATCGGTTATTATCCTCGGATCATATATGAAGGCTCTCTTACCTGGCTACATTCGCCTGCCCGTAGTGCCTGGGTAGCCAGATGCAGCGCCGTCAAGCTGGACGAACAGGCCGTGTCCAGCATGATGCTGGGACCACGAAGATCAAAGAACCATGAAAGGCGGTTAGCCAACATAGTTCTCCCATTACCCGTGGCCGAGTTGTGTGGCATATCCATGATATCCCGAGTTGACAGCAGCTCGTAGTCATTGGTCATGCATCCGCTATAGACACCGGTAGTACTACCGGGTAGTGATTCCATCGGCACGCCTCCTGGGGTCATATTTCAGTTAATCATTTCCTCAGACTTTGTTAAGGATCTAGTTACCATTCTCAAAAGCTTCATACGCCACTTCGAGCAGGATGCGCTGAACAGGATCCATGCCTGCAGCCTCCTTGGATGTGATGGAAAAGAAGGGTGCATCGAAGCGGGATGGATCCTCGGCTAGAAAGAAGCCGCTATCGTGATTGATCTAATGATAGATTGTAAGTCCGTGACTAAGTCCAGCAGTAATCGGTTGTCATAATTGGTGAACATACAGCCCCTTTGCGCTCGTGACTGGGATGTTCCCAGGCTGAGGCTTGATAACGACTAGTAGGAACACGCCCATGCTCCTTTCGACCTAGGCGAAGCATGTCCCAAAATCCTTCAACAGAAGACGCTTCGCCGGCAAAGCGACATCCCATACCAATGATTGCAATTGGCTCTGGGCCAGATGTGTCTTTGGCTTGTTCTTCCATTGTGGCTGATGTTGCAAGATAGTTTCTTCAATCTGATCTCAAGTGAGTCAATATGGTCTCCCGGCCTTCCTTTTAACAGCTTAGCCTTCGACTATCAGCTCGATTATTCATTGATCTGATTCGTGATATACTTCATCCTCAAATTTGGCTTCGAAATGTGACGTTATGGCTAGCTGCTGTTAGGATGGCCGCGGAATCTAGAAACATTCAGGCATGTAATGCAAGATCCCAAGAAAGGTAACTGAACGACAAATGACGCAAGGACTGCTAGCTATAGCCCTGTATCCATCCTTTAGGTCATAAACTATGTTTGATCTTCGTTACTCCATCAAGGCAGGGCACAGTCATCGTTATTGTGTGAATTTCTTGGTAGGGGACTTCCTTATCGGGCCATGAAGATCCATGGAATCGGTTGCTATATAGAAGGGATAAGACTGTAGGCTGATATGCTCACTTGATAGTTCTCGAATCTAAATCAGGGTCTCGAATCCATTCCAACCCGCTCTTGCGTTAGACTTTTGAGTTTGCCATTGCCAGTGGACGCCCTTTAGGATCAATTATCATGGCCGTTCAGCGCGCTGTCATTGTCCGAGAGCGCGGTCAAGTTACTTTGGCCGATGATGTGCCGATACCCGCTTTGCCTGATGATTATATCCTGGTGAAGACACAAGCAGGTAAGTGGAGTTTTGATCTCATGTACCCGGGCGCAAGTTGTTAACGAAGTGAATATAGTGGCTTTGAACCCAACGGACTGGAAGCACGTTGACTTCGACACCTGCACAGGAACCATCGTCGGCTGTGACTACGCCGGTGTCGTGGAGGCTATCGGGCCACGAGTCAGGAAGCCTTGGAAGAAAGGGGACCGCGTGGCCGGCTTTGTGCACGGGTGTAACGTGAAGCAGACTCATGGAGGTGCATTTGCGCAGTATGTCATCGCGAAAGGGGACATACAATTCAGGGTGCCAAAATGGATGAGCATTGACGGAGCCGCTTTCTTGGGTGTTGGCATGATGACTATCGGCCAGAATCTTTATCAGTCCATGCAACTCCCTGGCCCTGGAATGGCATGTGATGATGAGATAGCGGATATGCAGAGAGACGAGAAGGGAAATGATGAGGACATCCCTAGCATCCTGATCTACGGTGGTGCAACGTCAACAGGTTCCCTCGCGATCCAATTTGCAAAGCTATCTGGGCTGCGCGTCGTCACAACGTGCTCAGAAGTTAATCGTGCCTGGATGCATGAACTGGGTGCGGATGCCGTCTTTGACTATCACGATCCTCACGTAGGTGACCGGATCCGTGAGTTTACCGATGACACCCTCGAGCTAGCTTTCGATACAATTTCCACTAACCAAACGGCTGCTATCTGTGCCGCTGCCATTTCATCCTCCGGGGGCTGTTACAATGCACTGCTAGACGTACGATGCCCGCGAGGCGATGTCGATACGCATGTTTCCATGGCATACGATATGATTGGAGAGCCATATGTGATGGGAGGCAAAGAAGTCCAGGCCCAGCCAGAAAATCTCTCATTTGGAGCGCAATGGGCGAATACCGTCGAAGTCCTTTTGCAGAGCCGTCAGGTCACCTCCCAACGGTTCCAGGTCAAGCCAGGAGGCCTAGCCGGGATTGCTTCGGGGTTGGATTGGCTGCGGCAAGGCAAGGTGCGGGCCTCAAAGCTGGTGTATAAGGTCGATGAAACTGCTTGAAACTGCGAGGCTGGAAATTTTTGTTAAGCCATGAGGTCAACCACCTGCCATTTTAGTGATTGATGTTGTACAAGGGGGGTTGAGGAATGGATCAAGCCGTGCGGAACGACAACAGCGGGTCCGTCCATCAGACAGGAATAGTATTTCCCGATGTTCACCTGCATCCATGTCTTTCACGATCGTCATGTAGATGGACATACCGCAATTTCATTGGATAAATAGCGATTCTTAGTAGACTATACGGACAATGGACCAATAAGAGCCACCGGAGCTTTTTCATCAGAATTCCAACTAGTGGAGACCGCGCGCAAGGGCCAAGTACCCGTGAGCGCCCTTGTCAGGAAGATGATTGAACTTATTTGGATCGATGCATTGGCTTCCTGTACCGGCAACATCCTTGAATTCGCGCAGAACAGCGAGATAAAGTTAGTCTAGTGATAACATACCGGATCACTTGCCTCGGCCTTTATCATCATCAGTAGGTCGTGGGGAATGCCACTAATTCAGTCGATATTTTACGTGGTGGGTTCTAGTCATACCGCTGGGATCGACAACGTTCGTGTCACCTTATGGCGTCGTGAAACGATAATCAGCGTCGCTGTTAACTTTCTCCAAGTATGGTTTGCCTATTACTTGTGAACAGTATGGGAATCCTGCATACTTTCGATGAAAGTGGATCACGCATCTCCCTGCCGACCCCGCTACCCACATCATAGATAACGTCAGCCTCTGCAAGGACATCTTTGATAGGTAAGATAGCTTACTATGGATGCTGGTTTCTGCCATTGTACTGGTTGCTTGGAGCCATTTAAAGTCCATTGGTAGGGCGAACGGCATGATGCGACTCGAAACAGCCTTACTGGGCTTTGTCCAACCGTATCCAACCGCATCCTATACTGTGAGAATACCAAGCCAAAAGCAGCAAACAGAATGAAAATCCTTTGCCTTCATGGCTACGGCACGGGGCCGGATATTCTGCGATTTCAACTTTCGGGGTTGATGCGAGATGCTGACCCGAGCTGGGAGTTTCATTTTCTCTCAGCTGAAGTTGAATGCCCGCCTGCGCCAGGTATGGTTGTCGGTCATTTAACGCACGCCACTACTTGCTAACAATGAGCTTCACCAACTGAAATTAGGCATTGGGAGCACCTTCCCACCTCCGTACTACTGCTGGGCGCGATCGTTTGATGCAGGGGAAATCGATGCAGCCCATGCCATGATCGAAGAGGCCATTGACGAGCATGGTCCTTTTGACGGGGTCTTGGGATTCAGTCAAGGCGCTGCAATCTCGATTTCGTTCCTGCTCGAGCATAAAACGGCGTATCCAGATGAGCCCCTGCCTTTTCGCTTCGCAATATTCTATTCGCCAACGATTCCATGCGCTGCGGATGAAGTTTATTGTCAGTCTGTTATCGGTTCTCTTTCAACAGCCGATCAGCAACGTCTCCGCTCTGGGCAGGACGAACAGATTGCGCAACTTCCGGAACCAGTTCGTTCTGTGGTTGAGAGTTTTGTGAAGGTGATTAAGGGAACCAAGCCTATGACACGCGAGCCGGTATCATTTTTCCTCGATCGCCCGCTTGATCTCGTCCCATGTGCCCTGCATCCAGATGTGATACCAACACGTATAACACTTCCGTCTGTCCACCTGCGTGGGAAGGAAGATATACCGGGGTTGGATGATTGTGGCTTTCTCGTCGAGTCTCTCTGCGACTCCAAAACTCAGAAGTCAATCAAACATTCGGCTGGTCATAACATCCCGCGATCAGGGCCAGAGATAAAGCAAATGCTGTCTGCCATGGAATGGGTTGTAGCGCAGAGCCAGTTATCAACACACTAATGCATGATTCGCCCATCTATCTGCCGCCTTGTACACGCATGAGAATGATCGAGATGCGATTACGCTACTATTCTGGTGACGTAATCATATGAGTTCTAGTCGTAGTTCGTCATGTTTTTACCATTGGGCTCTTCAAAGTTGCCATAGTGACACCAACTTGCGTGCATGTATGCTACGCCAGCGTTGCATGTTATAGAAGCCTGGAGCAAGTCGCAAGAACTCGAGAAAGGAAAGTCTTGACGTCAGTCATACCTCTCATATGCAGGTCTGAAGGATCATCACTGTGACTAAAGGATAGGGATGATTGGCAGATCGTAGAAAGAACGTTTCTCGTACAGCAAGGGATGTAGGCTGCCGCCATCTGGACTTTGTGATCGTCAAGCCTATACCACGGGTTATGTAACTTACGTACCTATGGTCTCCTTCTCCGGAATGATGGAGTGGGGTGTTCAAATGTATAAAGAAGCCTAGGATTCTCTCTCACAACGACCGCACTACCAGCAATATAGGATCGAGTGTTGAGTGCAATATGGGGTCCGCTGATGTTTCAGGACGGCTTTTGACGCAGCTGCTAGACCAGCAAGCGAAGGATCAGCCTGATCGCTTGTACTGTCTGCACCCCAGCTCCCAGGAGGCGGATTGTGAATGGCGTTGTATAACGTTCCAGCAGGTGTCTGCTGCTGTGAACCGTGTAGCGTGGTGGATTGACAGCAGGCTCCCCGGAAAAAAGCAGCAGATTCTTGCCTATATTGGAACGAATGACTTGCGATACTTGGTTTTTGAGCTAGCTTGCATGAAGATAGGCCATGCGGTATGGCCATCTCACATTCCTGGCTGGAGGTTCCTGTCCCACAATATCGATGCTTATTTCTGACTGATTGGCTTAGGCGCTACTTCTATCCACTCGCAACTCACAGGCAGCCTTTCATCATTTGCTGTCGAAGACGGATTGCTCGGTGCTTGTGGACGGTAGCGAGCGACCCCAGCTAAAGAAAGTTGTTGACCAGGTTGAAGTCGCTTGCTCTGATCTCGGGTTGGAACGATGGCGTATGGATCCCGTCTGGGATGTCTTCGCAGCATCTCCTGTCGAGCCGTATCCCCACCAAGAGAATTTTGCAGACATAGAAGACCGCCCAGCTATCATCATCCACAGCTCGGGGACTACGGGTCTTCCCAAACCGGTAACTCTGACCCATGGATATCTGGCAACGATGGATCAGATGCAAACGCTTCCCGTGCCTCAGAGTCGTGAAACCGCCCAGTTGTTTCTGCGACACAAGGGTGAGATGCGATTCTGCCATGGACCATTATTCCACTTTATTGGAATAGTATGCGTTTTTGAGTGCATATTTTACGAGACACCTTTTCTACTATCCCCGGATCGACCTTTGACCCCAGATCTCTTCTCGCGGATTATGGCAACTCCCAATCCACCTCGATGGTGTCTAATCGCTCCGTTTGCGTTGCAGGATCTTTGGTCATCTGAGAAGGGGCGACAGGCGATGCAGGGCTTTTCGGCAGTGAACTTCGGCGGTGCACCACTGTCAAGCGCCACGGGAAACGCAATTTCTTCCCACTTTCGCCTGCAAACGTTGATGGGTAGCAGTGAGACCGGTTACACACCGACACTTCTGTGTGAAGACCCCGCGGACTGGGATTGTTTCGAATGGAATCCCGCCTTCGAACATCGCATGGAGGAAGTCGGTGATGGACTGTGGGAGTTAGTTATCCCTCGACCTTCCTCCCGTCGGTATCATGCCATTTTTCACGCCTTTCCAAATCTTAGCGAATATCGAACGGGTGATCTTTTTGAACCTCATCCAACAAAACCGCACCTGTGGCGATCAAAGGGAAGGGCAGATGACATAATCGTTCTAAACAACGGCGAAAAGCTGAACCCTATTGATGCCGAGCACCTCCTTGAATCCCATTCCTTGGTTCATCGTGCTGCTATTTTCGGCCAGAATCGATTCCAAGTGGCCTTGCTAGTTCAACCTCTATGGGATGAGCTCCCGGAGACATGGACCCCACAATGGCTGAAGCAGGCTCTGGAGCCCCTCGTGAGAGATGCCAACGGCTTGTTGCCTGCCCATGGACAAATCCATCACAACCGTATCGCTGTTGCTTCTCGCGATCGGCCATTTGCGCTGGCCCCCAAGGGGTCACTTCGCCGGCGAGAAACGGCTCAGCTCTATGAGGATGTTATCAATAAATTATACAGTTATGCAACAGGTAACGAAGGCTCTATTAATGACGTGGAAAAACTGCAAGAGACGACTATGGAAGGCATCGAGCTGTGGCTACAAGAGGCTGTTTCTCGGATCTTGGGTGGGATCTCTGTGGATCTAGATGCCGATATTGTCACTCTAGGGATGGATTCTCTTCAGGTAGTTCGACTCGCGCAGGCACTGCAAGATGCGGCCGATCGCATGCGTCAATCTAAGCAAATAGCTGCCTTGTGGACCAGTGCCGTCATCTATGAGCAAGCCACGGTCCGGCGTCTCACAAGTACGCTTTTCCAACAACTACATGGTCATCTTGAAGCGGAAGGCGAGAAGCACACATCGAGCTTCTGGCCACAAGAGCATCAATTGACGCATGCAATCTGGCAGCAGGCACAGAACCTCCAGCTTAGCGGAAAGACGGTCCTTCTGACTGGTTCGACTGGCGAGCTTGGCAGCTATCTTCTAGAGGAGCTGCTGCAGGATCCGACTATTGCACAGGTATATTGCCTCAATCGTTCGGAAGATGCGGGAAGCCGACAGCTCGCTAGATTTCGTGAGAAGCGGTTAGCTGATGGCTGGCTTGTGGATACTTCTCGAGTCAAGTTCTGGCAGGCTGACTTGAGCCAAGAGAGACTCGGGCTAACTGCGGATGAATACAGTTACTTGCGAGAGCGAGTGGATATTGTATTCCATAATGCTTGGATGGTGAATTTCAATCTGCCACTGTCCAGTTTCCGTTCTCAGCTGGAAGGGACGGGACGGCTTCTCAACTTAATCAAGGGCTCACCTCGCCAGGCCGCATTCCATTTCATTTCTTCCATCGCGGCCGTTAGTGGTCGCCCTACCATTGTGCCTGAAACTGATCACATTGCAGAAACACTGCATGGGCCGTCAACAGTGCTCAGTCAAGGCTATGCAGAATCGAAATACGCAGCAGAAGTTCTCTGTGACCTCGTCGCGAAGGACACTAAACAGAAAATTGCTGTTCACCGTGTTGGTCAACTGGGAGGACCCATAGATGCTGAGGCAGGTATGTGGACGACACGAGACTGGTTTCCGGCACTGGTACGAACATCTCAGACGATGAAAGAATTGCCTGACAGCATTGGGTCAATGCCAGTGGATTGGGTGCCCATTGTAAGTGAACTACTCGAGATGGTTCTTTGATAAAGCCGTAGTGTACTGACTTCATAGGATATCGCTGCTCGAAGTATTGTTCAGATCGCCTGCGGGGGACATAATAATCAGTTAGCTTCCACCGGGTCGAACAACGCAGAGGTCTATCATATTACAAACCCACAGCTTAGTAACTGGGGGCCATTGGCAAAGATCATAAGCGAAGCCTGTTCCTCCAAGATTATTCCGCTCAAGGAATGGGTGCAGAACCTGACTAACCGTGTATCTGACCCGAAACTCAATGAGGAGGCTTTGTGGGAAATCCCTGCGGCGTCGCTCTTAGGCTTTTTCAGGTCACTGGCGGATTCTGGTGATTGGATACGTCCTCCTGCGGATACCACCAACGCTCAGAAGCATAGTGCAGCTTTGCGTACGTTGGGTCCGGTGGACGCATCGTTGATGAAGGTGTGGTTGCAACAGTGGAGCGACTGGATTCCCGAGCTGCGAATTTAGCATTGTGCCGTGGCTACAATTCTCTCATTGGGCCAGATACCCAGAGCAGCAAGTCATGAACATGGGATTGTTGATGGTTTGATGCAGCCAGCGCGTCAAGTCTAATAAGAATAATAAATTGAGGAGGTGAAGTGTAGAACAAGACTACAAAGACAGGAGGTCAGGTGATGTGCTTACCTGCCGAGGCTTCTCACATAATCCTCGACCAGGCTATCAAATGAGCACTTAGAATAAGTCTGAAGTGATGTGCGATCAAACTTTCTCCGATGATTAGCCGCCGGGCCACCGAATGGTACAGTAGGACCGAACCAAAGTGCTTATTTGGCACTAGAGCCATTAATATTTCATCCAATATAAGGAGCTGCCCGCTTTATATTAGAATTCTTGAAATTCACTTTGATTTACCATGCCATACAATGCCCGTATAGCATCAATAGGGGCTGTGGCGCTGGGCTAGACAGTCCTAGCAGTGGGGCCCACGAGCCCGGGCACAGCCGGACCCTGGAACTAATACGCAACAGTTACTTATCTCCGACATTTCCCATATTGACCTCGGACTACGCATCCAGAAAACTGCTGACTAGAGGAACAGAGGGAAAGATAAGAAATATGAGGGAGAAGAGCCAGGTACTACCTAAGCTCACATTCGTCTCAGACAGGAAGGTACAATATATTGAGGTGATTTACTGCCCTTTCGACCCAATGCCGTTTCACGGTATGTGATTCAATTGAGCCAATTGTATGACATGCTAGCTATATAGATACTTGGCTATTCGAGATAGGCGTATGGCTGCAGTATCTTGTCTTCTATGCAGTCGTCTAAAGCGAGAACACCTGCACTTGAGCTGACACTTAAGCTCAATGATTCGAAGTAAGCATTTACATATTTATCGCGAATTCATTGATACCATTTGAGCCAGATCCATCCATACAGAAAAAAATATCCTCCCACTGCCGTGCATGCTTAAGCACCTCTGTAGCCGCGACGAATCTGCCAGAGCGATAGCTTCCGTCTAGACAAATCCTATTATAACTGTCAGGGCAACCGTAGTAGCCAATACCAATTTTCCCCTTGATACATTGCTTGCTGTGCTGGTGTACCCAACATTCAAGGAATCATTTTGAAATCCCACAGTGCGCAGCCAAGTCGGTGTAGCAGTGTTGTTGGCTAGGACATCTGAATGATAGGCATCAAGGACGCCCAAAAAGGATACTTTCATCCCTCCTACTACAAGCATCCCATCAGTAGAAGTCATTGTACCTTCCTTAACCGTGTCATAGCCGATGAAATAGCCATTCAAGGAGAGGTTAGCGGTTTTCCCATCAAATTGAAGATCCAGCACCGGATCAGGCAGGTAAAGTCCATTTCCATTGACAGTCCAGGGAGCCGGAAATAAGTTCCACTCCATGGGGTCACTTCCGTTGCAACTGGCCAAGTTGGAGCCCCAGCCCCCTTGTGGGTCATACTCTGTGAGGGTACTTGATAAACTGTACGGTGGGCCTTGGGTTGGATTGAGTGTCCAGTTGAAGTTGTTAACCGCCTTGCCGTCCACCTGGTAGGTAGGACTAGGGAGTGTCAGCTGAGATTCTTCTGATTTTGGTGGGATCACTAACTCCGACGAAAACATAGCGAACTTCAACGATGCGTCTTCTTGTAATCCATCCCAGCTTGGACCAGGTAATGTGGAGAAATTGAAGTTGTTGGACCACATAGTGAAGAAAGCATTCACTGGGTCGTAGCCAACATTATAGGTGCTGGGCTCTGTAAGGGCCAGCACGGTAGAATTGTACTGTTTGGTAACCGTTGTGTTGACGAGATTGGGGCAATGGAAACTCCAATTCGAAGCCAGCCCGGTGTAAAACGAAAATTCCACATCTGTGGTACCGTTATAGTATCTGCGCAGTCAGCATCGATGCAATATCTGTGTCATCGAACAACTTACGATCCCACCCAGTAGTCGAGAATGCTGAGGGTCACATTGTTGGGTCGAAAGTTCAAGGATGGGTTATAGTCCGGATCTTCCTTGGCCGCAACTCCAACCATGAAGGCCAGGCTGCACAGGACAGCTTGCATGGTCCCAAGCCCGCGCATTTGGCTCTTTTACTACTGAGTGAAGTGAAATAACACCTTCGTGGCCGGGTTACCATGTAGTCATTATATCGTCCATGAAAATGGTGGAGCGGTCGGTCCCTGCGGCGTCATGTTCTCCAACAAAAGCCGCCGGACCACCGAAGGGCATAGTCAGGAACCAACTAGTATCCTAATAGTGGCTTTTTAGAAGATATGAGTCGGGTAATTTCAAAGCACAAAAGCGTTCCCACTTTGCATTTTAGTGCCAGAGGCGATCGGTTTACCAAGTTTTTCCTTTCATAGCTTGGCCTCGATGAGGCCCACCTTTCCTCGGCGAGCTGTAAGTACAGACTATCTGTGAATTTAGCCAAGTAGCAAGCATAGAGCTGTCTACTATCTAATGATTCCAAACACCTGTCATGTTTACATGCGTAGGATGATGTCTTGAATGTACTCAAGGCCCCCGGGAAGGTCCATAGAGTTAGGGGGTTGTGGCGCGGAGCTAGGCAATCTAGCAGTGGGACCTAAGAGCCCGGGCTATGCCCTAGAGTTAAAGAGCTATGTCGAGATAACGTAACCGGACAACGAAGCAGCGCGACAACGAGCCGTCATTTTCCCATATAACTATTACTATAAAAATTAGAACTCTACCATTTTTGTTGATAAGATGAATTGAATAGAATATATAGATTCTTATATATAAACTAATAATAAATTACTTATAAAATCCTTCAAAAGATATATTAAATATAAAGATATATAAATATTAAATCTTTATACATGTTTTTATAATATAATGAACATACCGCTTACAGTCTACTAAAGCTAGCTTAATTATGAATAGTACTGTACTCTATACTATATTATAAAGTAATTTTATTAAAATTTAGAATAGAATCTTCTAATATTAGTTCTATATAACTTACTCTACTATTTAGTTATTCTTAGATCTGAATATCTAAATAATTGATGAAGTTTCAATTTTTATAGTAGTAGTTATATAGAAAAACGACGGCTCGTTGTCGCGCCGCTTCGTTGTCCGGTTACGTTAAGGCTTGCTTCTTCTCATATTGCTTATCTCCGCTATAGTCCAGGTTGACCTCGGACTTCATGCACAGGACACTGCTGGTGTCACTCAACATTTGATTATTGCAGCCGCTAGCAGAAACATCCAAATTACTAGGGAAGAGACGAAATTTCGCTAAATATATTCCAGATTGTAAACTTGAGAAGCATCATACTAAAGATAGTAATATTCAGGAACGAAGCGTACAAGTTGGTTGGGTACGGGATAGAATAGCAGCCTACCACATGAAAAGCCCATCGTGCCCATCCCTGGGATACTAGGAGACTACCACGAGAGCGCATGATTTCTATCTGTTGAACACAACGGTGGATTCCTATTCTCCCATCGCAACGGTCTCTTCTTCCTAGGCCCGCAGCTCTCTCTCCAGCGGATGCTGCGTCACACCGATCTTTTTCAACCACTCAGTAGCCTCGTCGTAGTACCGAATACTTTCATCAAACCTCCCCTGAATCTTATAGCAACTCGCAAGCTCGATCACTGCGTCCAGCTGGCTCCGATGAAGACCTGCCTTGGATTAACTAAGTTGTCATAGCCTTTCCATCTCATCAAGGAGTGTTAAATTAGCCTTGGCAAATCTAGATTAGTTGGTATGGATTGTTCCTAGTGAAACCTTTCCCTTAAGGGTCCCTATGTGGCTGACACTGAGGTTGCACTCTGCAATGGAATGCTGCGTGGGATTGTTTTTGCCTCGGGGTGTGTTGACCAAGAACATTTTTTATCCATCCTAAACACTTGTTGCACCATGCCCAAAGGCTCGCATAGTTCTTCTTTTCTCGTAAGTTCCCCCAAGCGCGTACCACACTCTCGACATGTCAAAGCCAGCCACTGACGTTGTGCGTAAACACAGTGGTAAGGCAGGCGGGACGCGGCCTTCGAAAATGAACAATGAAACTATGTTTGGTCTTCGGGTTTAGACAACCATCTACCCCACTTCTCTCCCCTATGGTGGCGCTGCCAGGAGTCATCCTCTCATGAGTTTGAAGTTGTGCAACCTGGACTGCCTAGGCGTACGCGCCCTGCCCCTGAATCATCTTACAGATGCAACGACAGCGTAGGTGGGGAGGGTCATATATGAGTACTTTAAAGCTTGACTACCCGGTACTTGATTTTAGGATCCTTCAATTTTCATCTTCAAGCAATCCACATGGCATTTCTCAGTTCATCAGCTGCCATCCTCATTGTGGGAACGTTAATATGCGCGCTTGCCTACAGATTCATTACCCTGCAACGAGAACTACGAGTATGAGTCGCTATTTAGCAACGCTGTCAGCATTGGATTTCCTGCCATCTAACCCGTATTTTAGGCTAACAACCAAATCGCCGCCGCAAATGGGTGTCTGCCACTCAGACAATGGAACTCGGCCTGGCCGCTGGGCCTAGATCTACTTGTTCAAGCATTCCGCCATGACCGTAGACAGCAGATTCTCCAGTTCTTTCTCGATATCGTTGCTGAGTCTGGCACAACGTTCGAACAAAATCTCCTTTTCTCCCGAGGAGTTGACACTAGCGACCCTCAAAACATACAGGCTCTTCTATCGACCCAGTTTGCCGGTCAGTGCTATACCTCTGACACCGAACCTTCTTGCTACTACTGATCAATGGCACTTCAGATTTTGGACTCGGATTGCGACCCCCAACTTTCTACCCCTTGTTGGGGAGTGGGATATTCACTCAAGATGGCGCACATTGGCAGCACTCGCGCGAGCTGTTACGCCCACAATTCATGAAGAACAGAATCGCCAATTTTAAGCAAATCTGCAGTGCCGTAGACAACCTCATCTCCGGCATCCCCAATGAAAACGCCGTCGATCTACAACCGCTCTTCTTTCGCCTCACTTTTGAAACTACCCTCTTTCTGTTGTTTGGACAATACCTGTCATCTCTCCAATCAGAGGGCATCACAGACCAGGAATCGGACTTTGCGAACGCTTTCAATCTTGGACAGGAGTACTTGGCCAAACGCGGACGATTGGGTAACTTCTACTGGCTTCTGGGTGGGAGAACTTTTCGTAAAGCATGTAAGACTTGCCATGAATTTGTGGACCGTGCTGTACAGGAGGCCTTGGGATCGGCTACGAACAAAATTCCGGGCATCAAGAGAGAGCCTTACATATTTATTGATGCTTTGATTGAGGAGACGCGGAACCTGGATGTGCTTCGGGATCAGTGCCTAAATATCCTGTTGGCCGGGAGGGACACTACGGCTTGTTGCCTCACTTGGACACTGTAAGGGCCAATGTAGCGATATTAGTTTCCGGGAAAGCTGACTCTTGCCACAAATTGAGACGTCTACTTGTCCAGCATCCTCACGTCCTCTTCAAATTGCGGGCTGAAATCAGTGATACAGTCGGGATTGGACTTAGGTCGCCGACCCCTACTATAACCCAGGTCAAGTCACTTGCGTATCTCTCCCTGGTCATCAAGGAAGGTACTTCAACCTCAAATACCCAAGCCAATCGCGTTACCCTTACTCATTAACGTCCTAGTCTTGCGCCTCTACCCCTCCGTCCCCATAAACTCGCGCGCCGCCACCAAAACCACAACCCTCCCTACAGGCGGCGGGCCAGCAGGCACCGCACCAATTCTCGTCAGAAAAGGCGAGGCCGTAGGATACTGTGTCTATGCGATGCACCGGCGTAGGGATATCTACGGCGCCGACGCAGACGAATTTCGACCCGAGCGGTGGGAGAACGATGCGCTGAAGGATGTAGGCTGGGGGTATTTGCCGTTTAACGGTGGACCAAGAGTTTGCTTAGGACAGGAATTTGCGTTGCTGGAGGTTGGTTACACCATCGTGCGATTGCTGCAGACTTTTGAAGCTATCGAGCAGGCGGAGGGGTATAGGATGGAGAAGAGAGTCGGCGAGGAGAGGCAGGTTCTTACATTGGTTCTTTCATGCGGAGAAGGGTGTGTAGTCAAGATGAGGAGGTATGGGGATGAGGTGTAGGCAGCGGTTTGGTCATTGGCTTGGCAAGTAGTTATAGTGGTTTTCTTTGTTATCATGGCGATCCCATACTTACCCCACTGAAGTCCTGAGCACTTGCGGTAGGTAACGGAACGAGCGGATTCATGATGTCTCTTTGTGATAGAGTTCGGTCAACTGATTAGTAATTTGATGGGTATTATATGATTCTTCTTTTTCATTCGAATTGTAAGTGTTCATACTACTTAGCACTTTCACTTCAACTCGGCGATCTGTATCATTTGATATCATCAGTCGAGCCACTATATATCAAATGTTAGCTATACAGGTACTTCGCTTTTTGAAGGAAGAGCATAATCCTGACTACTGTCACATCCCTAGAAATTGACGGAATTTGAATTATAAACAGCGAGATCTGTAAAAAAAAAAAAAAAAAAATAGAAGACAACACGACTAAGCAAGAACTACATCATGTGTATGAGGATCGCAATCATAGTACGTAGTTATGCAGTAGGCGGTGACGAAGAAACGGCGTGATGTGCTGGATGTTTGTCCCGCTCGGGCTGAAGTCACGTGAAATTATGCGTCGGTACCTCATCAGCCATTGCCGGCAGCTCTGACTGGAAGGTACCCCTTCCCCCAGAGACCATTTGTCTCGTCTGCTGTTGCTCCCAGAAACGAGAGCCGAGAGCCTGGGACTGTTCTTGTGGGTGCCAGCTTGTGAATCTTGCCGTCCCTGTGCTTGGTGGTCCGGAGTTCGAAGACCACGCCTTTTCCAGCCAGACCTTCTCCCCGCACTCGCGCTTTCGCCGAACGATGCCCGCTTTCGCCCTGACCCCCAATGGACAAACCCAACGCTTTGCCTGAAACTTCTTGACACCGCAATAATTCGAAGACCGTACCCATCTTGAGTTCGACACCCTTGCCGGGTGCGATGTCAAGGCCATGGAGGCCGATTGGGATGAACTGTCGCGCATTCCGGTGCCTGCACCGAGCGTGCATGCCCTGCCGACAATCGCAACCGCAATAGCTTTTGATGATGTGATGGAGTTATTGTGGGTGGGAAATGAATTTGTCGGTTTTTCCGTTGTTTGCAGCTATCACCGAAGGCTGTGCTGACCAGCGTTCGTGTACTCCATTAGGGACGAATCACCTCCTTCTTCGGCCCTGAGCTCCAGCGATATACCTCTGTCCGGGCACATCCTGCGACGGAACCGGTACGGCAGATTATTTTTCACGATAGAGGCGTCATCTCGCTCTCCCCGAAAAGTGTGCACATGATAACACGGCGCGGCTTGACACAATGGCATATCGCTCACGAAGAGATGACCGATCTTCGCTGCATGAGCTTCACAGCCCAAACCAACCGAATTATAGTGGCAGGATGTCAGAAATCGATGTTTACAATCGATATTGATAAGGGAATCATAATCGACAAGCTACACACAGACTATAACTACACAATCATGAAGAAGAGCCGATACCTTTGCGGAGCGACAGATACGGGCTCAGTCAACGCGCTGAGCCTGAATGACTTCAGTGTGGTGAAGACGTGGAAAGCACACGGAACTGCAGTCAATGATATGGATGCTCGGAACGATCTTTTGGTTACCTGCGGCTTCTCTGTCAGGCATCTGGGTTCCCCGATCGTCGATCCGTTGGCCAATGTATACGACCTAAAGACCCTCTCGCCGTTACCCCCAATACCATTCCACGCCGGAGCTGCGTATGTACGAATGCACCCAAAGCTGCATACAACGAGTTTTATTGCATCTCAGACAGGCCAGCTTCAAGTTGTGGACCTGATGAACCCGAATGCCATCAATCTCCGCCAGGCGAACGTTTCCTTCATGCTGGGTATCGACTTGTCACCATCCGGAGAAGCACTGGCTATTAATGACGCTGAATGTGCAATTCATCTATGGGGATCACCAGCAAAGGTTCATTTCAATGAGATGAGCAAAGAGGCGGAATTCGGGGATGTAGCCCCTCGTCCCCCTACCCTGGATTGGTCTCCAGAAACGCCCCTGAATATGATCGGCATGCCATATTATCACGACCGTCTTTTCTCTGCGTGGCCGAGCCATCTGATCTTCGAAGTCGGCAGCCCCCCTCCTCAAGTAGATCAGGCTCTGATTCCTTATCTCCGCCCGGCAGAGCTCGGGCACCATGCGCCGAATCCGAAGAAGACACGGCGTTATCAAGTCGAGAACACACGCGCTTTGTCGTCTGCAGAGCCTGCCCTTATTGCTCCCAAATTCCTGAGTGAGAAAGCACGAGAGCAGAGTAAAGCGCAATCAGAAGGGGCTATCAGTGATGCTGCCGAGGCTCTGGCGGGTGCCAAAATCAATGGAGAAACGGACGATGATCCTCTCCTTAAATACAGTAATGTTGAGATCAAGTACAGTAGGTTTGGTGTCGATGATTTCGACTTCAGGTAAGTGTCCCTGTATTCTGAGGAGTGATATGCAGCATCTAATATTCTGGATAGATTCTACAACCAAACGACCTTCTCTGGATTGGAAACACATATTGCCAATTCCTTTACCAACGCTCTCCTTCAGCTATTCAAATTCATCCCTTATATCCGCAACGTGGCTCTCCATCACGCAGCAAGTTCTTGTATTTTCGAGACATGTCTGCTCTGCGAGATGGGCTACCTATTCGATATGCTCGAGAAAGCGAGCGGCCAGAACTGCCAAGCAACGAACCTTTTGAAAACCTTCAGTAGTTACCGTGAAGCATCCAACTTGGGTCTGTTTGAAGAAAACCTGACAAACAAGTCACTTTCGGCTGCGATCCAGGCTGTCAACAGATTCTTCCTGGGTCAAATTTCGCACGACTTCCGTATGATCTCGCCGAGCTCGGACGACCTAGACCACAGACTAGCGACAGTCGCGTCCGAGTCCATTCGCTGTATGTTCTGCCAGAACGAGATTGTGAGACCGGGCAACTCCCTTGTCAACGAGCTGAACTATCCTGCGATCGATATCAAGCAAGCTCGCAGGAATCCTGCCTTCCGGTTCTCGAATATCTTACGGGCCAGCATTGAGCGAGAAACCCAGAATAGAGGATGGTGCAACTACTGCCGTCGATACCAGCAAGTTGCTATCCGGAAATCAGTTCACCGCATGCCTCAGGTCTTGATGCTTAATGCGGCTCTCACCAACCCCATCTGCCGGCGGCTGTGGGCGATTCCTGGGTGGTTGCCGGAAGAAGTTGGAATCGTCATCGACGGTGGTCAAATTCTATGCTTCGAAGGTGAAGACCTAAAAGTACGAGTCCAAGCCAAGATGCCAGGTCTCGTGGTATATGACCTGGTGGGTTTGGTTTGTGAGATCGATATTCCAGAGCACCAAAAGGCACATCTAGTCTCTTTTATCAACGTATCCATCTCATCTCGTGAACCGGAAGCCAAGAACAAGTGGCATCTTTTCAATGACTTCCTTGTCACAGAAGTCGACAAAGACGAAGCCCTCCGCTTCAATCAACCATGGAAAATACCGTGCGTGCTAGCCTACCAGGTGCAAGATGGTCGACATGCTATGGATGATACTTGGAAAGACACGCTCGACACCACTCTTCTCTTCCGTGACTGGTCGCTAAAGTAAGTTGACCCCCTTCCAGTAGCACGTGGTTTGCGCTAATCTTCCCTCTTCCAGTGGTGGCCGTCCGGTAGAATCTCGCGTCACGCTCTCCGAAGAGGAGAAGCCAACCCCTGGTACGCCTGTTGCTCTTGATACCGAGTTTGTCGATCTCGAGAAAGCAGAAATCGATGTGAAAGCGGATGGCTCTCAGGAAATTGTACGCCCCAACAAGAGCGGACTTGCTAGGGTATCTGTTCTCCGAGGCTCAGGGATTCGAGAGGGTGTGCCCTTCATCGACGACTACATTACCATCAAAGAGAATATTGTCGACTATGTCACTCAGTACTCAGGCATCAAGCCCGGGGATCTGGACCCTAGGGTCAGTCAGCACAACCTTGTCCCGCTAAAGGTGGCATACAAGAAACTCTGGCTGCTCCTCAACTTAGGCTGCGTGTTTGTCGGACATGGCTTAGCCTCTGATTTCCGCAAAGTCAACATTCAAGTTCCCAAGAGTCAGACGGTAGATACCCAATACTTGTTCTTCCACCCCGGAAAGAACCGCCGTCTCAGTCTTCGGTATCTGGCCTGGGCGGTATTCAAGGAATACATCCAAGAGGAGCCGGCCGATGACAACCAAGGACACGACTCCATTGAGGACGCACGCATGGCCCTACGTCTATGGAAGAAATTCAAAGAATACGAAGATGCAGGTATTGTGTCTCAAATATTGGAAGAGATCTTCCGCGAAGGTTCCAAACTTGGATTCCGACCCCCTCCCAGAAACGGTGTCCCAACCGTGCTCTCCCGCCCCGGAACGGCGGTTACGATGCAGAACAACAGCGGTCGCAACACTCCTAGCACGTCTGATGTTGTCGGCGCCGCTGCTAGTGCCCCAGCCACACCCAGACAGGCCTTCCGACGCTCCATCGCTCTGACGCCCAGCAACGGCAGCTTTGCTGGCCCTGGAGCGGGTGACTTCTTCAGTGGAAGTCCCTTGAAGTGAACATCTCCGCCCGAATCCGGGTATAGATCTTTGACGACGTTTCCTTATGATATTATCGATTTGCTATATCGACCAGTTCTGGAGGTCTTAGGAAGATAGAGGCGACATTTGGATGTCCGGTCATAGTTGGGTATACATGAAGTAAATTTGGGAGTGACATCAGAGTCGCTCGATAGATAGAAAATACCACAATTTATCTGTTCAAAAGGTGATCTCAAAATGCTGTGCATTGAATGTAGCTTGGAAATAAGGCGCTGTAGATTGCTTTGAGGGATATTCGTGATGGAAGAACCATCCGCAGTAGTTGAGCGGCCTGAGGCCACCGAGCGGGGAATGACGTGGTGGGATTCGATCAGCTCCTCCACAACGACAGCCTCCGACTCGGCTCTCTGTTTTGCCAACTTCTTGACTCTACTCTCTTGGCCCATTCACATTCGGGCATTCACCAAAGCACGTAGCGTGCTGTTTATTTATATCTTTCTTTCTCGTATTTGTTTCTTTGGGAATTCTCCAATCCCTCGTTAAACCTACCGTCTCCCGGAAAACCCCTCCCTAGCAACCTGCCCCGCTCCTAACAACAACACACCACCACCACCATGTCGCGCCATCGCGTTAAGGCTGTGAGCTACGACGAAGATGACTTTGACGATGACTATGATTCCCCGGATCCCGAGGAGGAGGAATTTCTTGAGCAGTGCACTGCAGAAGTGTTGAACCAGCTCCGTGCAGGGGACCCTCCTGTCACCGCGACTCGCGATGAGGTGCAAGAGGCGCTATGGCACTATTACAATGATGTTGAGAAGTCTGTGAATTACCTGAGAGGTTCGTTATCACTCCTCTCCGGAAGAGAATATGTGGACTGCGTTACAGCAGAATTGGCGACCTGCTTCATCGGTGGCTAATAAGAACCATCGGATGCAGGTAAAAAGACGAAGGAGGTCAAGAAGAAACAGGCTTCGGCTCCGGCTCCGGCTGTCAAGGCAAAAGCAAGCACAGGTAAGCGCATCTGCTCGTCTATACTATGGTGGTTGGGCTTGGATCGCCTGCAAGTCGGCGTATATACGTACTGTCGGTCAGGATTTCATAAACTGTGAGCATTACCCTTACCCCTCGTGATTGATTGCTTTGAACTGACGCCGTTACGGAAGTTGAAGTATGTTCTAACAGACTTCCTAGTGCCTGTATATCCTGTTCCATTGTCTCCTCCGGCCTCTTCGACTGCACATTTCTCGGCAGCCGACTTCTTTCGCGATGCACCGTGGCTCAACATCCCTGCACACCGTAAGGCAGACATACTCGTTGAGCCTCTATATCCCCGGTTGGGTCTGCTTGGTGGAGCTCCTGAGAATTCCGGAAAGGTATCCAAGTTGGCTGCTCTGGCTGCTGCGCGCAAGAAGAAAGAGGGAGAGAAGTCTGCTGCACCGACCCCTACACCTCCGTCTGAAGTTGAAAGCTCCCGGCCATCTTCCACTGAGCGAAAGAGCCCCGCCCTTTCTCTCCGTGAGAGACTCGCTAGCAATGGCAAGCCACAGAAATCGTCTGAGGGTCTGCAATCGCTTCGGTCACTCAATAAAGGATCGCGGCTGGGAAGCCCTTCGCCCCAGAAAATGCCGTCCCCAGAGCCGAGAAAGCAAAGCAGTCCGGAGGTCACTGGGCAGGCAGATATGGAACCACCCGTGTCAACCGACAAGAAGCAGGAAGAAGAAGCCGCTCTCAACATTCGCGCACCACCGTCTACATTCGCCAGCACGATTGTTGGAGAAGCGACACGCCCAAAGATGGCCGAGCCCAGCCACCTATCCGCCAGCACATTAGATCTGATCAAAATATACGGTCAAGAACTTGCTGAACCCTTTGATTTTGCAGGCCCAAGCCCCGACGATGTTGTCTTGAATGCTCAGAGCTCTGCAAAAGGTTTGGCTATTCGGCGCAAGATATAGATCCTCCCTAATGGACATGCAGGCTTCAAATCGAAACAACCTGCTTCTAAGTCAGCAGGTGACAAGAAATCCCAGGCCGGTTTGGCTGAAGGCATGAACAGCCTGAGTGTGGAGGAGAAGGTGAATGTGAAGAGCAAGAACCTAGATGTACTGTCTGAATACCAGAAAACGCAACGGAAGAAAGCCATGAATTTCGCCGTTATCGGTTCGTACTACCCGTCTCTATGCGGATGGACGCCACTGACAAGTTATTAGGTCATGTCGACGCAGGAAAGAGTACGTTGATGGGACGCCTGCTGGCCGACCTCAAAGCTGTCGATCAGCGCACGTTAGAGAAATATCGTAAAGAGGCAGAGAAGATTGGGAAGGGATCCTTTGCCCTTGCCTGGGTATTGGATCAAGGCTCCGAGGAGAGAGCTCGGGGTGTTACTATTGATATTGCAACCAACAAGTTCGAGACGGAGAGTACGGTGTTTACGATTGTGGATGCTCCGGGTCATCGGGACTTTGTACCCAATATGATTGCGGGCGCCAGTCAAGCCGATTTTGCTGTTCTCGTCATCGACTCTAGCATAGGCAATTTTGAGTCTGGACTCAAGGGTCAAACGAAGGAGCATGCTCTCCTCGTGCGGAGTATGGGTGTGCAGAGGATCATCATTGCTGTGAACAAGATGGACTCTGTCCAATGGGACCAAGGTCGCTTTGAAGAGATCGAACAGCAGGTTTCTTCTTTCCTGACAACTGCTGGATTCCAAGCCAAAAACATCGCTTTCGTGCCCTGCTCGGGTATTAGCGGCGATAACGTAACTAGACGCAGCGAAGACCCGAATGTCTCATGGTACAAGGGTCATACGTTGATCGAGGAGCTTGAAGCTACGGAACCTTACGCCCATGCTATTGAGAAGCCATTGAGAATGACCATTGGGGACGTCTTCCGGGGCAGCGTTCAGAATCCTCTATCCATTTCTGGCCGCATCGACGCCGGTAGTCTCCAAGTTGGCGATCAGATCCTTACGATGCCAAGTGGCGAAAAGGCCACGATACGCAGCTTGGAAGTGGACGGGGAGCCCAACGACTGGGCGGTGGCGGGCCAGAACGTCACGCTCAACCTGGTCAATATTGATCCCATCCATCTCCGATCTGGCGATGTCATCTGCCGTGCCTCGGCACCCATTGCCAATGTCACTTCGTTTACGTGCAAGGTGTTGGCCTTTGACCATCTGTTGCCCAGCATGGTGGACATCCACCGGGGCCGCCTGCACGTACCCGGCCGGATCAGCCAACTGGTCGCAACCTTGGACAAGGTGACTGGCGCAAGCATTAAGAAAAAGCCCAAGATTGTTGCACCCGGCACTGTGGCACGGATAGTGGTTGAGATGGACCAGGCTGTACCTCTTGAGGCACCTACACGCATTGTACTACGAGCTGGGGGTGAAACAGTGGCTGCTGGGTTGCTAGAGTAGATTATGGGCTTGATTGCATTGTCTGGACAATATATATTTCTGATGTAGATAGTATGTCCCAGTATTTACATGGTCGCCTTCAAACATATATATATATATTTCTTTCCGCGCCACTTTAGCGCACCAAGTTGGTCCGCTATGTAGTAGTCAACTAGTACTACTGATCATAATAATCGTGATCAGCAATTAAGCAGTATGTATTGATTTTCTAAGTATATGATGGTTACTTTACTACCACAAGTACTACTAACAATCTACTACTATTATGTAACTTAAGAGTACTTACTCCGTATATTTGTCTCATACACTACTACGAGTGCTGCTAGAAAGGGTCCCTTCAGCCCACATCCACTGAAACAGAGATCAAACGATCTGGCCAGGCTGGCAGAAACCTGATGCCTTGGCTGGATCAATAATTCAGGAATCAGGCCAAGCTGGGATGCGCCTCCTGAGTGGGGAGGGATGTATCCACTTTCACAGCGGAAGACCCTTGGGTGATCTTTTAGTGACTCAAAAAGGAGTAATGACTTGACTCAATGATGGTCAATAGTGGAATCTGGCCATGTGGTGATTGACGACTTGTTGACAGGCTGGCCCCTTTTCTCATCTTTTCTTCAATCTTCAGCGTCAACCCCCGGACTTCAGTAAGAGTAGGGTCAATCTCCCGGGAAATGGCGCCGAAGGAACGGAACGGCCAGTTGTCCAAGTGCCGAAAGAGGCAAAGTGCCCCTGGAGGAGTGAAGAACGCCTAACCGAAGCGAGCGAATCACGCGACGATTCTAGCAAGTTCGGTGGACCGCCTTTCCCCATTTGGACGAACGCCTTCCATTTTTCCGCCGGCAGAACCACCGGGCGGTGGCCGTGCACGCTGACTCAGCCCTGCCCTGGACGCGTCGCGGACCAATGACAGCCCGAGGAGTAACCTTAAAGTCAGATACCCGCGAAAAGGCCAGCATGGCCGCTGCGCTTTCTTTGCCGCTGGCAAGCCATACAAGAAGCTGGCCGGAGCTTCTCGAGACACTCTTTCTTCTCTCCGTCGTCGCCTTCTTTCACCCAACTCTCTTCTCCCCCCCTTCCCCCCTTCGCTCTTTCTTTCCTTCCCGTTCTCATCTGGGTTGGACTGTATCTATTTTTTCCTTCTTTCTTCGTGCCGGGAAATAAAAACCGTGTACGAGCAATAGGAGGATTCTTTCACATTCATTCGCTGCTGTCTCCAATTGAGCAGCTCGTCGATTAAAAAAGTCTACTACGTGTCCTGTGGTGAAAGGACATTTCACACATAATGGCGCGCATCTCGCATCAGGGTGCGGCCAAGCCCTTCACGGCTTGGACCACCATCTTCTACTTGTTGCTTGTTTTCATTGCCCCCCTCGCCTTCTTCGGCACTGCACACGCTCAGGATGAGACTTCGCCTCAAGATAGCTACGGAACTGGTAAGCAGAGTGTCTCCCAGGGGGAGTGAAATGATTCTGCTAACGCTATCTGTTCTCAACAGTCATTGGTATCGATCTGGGAACCACCTACTCCTGTGTCGGTGTTATGCAGAATGGAAAGGTCGAAATTCTCGTCAACGACCAAGGAAACCGTATCACCCCTTCATACGTCGCTTTCACCGATGAGGAACGCCTGGTCGGTGACGCCGCTAAGAACCAATACGCCGCCAACCCCAGACGGACCATCTTTGACATCAAGTGAGTTTTCCTGCTTTTTGCGAGTTTCGTGGCAATCTGTTGCTAACGCTCTCTAGGCGCCTGATCGGTCGCAAGTTCGATGACAAGGATGTCCAGAAGGACGCCAAGCACTTCCCCTACAAGGTCGTCAACAAGGATGGCAAGCCCCATGTCAAGGTTGATGTCAACCAGACCCCCAAGACCCTGACCCCCGAGGAGGTCTCCGCCATGGTTCTTGGTAAGATGAAGGAGATCGCCGAGGGCTACCTTGGAAAGAAGGTCACCCACGCCGTCGTCACCGTCCCCGCCTACTTCAACGACGCCCAGAGACAGGCCACCAAGGACGCTGGTACCATTGCCGGCCTGAACGTTCTCCGTGTCGTCAACGAGCCCACCGCCGCCGCTATCGCCTACGGATTGGACAAGACTGGTGATGAGCGCCAGGTCATCGTCTATGATCTTGGTGGTGGTACTTTCGATGTCTCCCTCCTGTCCATCGACAACGGTGTCTTCGAGGTCTTGGCTACCGCTGGTGACACTCACTTGGGTGGTGAGGACTTCGACCAGCGTGTCATGGACCACTTCGTCAAGCTCTACAACAAGAAGAACAACGTTGATGTCACCAAGGATCTCAAGGCCATGGGTAAGCTGAAGCGCGAGGTTGAGAAGGCCAAGCGTACTCTGTCTTCCCAGATGTCCACCCGTATTGAGATTGAGGCCTTCCACAACGGCGAGGACTTCTCCGAGACCCTCACCCGCGCCAAGTTCGAGGAGCTGAACATGGATCTGTTCAAGAAGACCCTGAAGCCTGTCGAGCAGGTCCTCAAGGATGCCAAGGTTAAGAAGTCCGAGGTTGACGACATTGTCCTCGTCGGTGGTTCCACCCGTATCCCCAAGGTCCAGGCTCTTCTCGAGGAGTTCTTCGGTGGCAAGAAGGCCAGCAAGGGTATCAACCCTGATGAGGCTGTTGCTTTCGGTGCTGCCGTCCAGGGTGGTGTCCTTTCCGGTGAGGAGGGAACCGGCGACGTTGTTCTGATGGATGTCAACCCCCTGACCCTGGGTATTGAGACCACTGGTGGTGTCATGACCAAGCTCATCCCCCGCAACACTGTCATCCCCACCCGCAAGTCCCAGATCTTCTCTACCGCCGCTGATAACCAGCCCACCGTCCTCATCCAAGTTTGTAAGTATTCTCATGCTAAGATTGAATATCCCGGAATGCCTGCTAATTAACTGTCACAGACGAGGGTGAGCGTTCCCTGACCAAGGACAACAACCTGCTCGGCAAGTTCGAGCTTACCGGAATTCCCCCGGCTCCCCGTGGTGTTCCTCAGATCGAGGTCTCCTTCGACCTGGATGCCAACGGTATCCTGAAGGTTCACGCCAGCGACAAGGGCACTGGCAAGGCCGAGTCCATCACCATCACCAACGACAAGGGTCGTCTGTCCCAGGAGGAGATTGACCGCATGGTCGCCGAGGCTGAGGAGTTCGCCGAGGAGGACAAGGCTATCAAGGCCAAGATCGAGGCCCGCAACACCCTGGAGAACTACGCGTTCAGCCTGAAGAACCAGGTTAACGACGAGAACGGCCTGGGTGGCCAGATCGACGAGGACGACAAGCAGACCATCCTGGACGCCGTCAAGGAGGTGACTGAGTGGCTCGAGGACAACGCTGCCACCGCCACCACCGAGGACTTCGAGGAGCAGAAGGAGCAGCTCTCGAACGTGGCGTACCCGATTACCAGCAAGCTGTATGGCTCTGCGCCGGCGGACGAGGATGACGAGCCCAGCGGGCATGATGAATTGTAAAATTACCATACCATTAGAGGGATCTTTATGGAGTTAGCATTTTGATTGTTGTGTGTTTTTGTTGAGACCATTGTTTTGGCCCGGTTTTTGCTGACCAGTCGTCCAACCGAGTATGATACCTGACCTGACCTTGACATTATTAGAGGCAGCAATTGCATGATACCTTTTATCCAAACTCGACTTCTAATTTTGTAGACTATACACGTAACATAACCACCACACAACACAATATGAACAATCCACTCTAGTACAAATTCTCTAAATATAATACACTATGATCCATTTACATCTTCGCAATAACCTCCCTCACCGTCTCCACCACCACCTGATGATCATCCTCCTGCTTCAACCCACTCACCACCACAACACCCACAATGCCATCCACGCCCCTCACACGAATGGGAAACGCACCCCCATGAATCGCAAACTCATCCGCCGCGCCTCCACCGCCGCTACTCGTCAACGCAAACTTCCTCACAAACGCCGCCTCCACCTCACTCGCCTCCGCCCCCGTCGAACTCAACATCTTCTGTCTCATCAACCAACTCGACACGCCCCATCGCAACACCGTGTTGCGCTTCCGTCGCACCCACACCTCGTTGTCTGCTACCGTGCCGGGCTCGGTCGCGCATTGGAAGATGACGTGTGGTTCGGAGCCGCCCGTCAAGGTGATGGAGATTAAGGCTGGTTTGCGTTGTGTGGGTGGGAGGGATAGGATGCGCTCGCGCAGGGCGAGGCCGAGTGTCCAGGCGGTGCTGGAGGTGAAGGTGGGGAAGAGGACGGAGGGGTTGGATTCGAGGGCTGCGAGGTCGCGGGGCTGTTTCGGTTATTAGCTGGGGGTTTGAAGAGGAGGGATGGGATGGGATGGGGATTGTGGGGTAGACGTACGTCGGTGCTTGCGGGGGGGAGGGGAGTGTCTTCCATTTTGGGTGGTTGGTAGAGGGTTGATTGATGGGTTCTTTGTAGAGGATGGGTGTGTTTGTTGGCTTTGTGAAGGGATTCAACCAAGTAAGGAGGAGGAATAAGTAGGTAGTAGAGAAGAAAGGAAAGAAGTAGGTAGAAGATCTGGAGTAAATGACAGGAGGGGTCCTGATTGCTAAGCTCGGTTGGGGGTGTGGGGGTAGTCTGTTACATAAATGATTACATGATCATTTACTTACTTCCTTCTATATTTGGGATGCTGTTGTCATGCCACATCATAACATGTCCATGTAACTATGGGTCACATTGTTATATTGACTTTGTTAAGTTATTGAACAAGTGGAATGGAATTATGGCTGTGGAGAAAATGGTGGAATCTGCATGCAATCGGGATTCTAATGAATGGCCGGTCTTCTGACTCCGCAATTGCTTTGCTTCCCCTCATCTGCAGCTAATCATTCATCTCATCCCTCTCTTCGGATACTCCCTTCATCTTCCCTTCTTCCTATCTATCTATCCATCCATCCATCTATCTCCTTCGTTAGCTATCTGACTGGGATTTAGTGATTATCATCCCCTACCCATGCGCCATCGACTCACAAAGCGTGCATGCGATGAGTGTATCTCCCGCAAGGTCAAGTGCAGCGGTGCCTGGCCTTGCGATACCTGCCAGAGTGCCCCTAAGCAAGTCAACTGCACTTACCTGAAGCCCGCACGGAGGAGGGGACCAAAGGTAAGGAGATATACTGGTGAGCAGGGAGAAGAGCGCCTGACAACCGGTCTTCTGATCCCTCCGCATGTTGATCCTCGTGACGAGGAGATATCCCGTGTGGAAGCAGAGCGACTTGCATCGACTATTATCCCAACAGAAGAACTAGTCTCAGTTGTGCGTTCGTATCAGCAGGCTTCTTACAGTGTGTGGCCGGTTGTCGATGCGGAAGCGCTCCTGGACAAGCTTGAACATGGCACACCGGATGTGGGAACCTTGTGTCTGGCTATGGCTCTCTGTGCAGCCACCATGGCGCAGCTGCAGCTTGCTCCAACGAGTGTTGATAGCACGATGATGGCGACGGAGTGTATGAGGATGCGTGAAGCACATCTCGACTTGAGGAGCGTCTTGGTTTCCTTCTTCCTGCATGTTTATCATGCCAAGATCAATAAGAGGGACTCGGCCATGTTGTTCATACGAGAGGCTGTGTATGGTGCTAGGCTGTTGAAGCTGGATGAGGGTGTGGGTGGACATGATACTGAGCTGGATGCGGATGTTGTTGCTAATAAGGAGATCGTGTTTCTATTGCTGTGGGTTTCTGAAAGGTAGGAACTGCCTCCACACTTCGATTGTAGCTCACTTTAGCTGACACGGTTTAGGGGCTATTCTTTGCATCTTGGTCTCGAACCCTCGTATACCACTCCTATTCGTCTACCAGATGAGGTCGATGTCGGCAATAATGCAGATGTGAAAGGCTTGCTGGAGCTCGGCAGACTCTTTGCCACATTTGACGGATTCTCCTCCAGACGAAGCACCAACGCCAGTGATAAACTGGTATTGACGGCGGATAGTCTGGCAGAGACGGAGACAGTCTTGTCGATGCTTTCGTTCGGCCGAGGCGACAGACCGTCCACCCGTATTGCTGATTACTGCATCACGAAAGAATGGATGAGGACCATCATATGGCAGAAAGCTCTGTCTCGGCATCTGCTCTCGTCGAAATCGGGTGCTCGACTTATGACGTTCAGGTTCCCAGCCGTGGTCAGCCGTGACCTCCTGATGTCGTTGCAAAGCTTTACTGAGTCTGACCTGTTGCCATTGGGACGCGACCAGGTATGTCTTCTGCAATCATTGAAGATAGCGTACTAATTGAAGTCTGAAATAGCTATTGAAGTGTTTCGAGATTGCCAACTCACTCGCGGATACGGTCCTGCTCACGCCGTGTGTCCAGACATGCTCTGACTTTCAAATGCGGCCGCATGATTTTCTGCACGCGTTGTACCAGAAGCTGCTACCTTTCCTAGAGCAAGACTTCATGCTGAAGTCGATACTGCATAGTAAGACGGCCGAGGCTTTGGTTAAAGCCCCTGCGCGCATATTGAGAATGGACTATAACCCTTGGTCATTCGATCACGATGGGGAGTACGCTCACAGCACTGGAAAGCATGTGGACTCTCCTGAGGAGGACGCTGATTCGCACTGGAATCTTTATGGATAGAAAGTGGGTGAAAGTGTCTGATCCTGTCAAAGAGATATGACGAACTGCAGAACTGCTATTCTCTGAACTATACAGCACGAGTAAGCTACTGCGAAACTTGAAGGACAATTCTACCTGCAATGTCACCCTTCTCCATCTCTTCGTACACCTCAGGCAACTCCTTGAACGTGCGAACTTTGATTTCCGGTTTGACAACCCCACGTCGGACCAACTCTACTGCCTCCATGCACTCTTTCAGTGAGCCGATAAGGTTTCCGGTAACCCGGAGGCCTTTGATTACGATCGTGCAAATAGGAGTTTCCAGTACTGGACGGCCCGGCGGGATTCCAACGCAGCTTAGAGTGCCTCCAACCCGCAGCATGTCACAGGCATGGGCGAACGCTTTGGCACTTCCCGCAGTCACAACAACAGCATGCGCACCAAGACCGGTAATTTCATGGACCCGCTGCACCGGATCCGTTGAAGTGAAGTCAATGAACTCGGTAGCTCCCAATCCAAGGACAAAATCTCGCTTGTCGGCAGCGTCAACACCGATCACCAATGCTCCCTGTGCCTTCGCATATTGTACTGTCTGGTCAGTATGTGGTAGCCTCGCGATAATGCGCCAGACTTACCAGCCAGATGTCCCAGACCACCTCCGGCACCTACAACGACGAGCCAGTTGCCTGCCCGGATATTCGCATTGAGAACAGCCTACAGACAGTCGGCGATTAGATCTTTTCATGCGTGCGTAGAACTGATACTTACCTTGTACGCTGTGACTCCAGCACACAGCACCGGCCCGATAACCTTTGGATCTATATCGTCAGGAAGGATAGTGAGATTGTCGGCATCCAAAGCGATATACTGCTGGAAGCTGCCGTCTTCATGGTGGAGGTGGTTCGTGCCCTTGACACAGTACTGTTCCGTGCCGGCTAAGCAGAATTCGCATCTCCTACAAATCCGACTAGCGAAGCGAATGCCGACCAGTCCACCGACCTTCAGGTCAGGGTCACAGTTGGGGCCCAGAGCCACAATTTGCCCGACGCCTTCATGGCCTCCAACATGCGGCAGTTTAATCTTGGTGATTGGGTTGCCATCAGCACCAGCGGCGGTGCCGTTTTTCGTATGTAGATCTTCCCGAACGTGTTAGCCATCTAGATGACTTGTATGATCGATGTTCTAAGACTGACCACTCTGACAGACGCCTGTGTAGAGCACCTTCGCTAATACCTCATTCGACCCTGGGGTAGGAACGGGATAGCCTTCACGGAATTCCACACTGCCACCCAGTTCTCGAACGAGAGCCACCGTCTGAGTTTGGGGGATCTCGTCCGAAGGAAGGGACATAGCACCCATGTTGAATTCTCTGAGATGCCGAGTACTAAATTTCTTCTCTATGGGACAAGTGCTCCAACAGAAAGTGATACCTGGGGAGTAAAGCCATATAAATAGTCTAGCTTGTAATATCCAACACATCAATCAAACAAACCTCCAAATTCACGCTCCCAAATGCAATAGTGTAGATAACTATCCCTCGATAGACCAAATCCACCCCCCTAACCAAGCTAATTCTCCAATTGGTCCAGACGCCCTGCAGCCGCGGGACCGAACCACGGCAGCAAGACTCGCCCTAATCTTATTTCTCCGAGCCAAACAACAACGAACAAAGAACCCCCTCGCACGGACCATAGGTGAATGATAGCCACTGACTTCTACTCATACCTACATGATCGTCCTACATTCACCATCGTCTAGACCCCTCGTGTCGCTGCTGGGGAGGTTTCGTGATATTCACACCCCCTCACTTCGTGATAGTAGAGAGGTGGCAGAATTGCATTGCGTGGCTCCGCAATTTCTCCGCTTCATACGTTGAATGTGTATTGGATGGGTGGTAGCTCGTATCGCTATTTCTCCGAGGGGTGGAAGTGTCATGCGTTGCGTAGTTGGGGATGGATGGAGAGATAGCGCTGTGAGAAGGACTGTAAGAGATAAGGGGGAGTTGGGCACTGCATTTACTCGTCAGTTTGGAAGTAAGGAAGATGTCAAGGAGGGTTAGTATCGCTGTTAGATAGTGTAAGTCATGCTTGGCTTCTCGGATAATCGTCTAACTTTTCAGTTGCGATGCGCCATTCTTGATAATGATGATATGCTCAAGCATTAATTATTGAGAAGGCGAAATGTATGTAGAACTAAATAGTGGGAAGAGCTTGGGTTTTTTATTCTTGCAGCCATGATGTTAGCTTGACTTGTCATGGGTGAGCCAATAGCATTTCTAGAGGAGCCACTGAATCATCATTGCTTGTCCAGTCTCTGTCTAAGGTAGTCTAGTTCTCATGACAGTCAGTTTCTATGTATGCAGCGAATCATGGCTGTACTAAGAGAGATCTACAGTCATCATCCATATAAGGCAAGTAATGAGCTCTTCCCTCAGATATCGCGGGCCTAATCCTTAATCTCATGAACCCTAGCTGAAAAATCTACAATCGGGTGACAAGTATGAAACTAGTCAACAAACATTTATCTTTAAAAAAGTGGTCTACTTCGTGCTAACTGAGAAGAAACCCCTTTACACAGATCAGACCTCCCAGACCTGGATAACATATTAAAGCTGCTATTGGTCTGCATGTACGGGTTTCTCTGGAAGCGGAGATGCCGAGGCGGGTAAAAAGTCACGGGTGGACAGAGTCGGACGATCACTACTAATCATGTAGTTAGTTTAGTTCCATCTGTGTATCTCTAGTGATGTATTTATCTGCTGATGCTTTTACTGGTACTGATACTTATACAGGTCGACCATTATCATTCTGTGTCAGACTTACGTCTGCATCTCTATACTAAGCAAATACAAACACACTCCATATGTCGCGTTCTAATTTCTTGGAGAGTCGGCATCGTATCAACTTAGTGAAGTAGGATGAAACTAAATCCTATCCATAGCCATAGCTAGAAACTGAAAGGGTACTGCTGTAGTCGAAAACCTTTTTGTAAGAAAATTAAGCAGATGTTCCAAGTAGGTATATACCTATCCCGCTTGAATACAGGCACTCCGGGGCAATGCATCAAACAACCTGGCGGCCAAATATACATAATTCGACAATAAACGGCCAAGGCGGCCAGTGATAGGGCATCCAAGAACTGGTTATCCAACGAGACCACCTACATGGACGACTATTGGTTGCAATCTAGGTACCAAGACCCTGAGCAGTTGCTGCGGCCACGGACGATGGATGGAGAACCAGAATACTAGATATCTATATAAGTAGCCCATGATCAGAGACGTCTCCCGAATATTTTGCAAAGACATTGCACCACAAACACAAAAGGCATTGTATCTCACATAAAACCCAAGACACTTCCTACACTCGAGGCTTTACTCTATCAATCATCAAGATGGTCGCATACAGTTCGAAAGCTCTGGCCACAGCTGCTTCAATTTTAGGCTGTTCATCTTCCGCCCTTGGGTGCCTGGTCATCACTGGATCAACTTGGAATGTTAATGACTTTGCTGATGGCACCATCACCACAACTGATAGCGGCGTTCAAACCTGCGACGGCAACGGAGGTACTGGAGACAACAACGTTGGTATGTTTGTGGTTTTGTCTATTTCACTTGCATTGGTTTAGTATACTAAATCGAAGAAAAGACTGCATTTCCGGTTCCTCGCTAAAACATGACTATACCGACAACAATGGGAACGGACCAATGCCAATCACCTACTGTAACCCATCGAACTGGCATATACCTCCTTGTTTACCCCAACTTTTGTAATAAGGAGACATAAGGCTGATCTTTCGTTATTGATAGTTAGGGTATCAATGTTCCACTGAGCTGCCCTAATAATGGTCTCCTTTGCACATTTGACTTTTCGACTTTCTGCGTTAGGACTGATTTTGGAGGCGTGCAATTTGCGGAGGAAGCATATGAGGAGAAGGGGAGGGTTGGAAAGTATCAGGGACTGTTATCTAGAAATTAACCCACAGTTGAGAACAACATCTTAGAACGGCCAGTTTCAGGACTGAAGACTTGGGTGTGTGCTACTAGATAGCTAAGTATTATGAGCAAGTTCTCCCTGAGCGCACAAGAATGAGTGATTAGACGAATAGAGAATTGACGAAGAGGGTTGGTCGGACGATATCCCAGCTCAAGTGACTTAGGTTGCATCACTACACAAAGACGCCATTTTTACATAGGGTTTCTATATGTCCAACGGTAGGAGATGTGCGGCCTACGGATAAGAAGCAACTTCCCGTCAGAGCTAAATAGGAATGATAGATTGATAACAAACAAACCCCAGCTCCGGTACCAGATCCAGGCCACAAATACAGGCCCCAGGCGTAGAAGATCTTATGATAAGCACAAAGGGTAACAACTACCCACCCATATGATGTGACTGCGGAACTGCGGACGGAAGGGACCAGGATAAGTAGTAGAGCAAGGTGCTCTTACCTTTTCCATACGCCGGTCTCTCACAATATCTCTGGAGCATATGGCCTTGCCTTGGTGCACTTGAAGCACCACGTCTGTCGTTCTCGTTTACCAGTACCAACTACAGAAATATCCGTCACGATCGACCGCATATTTAGGTAAGGACAATTTCAGCTATCTTCTCCGACTAGTTATGAGATATTTGGATTCTCACGATGAAGATAGAACACTACTCTCAACTTTGTCGACTGCCATCTTTCATTCAGTGCTAGCCCCCTTCTCTCATTATGACGACGCAATTGACTCCAATTTTCCGAAGAGAGTTTATCAGAAAGACATTTGAAGAACAAAAGCTCGGCGAAGTGAATACGTGGGCGGACCTGAGACAACTGGACACTATACCTGCTGAACTGTACTCTCGAATTGTGTGCTGCCTTGATGACCCCACCCGTAAGACACTCGAGCTTGTGTCAAGAGGGATACGCAACAGGACTAAAGAGGCCTCGTTGAAAGCGAAATCGATCGAAATCAGAGTTACCAATGACATGGTAGGGTTCTGTCACCTATTGGAGGTGGCATACAATAAGGCTATTTGCTCATACCCTGAGACTCTTTGGTTTGAACCCAGAAGGCTCCCAAACGGGGGGCAGATGGCGTCCACTTTACCTCCTTGGCTAAATACTTCTATAATTGACTCGTTCCCGGCGACTAGCCAGATTTCCGACGCGGTGAAGAAGATTTCGAACATCAAGACCATAGTTATCGAATATTGTCGGTCCCCACGAAGTGCAAACGGCACCAGCGGCAAGTTTCTTCAAATCATATTCTCAGCCCTTACGGATGCCGGGACTCAGCCTGAGTATCTGTATCTGTTCACGAAGGATTCAATTCAACCCACGACAGAGTTGCTGACGGTTGTACCATGTGAATACTACACTCCCCCCAGCAATGTTAGTATTGTATGGCATAAGCTGGTCTTCTTGACGGTGGGCGAGCCCTCTGACGGGCCAAGCAGGGAGTATATTGCCCATATGTTCACCTCGTTGTTTTCACAAGCTTGGAAGCTAAAGTATCTGCTGTGGCATGGCTTCCCGGTACATCCTATGTGTAATTGGTGGAGAAGGCTAATGAGACTGGCTATCGATCCCTTTGACGGGGTGGACTCTTCTTTGGAGACCGGCGTGGATCTCTGGAGATTGTCGATCGAATATGTGGACATCAGCACTGAAGACCTCATTCGATTTCTCGAGCTGCATGGAAAACACCTAACGATACTCGTCCTCTATCGGGTTTATGATCCTGAAGGGGGCTGGCTTAAAGTCCTCAAACTGCTCAGGGATAAAATAATCTGTCCCAAGGTGCAGCGCGTGAGGCTTGTCGTCGGACGTATCCTGGTGAATACCCAGCAAATCCAAATGCATTCAGATAAGCTGGAATATGATACGGACAACCCCCAGTTGAATGATATAGATCAGGCAATTGCTCGGTGCGAGGAAATGGGGTACTAGGTGGTCTTTCACCCTCGCCGTATCTGCGTTCCTGCGAAGTCATGCCGGGTTTTACTATTGTTTTCTTGTTCACGGTCTGAACTGTTCTTTCCCAACAGGAAGGGGAAATTAGAATAGAATAGCTTAGCTTGAATCACAACATATATACTTACACTTTGACGTAAGATATTCATCATCCGTGGAAGAAGATCAGACGTTCGCATAATGAGTTGAATAAAAGTAGGTTCAAGCAATCCATACTGAATCCATCTAATCTCCTCCCCCACCTCAACCATCATAATGGAAAATAATCATCATAATAAGATACCGTCCGACTCAGCTTCCCATCCCTATAATCCTCACCCTGTCGACCCAGTCAGCATGAAACCTCCACATACACACAAACAATATGAAAACACTGAACCTCACCAAAGCCACAATAAAATAATCCACCAATTCATCTTCCATCTCCACCCAATCCTTCTGCCTCGAATGACTCCCATCCTCAGGAAACGTCTGTGCAGAATCAAAATCCACCCAGAGCACCCTCTCCTCACCTCCCCATACCGAAACCATCATATTTCTCGGCATCGGATCACCATGCAGGACATTCGCCTCGTGGATGTCATCAAGGATCTGACGGAACTTGGTCATGCATTGTTCCGAATAGTTTTCTAGACCTATCATCTGCATATTGGGGATATATTCGATGAGAATTGCGTTGGGTGGTAATTTATCATCAAGGAACATGTTGAGATTTGGCCAGAGTGTTGGCTGAATGTCCCTGATAGTCCCGTAGAAGTCGGGAATGATGCCCCTACTGCAGAAGCCTTTTGACTGTAGGCGCTGGTAGGCTGTTGATTCGGCGATGAAGAGGTTGACTTCGCGGTTTGGGGGGTCATGCTCTGAGGGGCCGCGGTCGTGGTACTGGTGTTATCAGGGGGTGGGATAGCAGTGAGTTTGGGGGTAGGGGAGGGGAGGGGAGGGGGAGTTCATACTACTTTTAGAACGCAGGGGTTTTCTTGGTAGAGGACTTTGAATACTACGGAGTTTTTGGATTCTTGGAGTGTTGAGAGGAAGGTTATGTCGGAGGGGGTTATGGTTAGTTTTGGTGGACATGGTTGGTATACCAAGTATGATGTTAGAATGTAATCTCGGGCTTACAGCTCGGCGTGGTCTAGCGCTAAATACGGAATAACCCTTTTCTTTCGACCTGCCGCCACACCGGCCTTATTATGAGGCAGTCCCCAGTTCGTCCACCTACTTTTCTCCAACAACTCTTCCCGCTCTGTATCATCCACCCAGACATTTCGCATTCATGATTGCAAGAAGTGTTCTCCGCCGCCGCCCGTACTTCAGCAACAAACCAAGCTTTCTTCGCCTGCGCTTTCTTATTCGTCCTCCCGCTCCCCGCCTTGTACATATCACGCCGCCTTTCATCCCAACACAAATGGCTTCGCGGCGACAGGACCCCTCTAAACGCACTCCTGAGATTGAGAGCGGGATGAACAATGCCGATGAGCTAAAGAGACTTCTAGACAAAGATAATTTTAAAAAATGGGGTTTTTTATTATCTATCGTTGCACATATCAAAGTGACTCTGACTGGGAGAAATTAATGATCCGATTCTACAAGCGTGTTGAAAAATATCTTCAGTATTATAATGGTTTAGATCTTCTCGCCAGATTTACTCCAACAGTCTTGGAAGATCGATCTTTTGAGGGTATGACAGTGGCCTCACTACGTGATAAATTTAATAAGTGGGCTGTGACTGCAGTGAAAGAGGAACAGGAACAAGAAATTGATCCCAGGCACTTATGGCATTTAAAAAACGGTAGATACCGCTTTTTTATTATGATAGATCAAGAAGCGTTGGAATCAATCCTGAGTGCGCCAGATAATGATATACATGGAGGATTTGTTCGTCTAGTCAATGCTGAATGGAAACCAGAAGAATTGGATGAGGAAGAGCTGGCAGAACGCGGGGGACCTGATCCAGAAGAGGAGCCACTAGAAGGATGTACAGAGGAGGATGTTGGCTGGATGAAAGTATGCTGGGGGGAGTCACAGATGCCTGGATATGTGACTCTTGATGACTCCCTTCAATGGGATAGATATTATTCGCGGCCACCTGTGATTCAACGTCTTAGCTAAGAACACAACTTGACCAGATTATCTTCACAAGTCAATCAATCGAACACAAAGCTTTCCACTATAAGACTCATGTATATACACCCGAACAAACTCATGAACAACACTGCGACCCCTGCACACCCAACCGACAAAAGCACGAAGACTTAATGTCCACATCAGCCACACTCAAAGCAACATCCAACTGTTGCTTAATGATAAGCGCCTCTGCTCCACGTCCCAACCTCACCAAACACTCATGATACCCATGCAGCGCCCACACATTATTCGGATGCTGATGCGCCCGAGTAATTTCCGCATCTAGACCCAAATCCTCCGCATACGCCTTCGCAGCCTCCTCCACATGGCCTTGCTCCAGCGACAAGGCCGCATACGCATGTCGCGTAGGTAACATCCAGCCCCACGGTTCAGTATACATCAGCGCATCGTCATGACGAATTGCCTCGCGAAGGCTTTCAAACGCCTGCGTAAAGTTCCCACGACGGTACTCAATCTCGCCGTCTAGCATGGCCGTCGCAACCTTCAGAATATCGATGATGAGGTTCGGGTAGTCTTTCCGACTAGGAGGGACGCGTTTAGCAGCCGCTTCGTAGAGGGTGCGTTCTTTCAGAGCTTCAGAGACATTGTTTGTAGCTGCCAATGCGATTGCCTTGCCGTAGTGCATCATGGCTGTGGTGACGCAGTAGAGGTCCTGATCTTCAGGGATTGGGAGTGCTTTGAGCTCTTCCCAGAGTCCGAAGCGGACATAGACGTGTACACGCACTGACTTGAAGAACTCGAGCCAGTCCGCTAGTGGTGGAGAGTCTACTCGGAGGACATCGTCTGTGATTGAGGCTTCCATCTGGTCTACGGCTTTCAGCGCGATTTTGGACTGACCGGAGAGCATCGCCGCGTAGATGAGCGAGTGGTAATTGTGAAGACGGTAGAAGCTGTACATGTTCTTTGCACCTTCGCGGGCGAGGAATTTCTCGTCCGCTTGGACTGCTGCGGTATTCGAGTCGACTGAGCGACGGTAGTCGCCAACCAGAACATCGAGATGAGTAGGCATGTGGTGCAGGTGCCCAGCGTCAGGGACGAGATGGCGTAAAGCGTCTGCTGGCGGGAGCGCAACGGCAGGAGTGGCGGACATTTCCCAGAAATGAATACAGAAATGAAGCAGACCCGGATGGGTATCTGCGCCGGGAAGAGACAAGCCATCTTTGAAGAGCTTTTGCACGTCGTAGACGGGAGATGTCTCGATGGGGAGGCCAGTCTTGATGTGGAACATCTTGCGCTGCGCTGTATGCATCTTTGCGTCTACGTAGAGAGCCATGACGTCAAGGTCAGTGGGGAACTGATCATACACTCTCCTCATTGCTGCATCGTAGGCGTGGTTGATCTGATCGTAGTCTTCGGCGGGATGGTCAACGGGGAAGCGAGTTTGCATGGCTTCTATAAGTGCGCGCTCGATGGGAGTAACGGAAGCTGTTTGGCAGAGCTCTTGAGCCTTTTGTACAGCTTCGTGGCATAGCTTCATGCTTTGTCTGAGGTCAACCGGATCGAACAGACGCCAGGCTTTGTTATAGTTAGGCCCTGACGCGTAGGCCAGGCCCCAGTAGGCAATGGCGCAGTTGCGGTCATGGGCTATGGCCTGCTCAAAGCATCGGTAGCCTTCGGCATGGTTGAAGGCGTAGCACCAGATGAGGCCACGGTCAAACCAGATCTGCGCATCTTGGCTAGTAGTGCTGATGGGTCGAGTGTAGGTGCCAACGTTGTAGTAGTCGTCTGTGGCTGGACGTGGGATCACAGAGTCGGGCACTAGGAACATGTTGAACTGGTCTGACTTAATATCTGTCTCAATGGTACAAATTCGAGTCTCCAGGCAGTATAATCTCTGAATCATGGCAAAGCTGGGTCTCAGGCAAAAAGTATTGAACAATATATACCATTGTATGAATGGTCACGTGAGACGCAGTTGCTCCACTGGGATGCTTAGTCTCCGGTATCAAACACCGAGTTTCAGACACCGATTGGCCTACAGCTGCCCTATCGGTCATTCGACTGGAATTGCCATGTTGATTGCGTGATAATGACTTGATAATAGGAAATTTTAAAAGAATAAAAACATCCTAGTAGGCGAATATAGTTCTCCACTAAGCACATGGATAATATACTGGGACAGATACGTTGGCGAGGCCAACGTCGGTTTCCTGTAATTCTGGACATAATTCTGTTGCTCCCTTTGGAATGCATTTTGCTCATCGAGACCTTGGAAGTTTTACTAGTAGTCAGGGTAAATACCAAGTACATCTGAGCACGGTATACTACTTACTGCAACGTACAGTAATGCGAAGAACATGCATGTGTTTGTTCGCCTGTGTCAGAGCGAGTCTACAATGTCTCTAACTACTAATAATCAGATCGATTTGTCATGAAGCTTATATACTACCCTATCTGTAGGGTGGAACAAGCGAATGCGGAAGATTCAAAAGCCGGATGAACGCCCAACCAATATGATTTCAGTTTCAAAGGCCGAAGCTGCTGCCGGGGGAGCTAAGCATTCTTGACACCCAAATAGCACTGTGCTTTCTTGGCAGTGAGTCGGGTCACTCTCATACAAATCACGATATGTATTATAAAACGCTCAGAAAATTATGTTGTTTTTATTGATATCATTGTAGAGCAGGATTCGGATATAATACCGTCTAGACACATCTACCGGCTCAGCCATCTTTCACATGTGCTGCCATCTCCACCGGGATTGGCCATTATGCTTTCTTTAGACTCCGCTTCACTCTTCAAGCTTATTGGAAGGGACTGTATGATGGATCGGTTATAGCCTCCGCGGCAGAGAACTGTGCCTGACTCAAGTCGAGTTGCATGGAACCTAAATCATCATGCATCGCCAGGTCCGCCGAAGGGTCAGGGTCGTTCAAGGACGGTCCAGTAAAAGAAGCCCAAAACCAAGGTGTGGAGGTCCCCTCAGGGTCCAAGGTATATACAGAACTGGGATCGCTAGGAGGTGCAGCGGGAGTTGGCCAGGCTGAGAGACAGTTATCACAGCGGATGTTGGCGGTCATAATGCCGTTGTCAATCCCCGAGCCGGCGAGGAGAGTAACATTTGCAAGGGAGTTGTATTGAGGTTCACTCTTGCCACCGTCCAAGCTGGAACGCGGTGACAGTGTGACTTCCGTGGAAGAGGCGGCCCAAAGAATGAAGAGGTTCGCAGAGGCCATTTGGGCGCCTTCGCCTAAGGAGACCCATTGTAGAGTCGCGGGGGCAGATATTTGTAGGTAGATGGGGCCGGAGCCAGCGGCGGTGGTGGTATTGGGGATGGTGATGCTGTAGCACAGGCCCGGTTCGGTTGGAGGGGAGTAGGTGACGATATCTGCGGTGGCTAGAACTGCGTGATTGTTAGTTCTGGAGTAATGAGGATTTCTTGAGGCACTCGTACCTGAGCCTAGGGCCACAGCCGGGAGGAGACGGGAGAAGTACATTTTGTTAGTGGGTTCTGTGACTTAGATTCGATGGGGAAGAACCATGGATCAAGCTCGACTATATAGTATGAACTATGTGGCTGGCTGGATCCACAGCATTTAAGGACCAAGATACGGTATGTCTTATAGACCCGTGAAACATCTAAAGATTCCATAGCACTGGCTCTCACAAGGAGCGCATTCCTCGGGAAATCTGGCCCCTTGCATCTCGCCCGACCGAAAGATTACCGCGAACGCAGGAAAACTCGGACGCAGAAGAATTTATCATGGTAGAGAATGATCAAGACAAACAAGAAGGCACAAAGCCTTACACATGGTAAACTGACGACGAGAGAAGGGCAAAAATTGTATTCTGTGGTGTTCCGGCCTTGGCTCCCATTTTGACCATGCAAAGTCGATACTCTCTTTGCTTTTTTATTATCTTTTTCTATAGTAATAGCAAAATCTCCACACGCTTCAAGGGTTATTTTGTTTCTAGTCTTCACTGGCTGTATCAAAGAATATTATGGTCGCTGGAAAAAGAAAGAACCTGTAAGTTAGGTCGTAGGGTTTCAAATCGCCAACACCTACTACACGTGATATAGACACGGAAAATAGTACCGGCATCACACCGGACAGGAGGAACTTCGAAGGGATCAATTAGAAGCTCTTTGAGCCTCATATTTCCCAATATTGTTTTCTTTCAGTTTAACCCCCTAGGCTAGTCAAGCAACCGGGCTGTGCCAGCTGGACAAAAGATGTACGGTGAGAGAGATTGACTTCCCAAAAAGGAGGGAGGGTCCAAGTAAGATGAGAGCCAAGACATTTAAGAAAGTAGCTCATATAAGATGGTAAGATCCTTTAAGAGGGTCTGAAGCACTGTAGCTGTTCATTCGCTGGCAGTGTTGAGGGATCGACTAGTGCGTGGCAGGGAAATAAGCGCTAAGCCCTCCGGCTACGGAGGGCTCTGCAAGGCTGTCCCATATAGTACTCTCACTCCCCGCAGATTATTATGGAGGTACAACAATTACCCCATCCTGTAATCTGAGAAGATAAAGCAAAACTGGCTTCGATCATGGTCTCCCGCCCTCCAAGTCCAGTCCGTCCATCGGAAGAATCTAACGGGTCTCTGGAGCGCTGCCTTCGTGGACCAGAATCCGATCGCGAACATTCCCGCTCCGACTCAAGAGGAACATATCCTAGCCAGAGAAACCCAATTACCGACTATGGGTCGTCCAAAAATCATTTGCTTCGTGAAGTTGAGGGTCCCCCAGAGATTCATGGGTCGGCTATGAAGAAGAGCAAAGCCCCTACCGGCTTGTTATCCTGGGGATGGGAAATTGGTGCATCCGTATTGAGCGTTGCATGTGTGGTAATTCTGATCGTGCTGCTAAACCACCTGGATGGGATGCCCTATGCCGACTGGGCATACAGAGTCTCTCCAAATGCAGTGGTCGCGGTGATAGCAACCGCCAATAGAGCTACACTGCTATTCCCGGTCGGAGTTTGTCTCAGTCAACTCAAATGGAATCATTATCGCAGCCAAAGACGGCTATACGATCTATACGCTCTTGATCAGGCCAGCCAAGGCATCTGGGGTTCTTTGCAACTGATCACCACCAACCGCCCCAGCCTGGCTACTCTCGGCGCAGTTACTTTGATTCTGTCGGCCGCACTCGATCCCTTGACCCAGCAGATTCTCACCTTTCCTTCTCGTATTGTTCCCGCTACAAATGAGACGGCTTCCCTACAAACTGCCCAGGCCTACGTACCCGGCAACGCAAACAGTGATAATACTATGAGTCTGCTTATCCTCCAAAGCATCTATGGGTCAGACAATACCCAGGAGCCGACCTGCAGTACAGGCTCGTGCAAGTATCCTACCTTCGATACTCTGGGGGCATGCAGCAGATGCCAGGATGTTACCTCGCAATCACTGCAGAGTTGCACGGCTCTCTCCTCAAACAGCTCGTATGCCAGTTTTTTCAATGGCACGGCATATCAAGGGGCCAGACCAAACTGCACATATACCACGCCGGGAGACTTGCGGATAACGCCGGATATCTTTCAAGCGGCCACGGTAGACATTGGATCTGGAAACGCAGTTGATCTCGAGAAGGAAACATGGACTTTCGCCAATACGGACACGGATCGCCTAAACCTCAGCAGTTCCCAAGGACCCCGGGTTGCTGGGATCTTAAATCCGATAGTTGGCCTGGCAGCGGCGATATACGACAATCCCAACATATTATACACCGCCGAAAACTACACTGCTCTGGAACCAAAGCCACAAATCACTGAATGCGCCCTGTATTTCTGCGCCCAGAGATACACAAACAACAGTCATACCTCTGATCACCAATCACTCGAAGCATCTGAGACGGAGCAGCTCTTTACGAAAAACAAGTATTTCCAAATGTTCTACCCCAACGAGCTGGCTCCAGTGAATAGCTCAACCCTAAACTTCGCAACCAATGGTAACTATACCATCTCAGGAAATACCGTGCTCCAAATCCTCAACTCTTTCACATCTACCATATCCCTCTCAGACCAAATTGAAGCTGGGTGGACGTATTCTGTGCAGGAGGGGAAAGACGCCAGCCCCGTTATGAAGAACGTTGCCGTCGGCATTACGAAGGGAATTCGCGCTGGGCCGAATAGCACCACGATCACAGGGGAGGCATTTATCACCCAGACGTATATATCTGTGCGCTGGTATTGGGCCGCGGCTCCGATCGTGATTACTGTCTTGTCTATATTGTTTTTGATCTTGATTGTCGCTCATACTGCGAGGTCTAACGGAGTGGGGATGTGGAAGTCATCAGCGCTGGCGCTGTTGGCTTGTCGGGTGACGCAGGGGCCTGAGCATCCGGACCTGCAGACACTTGGGGAAGCTGAGATGGAAAAGGTCTCAAAGAGTATACTTGTATCGTGGGATAGGGAGGGCGAGCCGTTGACTTTGAGGGTTGATGGGATTAAGAAGAAATAATGTTTACATATAGTCATAGTAATCATGAATGTTTTGGCTTAGTACCTCACATCCCATATAGTAATCATCGGAGTAGTGAGAAAAGACATATGTGGTGGAGTACAGCCCATCAGGCATGTTATCAGGATATGCACGTACCAGGCACTCTACTCGTTACTAGTTTAATCGATAATATTACAGAGATTTACTCCGAAGCAGTCTACATGACTGTACGTTATTGCAAAATTCATAATCCAAGAATCTGATTCCTAGGCATCTTAACAATTTAGTACCCTAGCCTAAAAACCAAAACCAATCTCAAGCACTCACGCAAGCCACACATTGCCCCCCCCCAAATCATCCCCGTTCATACCATCAGAAACCAAGGTCCTCTCTCTCACGACGATCAATAGTGCCCCTCACCATGGTAGACCCGACTGCAATATCCACGTGATTGTGGTGGTCAGTTCCTGGCCCCTTCCAAACAAAGGAGACAGCATTTTGAGCATCCCTCACTTCCTGTTCTTTTATTTTTTGATTTCCCCCAAGTTCATCAATAAGCCTCTTGAACCAATGCCTGTTCTGCTGATAAAAACGATTATTGACATAGTTGTATCTATCAAGGTCATTAGCAACGATCAGTTCACAAAGACCCCCGACAGTATATTCCACTTCGTGGAGTTGCACGCGCTTCATGATCTTCTCTTTTTTGGCATAAGCGGGGCTGCGAGGCTCGTCAGTGATTGTGACATGCATGCGGCAGGGACTGCTGTGTCCGAGGGGTGAAAGGTCAAGGATGAGACTGATAGCGCCGGTGTTGGTGTCCGGGTCATTTTTGGTTTGGATCTTGAGTGTCCAGATGTTGGTGAGGAGGTGAAGGTTGGTGCCGCCAATGGTATCTTGCGTTTCTTCGGGCTTAGTTCCGCATAGCTCCAGGTACTCGATTTTGAGGTGGCTGGTCGAGTGCAGGAGGGTGCTAGGGACATAATTGATTTCGGGGACAACTTGAGGCATGGTGATGGGTGTACGTCTTGGGCGTTGTTGGAATGGTGGATGAGAGGATCGTTTGGCTGTACTCGTTGAGAAAGATGAGAGTGAACGATCTGTTCTAATTCCCAAAATGCTGGGTGAGCAAGGGCTTCTTATATCTTTTTCAGTGATGGTATCGTCATCTAATATTTTTTGTAGGTAGCACTTGTTTCGCAGTATATAAGTTTGATGTGGCAGTTTCCGCAACATTCGTCTCACTACAGGCAGGTAAACCTGAATTATACCTGGAAATTTCCTGTCGCATAGCGGATTATGTTTGAGAGATTGCCTGATTTGCAAAGCCTTAGCATTAGGAAAGTGCCAGCTTGGGTTGAATATTCAAACTTTTAAAAGTAGGTCATACTGGATGACCTCTGTTTCTTTCGGCTATCTGCTACAGACTGAGAAAGGTGCTCCAATGACGGGAATTTACTCACGAAGAAATTCTCAACTTCTCAATGGAAGTCTGACCGTTTTCTCAAATGTCCTGGAACTTCATAATAGAGATAATGGCGGAAAGAAGATCATATTTGGATTGTTCAGCCGGTTGCTGCGGCTATTAGTCCCAAACCATTGTTCATGGTCTGCTTAGTGAGAACTATTGACCAAGTTTCTTGGAGGGACAAGGTGAAAATACAATTGGCTTTGATGATAAGTTTTTTTGCTTTTGAATACCGATGTTATACATTATGCCATTTTAATCTCACCCTGTTGATATCGATAGGAAGGTGTAGCAAGTGCTAACTGCCACATAACGGGCCATTCTATGGGCGTAAGCTGCAAGTTGAGACTGTTACTTATTCATTGGTATCAAGAACATTGTTTCTAAGATATGTTGTCTGCTTACTGGCAATGCGGTGATCTACCGTTGGAAGGCCAGATGTTGACTGGAGTGGAAAGCGGTGGAAGTCTTATGATCTAGGAGCTTTCGGAGATTACAATGGTGAAAACGGTACGTATAGTTCATGGGCTCAACTGAAAACAGAAGAAAACTACATATCATACTGAAGTGTGCTATTTGGACTCGGCTATCGCCTAGCTTTGACTCGTCGCCAGCTGCCCAACTAGGTGATCGCCTCTACCTATCCGATTTTCGTGGGATGTATATGCAACGTGATGCAGATCTTTATTCTCCCGTAATATAACATCTATCTAGAAATTTAACTATCGTCGACAAAAATAAACCCAAAAACATACAACAGAAGGGATTCGCTGGTGGTCACCCACCCAACTACTAACCTCCCGGCGTGTGGCTTGAGTACGGCTGAGCGGACGGGAAGCCCTATTTTCCACACCCTGTGGTCGTATGTGCTTGTCCTTTACAAAAGCAGGAATAAATGTTCAACTATAAAGGTGTTTGGATTACATATGTCGATGTGCTCAAGTTCCACAGTGTAACTGGCATTGACCTTGTTGACCGCAACTGTCAAAAAGTATGGGAAAACTTTGCGCACGAGAGCAGCTGGCACGTCCCGCAAATTTTATGATCAAGTTTTTCAATAATCCTTCTGGTTATTGATCACCAGCCTCATTGATTTCGCCGTTTGGGCAATTTCCCTTTCAGAAAAGCATCTCAATCTCTGGACAACCGAGGCATTACAATATTGGTTCCAGACTGCGAGTCGGTTCTGGCGATTTCCAGCCGATAACGTGAACATCTATTGTCGGGATGCTAACCGCTAGACTAAAAACGATATATCGCGTCCAGTCAGACTAGCAACGGAGAGATTACTGTCCCAACATCTATGGCAATGGAAAGGGGGTGATTCATGGTGAAGAATTCCTCTTCTATCATCAAACTCATTGTGATTAGCTTATTGATCTTGATGTCCTACTCTAGGAACCGTTTAGTTCTGGTGGTGCGATTGCTTAAGATTCCAGTGTCATCCTCCCTGCCTTCTGGGCACGAACGGACTGCACCATGCCACCATTTCCGAGCTCACGATGCTCAACTCTCTAAATTGTTTCAATCTCGCTGCGAATTTCATGGACACCACATTTTAGTACGACAATGCTGGCGGGAAGTGGACATTCAGGTGCACCTGCCAACGTGCGACCTTTTATATCATCAGTGGTCTTCATCTGCTAGAGTCTACTGCTAACCGATCCCCACACGTACTGTAACTAGAACACGGATGCCTGGGACATACACCTCAATTTGAACGTGATGATCCAAGACTCGAGGACGGCCGAGAACTGACAGTTAGCTATGCTATCCCTTGACCGTCTTCTCTACATCTTCACCCACTGGTTCGCCAAGTTAAGTGTAAAACATGTGACAGGGGCCACAAAAGCTGACATCCTCGGCCTGAGCTCGTAGAGTGCCCTCTTCCAGATCTTCATAGATTGGTTATAAGGAAAGGATTGAGCTACTCGGAAAATTTCCAGTTTTTGCGTGTAATTTCACCGACTGGGTCCGAGTATTCCCCGCGATGCAGGTACCATAAATAGGATCGTTAGTATGAGAAGGATCGGTAGTAGAGATGCCTGAGACATCGAGCGGTTTGATTAGTAGCGCATCTATAATCTGGATAAGCACTCTGCAATGCAATGTGATCATAAGAATTCTGAAATGAAGGAGCTATATGTAGAGTTGTGACATATATGCATGGTCTGTTTGTTCTGAGCCATGACGGGTTACATCCCGTTCGGCTGTTGAGCGGAAAGCCGCGTGGCTGTCTCGGGAGGGTGGGTCAGGGTTCTCCAGGAATTCACTTCTTCAAGTTAGTTCTCACAGGGTCTTGCAGACCCACTCCAAATCAGTTGGTTATGGCGTCAGTGTCAACCAAAAAAGCCAGCAAATTGTTGTGGAGAAAAGCCACCGTCTAAGAGATATGTTCAGGTTGTTTCCAAGACTTGTAATTCAAGGTTGATTTGGCAGCTTGCTCAGGGGAAACAACCAACACAAACCAATGAATGTATACAATGTGAATGTGTACAATGAGTCTTCAATATCTGATTCCCCACAGAGTATGGCGAATGCCCGTGATCCTTTTCAGGGTATGAGACAAACTCCAGTCGGAGAATTGTGTGCCATGAACAAATATATACCTGAAACAACTGTCACTGCAGGTCTTTCCTCCTTGTGCATTCGGCTGCATTACAGTGGGGCAGAGTAGTTCTTGGCTGGAGGAACTATGATCACTTTGTAACAACAGTGACCCCTGTAGCTACTGGGGTTCTTTTCTTCGGCAAAATTCAATCCTTGGCTTTGATATGTCGGTAGGTGACCTGAAGTACATAAGAATGAAGGTTTGGACCTCTGGACAATACTCCTGTCTGTCAAACCGATCTATACCTTTTCAATTCCTATTCACCATGAAGGTCTCATTCCTACATCTTCTCTGTCTTAATGCCGCCTTGGCCAGTGCAAGTGTCGTCAAAGGTGCCGCACAGGGTTTCGCAGCCGGCGTGACTGGCGGTGGCGATACAACCCCCAGCTACCCCAAAACCAACGAGGAGCTTGTCTCCCTACTTGAGAGCGACGAGCCCCAAGTCGTCGTTCTCACCAAAACCTTCGACTTCATCGGAACCGAGGGAACCACGACCGAAGCTGGATGCGCGCCTTGGGGTACCGGGAAGGCCTGCCAGCTGGCCATCAACTCCAATGGATGGTGTGGTAAAAATCCCGCCGTAACCGTCACGTACGATAAAGCTGCCAAGAATGGCATTCATATTAAGTCCAACAAGACTCTTGTTGGTGAGGGAGATAAAGGCGTGCTCAGTGGAAAGGGGCTCTACTTTGAGGGTGGTGTCTCCAATATCATTGTGCAGAACATTAAGATTACGGATCTCAACCCTGGGTATGTATCATCCCAAGACTACGAGCTCTCGCATGCTTTATAACACATCAATCCTCTAATGTCTTTAAATACAGTTTTGTCTGGGGTGGCGACGCGTTTACTTTCTTCGGCGCTGACCTGATCTGGATCGACCACTGCGAGGTAAGACAGACATCTCCAGTTCCTGATAGCCATAACTGCGTTACTAATATTAACTGATGAATTAGACTTCCCTCATCGGACGCCAACACTACGTTACAGGCTTCCACCCCAACACCCGCATGACTTGGTCGAACAACTTCCTGAACGGCAAGACCACCCATTCCGCAGGCTGTGATGACCACCACTACTGGACATTGGAGCTAGTTGGCAAAGGAGACGAGATTACCTTCCAGAGTATGAATTCACGAGAAACCTGATGATACATACATTTAACTGAGTTAACTCTTCATCAGACAACTACGTTTACCACACCACCGGCCGTGGCCCCGCCCTCTCCGGCACGACCCTCTTCCACGCAGTGAACAGCGTCTGGTCTTCCATCCCTGGACACGCCATCGAGGGCGGTGAAAAGGGCCGTGGTATCTTCGAGGGATGCTTCTTCGAAGATGTCGTCGAAGTCGCACCCGCCAAGTCCGAGAACCAGCTCTTCAGCGCCAGCGAAGCCAACGTCGCATCCTGCAGGTCCGCCTTGGGCCGCGCTTGCCAGCCGAATGGCTACAGCAAGTCTGGTGCTTTTAGCAGCTCCGAAACTGGTTTTTTCAGTGACTTTTCCGGACTGACTATTGCACCGGCTGGTTCTGCGACGGATGCTCGGGGTTATGTTCCTAAGAATTGTGGAATTGGGCACATTTAATTCTGTGATGCATAGGCGAGTTTCTTTCCGGAATGTGTCGAGGTGTAGTTCACTTGGTTTAGAATGGCTAATATGCCTGATATATTCGAATTTCTTGCGCATCAAAGCTTTTCTTTCCTGTTTCCATGATGCTTCGTCAAACATACTCAACCCTCATCTATAGATAGTATCATATTAATATAAACAAGACACACAAGACCACCTAACAAAACTTGAGACTCAATCTCATCTAGCTAAAACAGGTCACATCTTACATGGCAGATCTTCTCCCTTTCTGGTCGAACTACCCATCAGTAGCGAAAAACACACCATAAACAATAAAAACTTTCATTTTGAGGAACAGCTACACCACGACAATCCCGTACCTCAAGAACTCTAGTAAAAGAAACAACAATTGTGAGATACATATGGTGAAGAAGAGAATGAAGATACACCAGCCTAGTACGGTAGCGGTCGCCAGGCACCGTCTAGGTAGCTTGCTGCTCTATTCAAGCCCCTATTTACCCACCCAATACAATGTGTGAACTTATTAATCCATCTGCTGTCCATATAGACCCGATACATCATTTCAAGTCTCTGGCGGGTAGTTCATTGTTCCGTACCTACAGATCAAGTATTGAAGGAGCGCATTTCTGGCCTTCAGCAGAATCTCAAATTCTCAGTCTAACCAGGATCTAACAATGTCTTGAATAGCATCCCATAACCAATCATCATGTAACTTAGCAAAATGGTCAAACCCATGCTCCCCATCCCGCACGACAAGTTGAAAGTTGAGATTTGGGTCAACCTGGGCAAGTTTCCCCTGTAATGCATAGCTCTCTTTGACGGGGGCCACGCTGTCATCTCGTCCATGAAGTACCAAGACTCCACCACGTGGAAAGCGTGCTCCTGCATCGAGCCTTTCAAGCAGATAGGGGGTTATGAAGGCTTCTGGGAAGATTTGCCCTAGCTGGCTGTTCTGGCATGCCGAAAACATTAAGCGGAATCGATCAGCGTCAGCAGCAGCAGATACAACCACAGGCTTCTGCGTGACTGCTTCCTGTCTTCTAACACTGTCTAGGTGTAATTTCAGCGTATCAGGTGGATAGGTCGGGAGGTTGAACACAGGTCGCTCCTGGCCACTGCTGAAGTAGGGTGCTTTCGGGTTAACCATAGGATAAACGGCATTGACCGACCGAATCTCGTCTAGGTGATTTAAAGCCATTTGCAAACTGAGGTATCCGCCGGCACTGTCACCTACGGTCATAATACGCCTCAAGTCTGCCTCCAAGGTACCTTTTGTTTCCCGCTGCAGTAGTGCGGGAAGCGATTGATGCATCCAACGCCAGTGGTCTTCCACGTCCTCAAACACATCCAGTACAGAAGATTCTGGCAACAGTCGGTAATTTGGAGAAACAATGATGGCTGAATACTCCTGCGCTAGTTCGAGATACCACGGGCTGAAGAATGGAGGAAAGAGACTGTAGCCCGCAATAAGGCCACCACCGTGGTAGCGAAGTAGGACTGGTCGGGGGCCGGAGGGTGACTTGTGTTGCTGCGTTGAGTCGTTCAAGATCTTGGGATAGAGCACATCCACAGTGATTGTATGGTCGCCAACTGTTTTATAGCCGACGGAGATGATGGAAAATGCGTCGAACCGTGACATGTCGGTCGCATCCATGGTCAACTTATCCATCTTGTGGGTAGTTTCGATAGTCAGCGGAAGTCTGCTTCTTGGGAATTTCAGAGGCAGCGCTTGATGGTGCTTCCTAGTAGGTGTATTCAACTATCAGGGTATCACTGACTTGAAGTACATCGGAGGTGCCATAAGCTAGCCGAAACCTTCTCCCAATGCGCCTGTTCAACCTCGCATTCTCGACAGAAAAGGAAATTAGAGTGGGTCCAAGCGGCGATTTGTATGTACTCTTAATAATGAAATATTGTGGACAACCATTCTTGGCAGCTACTGCCTGGCGCAGAGATGTGAAGATCCTCACAGAATAGAGTTAGCTATGTGCCTCTCAGTTCCTGTCCAGGGTTTTTACTACTAGGTTTCGTGGCACTTTAGGCCCCGAATGATTGGGATAATTTTCGGGATCTGTCCAGAAAAGGAAAAGGTTATAGTGGGGAGGTCTCACAGTTTCCATGGACACAGCCACTGATGACCCGAATGTATGTTAACATGAAGTCGTGCCATGATATATTTCGAGCCAATACCGATGCTGCGTGGCCAAATGGCAAAACAACGCCATGATAATTGGTTTACCATCTAACTCTCAAACACATTGCCAAACCAGTCATTCGCCCCTGCCCATCAAAACCGAAAGCCCCTCTATGGTAAATTGTGGGTGGTCTGGCGAAGACTGCTTGCGGCATATCATACCGCACCTCTCATTATACACTGGAGACTGGCACTAGCAAGAATCTTTCGAACTACATAACCGCGCTGAAAATGAACCACTGGTCTGCGCTCGGTGGCAGACAGAAGAAGAAGACGCCTCACACCTGGTCAATTTTGCACCTGAAGAAAGATTCTGTGTGCTGCTGCTTCAGGTGATCATGGCTCCTTTGGCCGCTCTGCACATCACGAGGACTTTCGGGCTTTCTCAACGACATGCGCGCGACATGGACACAGTCAACGCCGGGGCAGAATGATCGCAGCCGCGTCGTTGATACAAACAAGAAATCAGGACGGATCGGATATGGTACCGTAAGTTAAAACGGGTTTGGTGTCGCGGATGATATTAGTAATCTACTGGTGATACGGCAACCCTCGTGGCGATTCTTCAGATCCTACCCGAATCCTCGTCTCTAATGCAGCAGTCTATCCAACCAGATATGGAGGTCCGCGGATTACGTTTCAAACAAGTGATAGTCAGCGAGTCTGCAAATACAACTACGCATCGAGAGTACAAGGGTTTACCGGTTCGAGCGCGAAACAAAAGCAAATTCGGCTGTCGAGAATGCAAGGCGAAGCGGGTCAAATGCGATGAAGGCTACCCGACGTGCAAGCGGTGCCAGCGTCGAGGTCTGGTCTGTACGTCGGTTCCGCGGCTAACACAATGGCAAGTTGAGGCACCGTGGCTCTCAATTCAACCTAAAACGCATGTCAATCAACGGTTACTACAGTATTACCTGGAGAGAGTCAGCCAAGCGTTCGTCATAGATCCGGAGAACAATCCGTTCTCTTTCCCTATCTTGAAAGATCTAGCCCAATCCCCAGCACTACTCCATGCCATCCACTCAGTCAGTGCCAACCATGAACAGTACTTCCCGGCAGAGGCCCCTATTCTGGCCCTTGAGGAACATGGCAAAGCCATAGCTTGCCTTCGAAGAGAGATAGATCAAGTCCAACGTGCTCACTACACGCACTTCTTGACCATAATGCTATTGTCTTTTATGCAAGTTGTTGATCCTGACCCGAAGGACTTTGGCAAACAGCACTTATTTGGTGCCCGTGCCTTGATCAACAGTATGCTTCAAGACACATCTGTGTCGACGACTAATGACCCTGTGGTTCGACTCTGCCTGGGAGTGTATCTTTACTGGGACATGTGCAGTTCGTTCTTAGTAGAACCCGGTGAACCGCAGAGTATCAACTCATTCATAATATCTCTCGCGGTGCATAGGATGGGTGACTGGCACCATCCGATGTACGGAACATGTAGCAGCCTACTCCTTACAATAGCCAATGTCGGACGGTATTGCCGAAAGGTACATGATATGCCGCAGAATCGGAACTTCACTCAAGAAGCCATACTGGAGGCCCAGCTTATTGAATGGACGACGAGCGCCCAAAATCCCGACCTCGTCCACTTATACGAAGCGTTCCGCTATCAAGGTCTCGTTCTACTTTATCAATCTCGAGTTCATGCACAGAGGAGTTGTTCCACGGATCGGGATATAACTCAAGCGCAAGAGCTGTCGATACTAAAGTACGCCGAAGAGACAGTACGCCATTTGATACTGATTCCTTCATCGTCATACTATCTGAACTTCCAATCTCTCGCTCTCCTATCAGCCGGGTCCGAATTGACCGAGTCAAATAACTCCCTGCGCGATAAAGTGCGTGAAAGACTGCGAGCCATCTATTCATTGAATCGTCTTCCCACAAATCTTATGGCTCTTCAACTCGTTGAAGAATTTTGGAATGACCGAGATAATGGTAACCATTCCTTCTGGCTATCGCGCATGCTCCAGAAAGACTGGTTGTTGCTTCTAGGATAGGGTTTGATTTACTCAAACCCCAAACATTGAACTACAAGAATGGTTAAATGCTTCGCGAAAACATTTGATGCTGTTCAAAATCCCGAGACCTTCTAAATAATCATGATTGAAGGATGACGGCAGCAGCCGGTCAACTACCGCGTCGATCAGCACTTGATTTTAACCCGAATACGTCAGATACGGAGCAGCGGCTTTCGAACATAATACCCCACAGACCTTGTCAAGGGCAAGGCTTTATTAGCACTGTATAGTGCAGACACTACCAAACCCGTCGTGCATAAGGCGTCAGCACAAGCAAAAGAGACTCATCCGGCTCAGACACACTCAGTCGGCAAAAATGGCACATAGCAACACAGCGTGGCTGAGGCCTCTAGTAGGGTAAGCCATGCTGGCAAGTCCCCATTTTCTGTGAGAAATTGCGGCATCTTAATCTCGGAGTCATGAATCAGATTCAGCGCTGCAGTCAACAGTTTGTATGGTGGATTATCGGCTGCCGTGGCAAGGACAAAGGACTCTGTGGACCTTATTACGGTACCCAGTACGACAGATTTGTACCTTAGTCATAAGAAGATGGCCGCAAAATCCAAGTTGGCTTGTATCGGAATCACATGCCTGATTATGGAACTGTAGTCTGCCGTACTAGTCATGTATGTACGCTAGGTGTGAGATCAGCATCACTTATGTATTCCATACCCTTTTCAGAGGGAGTATATATGCATGACTCATGAAAAGGAAAACAGTCCACTACTTCAGATTGTCACTAAACTAGAGGCAAGAACAGTATTCGCAAACAACGTGGCATGAATACATTATATCAAAACAATATAATAGTATGGAAGTTCCAGTTCGGATACCGACAACTTGGTTCTTGGTACGCCGATAATCAAGCCGTGGCGGCCTTTGGCAGTCACCCATAACTCAAGTCGGGATCTCGTTTGAACAAGAAATCAGTATCTTCCAGAAACTTTCGTCCTTCGAGAACACGTGGAAGAAAACCCTGGGTGGATTCATGCCCTCCCTGGGTTTGTGTAGAGTGAGTGGACATGAGCCGGGTAACCTCCCTCAAAAGCTCAGGCCTGCGATCCAAGGCGTGGAAAGGCACTGGAAGATCACCCATCCCAGGCTCCTTCACCGCAGCAAGAGCATTATTTAAACCACGATAAGATCGAGTGCTCTTCTTTGACAAACACATCGTTATCACCAGTTGAGCCAGCGCAGACTGTGCGTCTTTTATCCCTAACTTCTCAATCATCAGGTAGACCGAAGTTGCATATGTTTGTAAGACATTATTCACCAGACCAATGTCCTCCGATGTTGCCACAATAAGCCGACGAGCAATGAATAAAGGGTTTTCGCCTGACTGGAGCATTCGAGCGAGGTAATATAGCGCAGCATTGGGATCACTGCCTCGGATTGACTTGTGGAGTGCCGAAATAGTGTCATAGTGCTGGTCGCCCGATCGGTCGTAGAGTAGGCTCTTAGTCAATGATTGCTTCAACTTCTCCTTGGTCATTCCTGGGCGTGTGCATAGATCCGTAGCTATCTCCAGGACGTTCAACGCGGTTCTACTGTCGCCATCAGCAAATCCGGCTATGTATTGAAGGAATTCGTTGTCCAGAAACGGTAGTGACTTCATGTGGGTTTGTGATTGCATCGAACGGCGAAGGATAGTGACCAAGTCATTGGAAGTTGGCTTTGTGACAGTGAAGACCCTACATTTGTAGACAAGGGTATGGTGGATGTTCAATGATGGGTTCTCGGTGGTCGCGCCGATAAGAGAAATTTTATTTCTTTGAACGGCATCGAGGAATATATCTTGTTGTGGACGTGTGAGTCGATGTATCTCATCACAAAACACGATGGATGTTTTCCGGCCCTCTCGCATATCCTGTGTGGCCTTCGTGACTATGTCTCTGTACTCTGTCGTTGTTGTAGTCAAGCTACTGATCTCGTAGACCTTTCTCCTCATCATAGGCCCGATGATCCTCGTAATTGTAGTTTTACCGCTTCCTGGAGGCCCCCATAATATCATATGCGGAAGCTCATCCTGTTCAATCAATCGTCTGAGTGTACCATTCTGGCCGATCAGAGAATCTTGACCGACAATGTCGTCGAAGCATCGTGGTCGGACTTGCTCGGCTAAAGGTGCAGTTTGAAGACGTAGTCGCTCCGTTGCTGATCCTATGTATGGCTTCTTTCGTGCGATAGTAGACTGTGGTTGAGGGACTGCTCTTTTCAATCCCCCGGTACCACAAGCAATAAATTCCGTTGAACCGTAGCCGTCTTTCAGTTGAAGTTGTTTCGTTCTTTCTTGTGAGTTGCTGCCATTCTCGATAAGAGAAGACGATGTCGTATTTTGTAGGTGGGTGTTTGCGATAAATCTTTGACAGCTAGAATCGAGATGCTCGTTAATTCTGGATAGAAGAACGTGTTCCTGGCATATAGGACATCTGATCATGGTTGAGATAGGGTTAGCAAACTCCTTGATGCATCGAGGTGTAATAAGGGAAAAGGAAACTGACCAACAGATGGGTTATGTTGCTACACGTCCTGAGGATTTCACAATGACTAGTCGGTTCACTAGGCAGATTCATGCTTCTGCTTCTGTTTGCGCTCCTGAAAGATAATGGATGGTCTCTCTATTACCAATCACAGGGGGACTGGATCCACGTAAAGAAAGTTAAAATCTCGCGTTTTGGTCTGAAATGGTAATTCAGCGGGCCCGATGTGGACCTCGGATTAATGCAAAGACCCTGGGTGGAGCGAGTGGGTCAATTTCTCGTTATACGTAGTATGCAGACTCGGGCATCACATTGAATATTCTGTATTAGTGCTGAACGAGGAGGAAATAGAAAATTGCAAATACAACTGGTATGTAGTGAGATAGAATGCTTCGAAACCTGAGATTTGGTGGGTAGCTATGTGCCCTTGCTTTTCTGTGACTTTTCCAGTCTCGTACATGTCTCATGTGCATGAAATGCTCATATGTGTGGCTGAACTGACGAAAAAAGTACGGCATAATTGTTCCTTTTGGACTGCGTTATATATACGACATCACTGATTCAGTGAGCCGTTTAAACCCCTTCAATGTCTGTACAGCGGCAGATTGATGCCGGTTCATCTACGAATCAATTGTTATTGGTTGACATTTGGAAGTCCATGTTCTGTAAGCCGCCAACGCGCGCATCCATGACCCTTTTGACCACCATAAAACCAGACTCAGCCGTTGCGATTGGTAATTCCTTCAACTCTACGCCAGCAGTAATCATTGGCGACGGCGCTTTCCAGCAAACCCCCAGTGAATCTGATGGGCTGCCTTGACATCAACACCGAGCTCTTCAGCGAACGTCCACACCAGACCTGGATTTTTCTGAAACATGCGCCCGATGATGACCATATCGAGCCCCGCGTTCAAGAGGTCATTAGCCTGCGGACCGGAGGTGATGGCACCAACGGATGCCACCAGAAGACGATCGCCCAGAGCTTCTTTCACCTGAAATGCGTAGGGGGACTGGTAGGCCGGTCCCCCCTTGATCTGCTGCCTGGGATCATTCCCTCCGCTGGATACATCGAGAACATCCACCCCGTGCTCCACCAGGGCCTCCGCCAACCGGACCGTCTGGCTCGCGTCCCAACTGGGCTCATTTTCCAGGTGCTCCAGCCACTCGGTGCCACTCACGCGGAAGAAGAGAGGCATGCTCGGAGTCATATGCTGCCGAGAGATGTCAACTAGCTCGAGGGCCAAGCGAATCCGGTTTTCGAAGCTTCCCCCGTATTCGTCCGTCCGCTTGTTGGAGACAGGGGAGAGGAATTCGTGAATAAGATATCCATGCGCACCATGGATCTCGATTGCCTTGCAACGGAAATCAAGCGGGGTCAGATGACGGAAAACTCTTTAAGGGAAGCGGATGCAGACATACATCAAACCCGGCACGGACCGCTCTCTTCACGGCTTCACCCCAAGCCACTACCAAAGATTGTATCTCATCGTAAGACAACTCCCGAGGAATGATGTTCTTGTCTTTGAAGGCGATCGCACTCGGGGCAACCACATTGTCTGGCCAGCCATGACGCTGTTCAACAAGCAAGGCAGGTTTTAGTCCAGGAGCTTGGATGGATGGAAGAGTGAAAAGGGTTCTTACCGGTGCAAAGCCATCGTGGTCAATGCCATTGACAGATTTAATAGGAGCTCCCGGGCCTCGGTTCATGCTCAACCACGGGGCAACCGTGCTCGCTTTCCGGCCCGCATGGGAGAGTTGGATTCCAATCAACTGGCCCTGGCTATGCGCAAAGTCTACAATTCGCTTCAACGGACCGATCTGCGAGTCTTTCCAGAGGCCTGAATCCTCCGGGGTTATCCGGCCGTTGGCTGTGACCGCAGTGGCTTCCACAAAGGAGAGGCCGGGTCCACGCGAGATGATACCACCCAGGTGAGCAAAGTGCCAGTCGGTGTGATGCCCATCTTCGGCCGAATATTGGCAGAGAGGGGAGAGCTTGAGCCACTTAGGTTAGTCCAGAATGTCCGGGATTTGGACAAGAAAGAAAACAAGTGACACGAAGCAACTCACCAGAATTCGGTTCTGGAGTTCAATTCCTCGGATAGACAACGGCGTAAACAGCTTCGGTGTAGTAGGGTCTTGAGGCGCGGGCACGAGAGCGGTGCCCGCCGTCGGAGTCTGCTTGGGGGTGAAGTAGGGAATCTGCAGGGAATCGTCAGCGATGAGGCGTCTGATGCACTGGAAAGTGCAATTTACACCGCTGGCCGGTTCGTTGGCAATCTCCACAATCTCACTTTCATCAGCATTAAGGTAACGGGAAGGCATCTTTGTTAACTTTTGTAAAATCGAATCGATGTTCTCGAATCTCGTTCTGCCAGGCCTTTATGACTTTATATCACTCTATGGGATTGAGTCGTTCTACTTCTACAGAAAGGCAAAAGAGAGTGTGTATTTATAAGCGCAATCTGGCCGAAGAAAGTAAATGAATTTCATGAAAAAAACCCAAGTATGGGTAGTGATGTCAGGGTCAATTAGATGCAAATGATCTTCTTACTAATGGCGCTGTTGTATGAGCTTGTCTCTGGGCGTTCCCACCCGCACATCCGCCATTGGCGTATGATGCACAGCCGGGAACGCTCCGACTCCGGTGGACTCGGATTTGGCCTTCAACAAATGGTCCACCGGACTGAAACTTTTTATGGCAGCTGGCATATGAAAGAAGAAACGTACTATCGATAGTTAAATCCCTCACTCATCGGGCAATGACAATACTCTTTTCTACAACTTTCTCAAGCGCTCCGACCACATCATGATGACAAATGCATTACAATCTGACAAATTCACCAGGAATTCCTGGTAGGCCAAAATTAGTTCGAAGAATGCTATAAAAGCTTAGAGATGTGACAAAGAAATCTCCAATGACACCAGTCATACTTTGTGCATATCTCTCAAATCCAAATGGATAGCCCTACCATCGGAGTCTTCCCGGCTGCAGGGGGTATTGGCGGGGGCACCGTCAAGCATCTCTTGCCACGGTTTCCATCCAAGAAGCTTGTGTTTATCGCTCGGAGTCCCGAAAAACTCAGGAACTTACCTGTAGACCAAGCCGTTCTACGGCGAGCTGACTACGACGACAACGAGAGCTTGAAGGCTGCCTTCGAGGGGCTGAATGTACTCTTCCTAATTTCCTACGCGTCCGTGGAACATGAGTATCGCACTGAGGTACGACTTACTCCGAGAATCACCCCCTAGGTAGACACACCCAGTCTGAGAACATGCTGACCGCGATATGTTTTGGATAGAAACACCGCACTGCCATCGACCATGCGATTCGCAGCGGTGTGACACATATCTTCTACGGGTCACTAGGCTACGGCGGGAACCCAGAAGGCGATAAGTCGGTGGCACACGTCATGCAGGCACACTTAGACACCGAGAGATACCTCCAAGAATGCACGCGGCAACATGTGGGATTCTCCTACACGGTCATTCGCGAAGGTCTCTACTCCGAGTCCTACCCACTCTATACCGCTTTCTTTGATCCGAAGCAGCCTGTCGACGAGATCAAGATAACCCACGATGGTGCGGGCCCGGGGATCGCGTGGGTGAAGCGTGAGGAGCTCGGAGAAGGTACCGCAGAGCTCATTAAGAGATTCGTGCAGGACCCGGACGGGTTTCTCTATCGCAATCGCAAAGTGCTCTTGTCCGGCCCGCGAACCCTGACCCTCGGGGAAACGGTGTCCATTCTGGCCAAGCTTACCAAACATTCTGTGCGCATCCGCCAGGTCTCTGTGGACGAATTCGCCAGTCAACCTCAAGTTTCTTCTAATTTTACCTACCATGGCGTTGATCATTCCGCGTTGTGGACCACCACCTTTGAGGCCTTTCGCCGAGGAGAAGGCGCTTTTGTGTCCCCATTGCTAGGAGAGCTCCTGGGTCGCGAGCCGGAAGACTTTGAGACTACCGTGTCCCAGTATTGACCGTACAATTGGGGAAATGGCTTGTGGGAAATGAAAAAAATGATACCCTCTGGGTTGTCTGTGCCGACTTTTAGAAATATGATAAACTTGTATGAATTTGTGCAACCATAACATGATGATGCACTTACCTAGTATTGATCCCACTGGCCATCAGATTGAGCAGAATATAGATAATTGTGGTAGTTGAGAGCAGACCCATGCAGGACGCAGGGCTATAGGCAGCTAAATGAGAATGTTACTGCGAGTAACTGCAAATAGGTGGTTAATTATCAAACAATGCTTGAAGACCAACCAGAGACGACGTAGAGGAGCGTCCCTATTACCTTGTTCTCGTTCGGTACTGCGATATGCATGGTGGTAAGATAAAATCTGATGTTCTTACCTTCATTCTGGTCTAGACTCTACTTAAGTTATTGAAGTACCGGCTCTACTCAGGGTTCGTTAGAGCATCAGCCATTTGAAACTCACGTTCGACACAAGTTCTCTTCCGCACGCGCCCACCATGCGGGATGGTAGAGGAAAGTAATATATGTGCAAATAGCAAATGCTAATGAACTAAAAATGACAAAAACATACAACAGAAGGGATTCGCTGGTGGTCACCCACCCAACTACTAACCTCCCGGCGTGTGGCTTGAGTACGGCTGAGCGGACGGGAAGCCCTATTTTCCACACCCTATGGTCGTATGTGTCAGTTACAGTGTAGAGCTGGCTTATATTCTTGGATGGAGCTTAAACATTCATATTCCCACATAATATATTGTATAATCATATCTAGCTGTAATGGAGACCCTTCCCAATACCGTAGTATATAATACTCCGTTTAGTCAAATTGAACAGTTAATATAACCCTTTTGGACTAATTAAATATCAAGAGTATTAAATCATTAACAGAGTGGTAATTATAGACTAATCGATAATGGATACAGAAAGATATACATGGTAAGAGCAGATGACCAACGTAAACCTTGGGTCGCCGATCATTCCCTTGGTCCACTCGAAACCTTAGTATTAGTGCATTAACCCTGCCAACGCCAGACTCTCGGCCGGTCTCGAAGATCCCAGCCAACCCCGGATGATGGCGCTCCTCGGAGTGGCTCTGTTCAAATGAGAAACAGATCAAGCCTCCAATCTTGGCTTTTCAAGGTAGCTAAGCAACATATATACCTAGGCTTGTCCCCTAGCTGTGGTTCTGTCAGTCTCTAACCTATCGACTTAAGACCTAATATCTACTCGGTTCACTACCGTCTCTTGTATAAGCATGCCTACAAAGCCACCATTTAGTGTTGACGTTTCCATTTCAAGTACTTTCTACACTCCTGCTGCCATTCGCGACGAGTATTATACCCCCTACAGTCCTACTACGGATATTTCCCGCTTTTTACAGAACGATCTCTCTGTCGAATGTCTTAACCGTATTCACAAATATCTGTGGTTGGCTGGCCGACCCATGCCACCCAGACCCCTAAACTATCAAACCGCAACTTCTCGGCAAATTTTGCTAGATGAGAGGATTGACATGCACATGGTCTGGGAGCCTTCACGGCGTATCCACCTGAAGCCGCTCCCGCGATACCTCCTAAGCCATCAATTTTGGAAATCTTACCTGATCTGCAAAGAGCCCTGTCCCTGCATGTCCAACTATATTTACTGTCAGACAGATAGAGGGGATGGGGGGGTTTGTCAGAAAAAACATCTATACGAATGTGGCCTAGGGCTTTTATACTCATATATTGCTCTAATTGAGCGAGAGAGTGATTTTGCTATTGCCCAGGACCAACACCTAATGCCACACAATGTGACATGGGAAATGTGGGTTGAATTGGTCAAGGAGCTCTTGGAGAACGGAGCTACTAGCCCTGGAAATGTCAATGCACGTTACTTGTTCGGCGAACTTCGGCTTTCGCGACTCAACAAAATATACATGTTTCGTTACGGCAGTATTCTACGAGGTTATCACTTCACATATCAAACATATACTGAGTTGTTCTACGATTATCTAACACCACTTACTGCAACGACTGTTTATGTCGCATTAGTGTTGACGGCAATGCAGGTTGGGCTGGCTACCAAGCTGGGGGGCAATGTTGCATTTCAAAATGCTTCGTATGGTTTTACCGTCTTTTCAATCATTGGCCCGCTCATTATACTTCTGCTAGTTGGTTTTCTTGGGTTCATTCAATTCATCAGTAATCTACTGGCGACATTGCATTTCAAACGGGAGCGATCCGCGCACTACAAGCTACTAAGCTCGCACAGTTGATAACTTGATTGTGTTCTCTCATTGCCTAGAAATCCGGGGCGACTCCTAATGACTATGATGCAAGTTTACAATAATGGCAGAAGAACATCGCAATTGGCAAAAGGTTGCCAAAATAGGATATTAAGTCCGATTTGGCGCTTATTGAGCATAGGATCAGAAGCATGACTCGAACATGATTGAATCACGATCTGACTCGGATTCGAGTTGTGAGTTCCGATCTGTGGAACCTGAGTCGGAGCATGCCGAGGTCTATTCTTGCAGCAGTACCACAGCAATTGTGGTCCCTCACAACTTGTAAGCTAGAGCCTTGGCCTCTCGGACCAATTTAAATATTTTTTCTTCCAGCCTCTGCTCTCCGCATGGTCCCGTATTTTATTGATGCCTTGACGAATTGCGTCATATGCCGGATCATCTGGTGAGGCGCATTTGTTCAGCCCCATATGATCTTTCTCAACTGCAATGTTTTCGGCCACATCAAGCACTGCAGCATTTCTCTCGACAATCTTTTTCATTTTTCGTAAGTATTCGTGGTATGTATAGCGTATAGTGATTGTACTTACAAAGCCTAGATAAATAAGTTGAGCAAAGTACGTAGGGTGCTTCTCATACATCGTGACGAGCTTAATGTCTTTTCTTCTCCGAATAACGCTCATGAATCGTTCTTGTAAGTCGGATAGAGGAGGGTTATCCCTGTAGAGACTTTTCAGTAATATTGGGCTGGATCCAAATACCCATGTCAAGCGTGCTATGAAGGCTCCAAGCTGCGAAACATTGGACCCTTGATGGGGCGTTCCAAGAAAGATGATACCGATTGTATCATCTAATATGTCCCTATACTGTTTATCTGTTTCCGCCAAACATATTGCCTTGATGAACCAGATCAGTGAGGTCACTTTAGACTGACCATGGTGCTCTTACCTCTTTGATAATAATGCCACCAAAGCTATGGCCGATGAAAATGATGGGACACTGCGGTATAAGCCAAGGGGTTACTTTCTGAGGTGTTCCCTATGGTTATCTCAATCATAGGAAGACTGACCTTGTGGTGTTCACGCCTTTCCTCGTTTACTGCTCGTAAAAGCATTTTGGCATTTTCAAACGGTGTGTTGTTGCTCGCCCGGACAAACCAGTCAGAGTTATGGCCAAATGTCATGACTCGTGCTTTGCTGAAGTCTCGTGGAAACAAGTCCGTTAGCCAGTTTACGCGAGACTGGTTTGGGCCTCTCGTCGTCCAAGTAAATTCGGGGTGTGCGCCTAACCCATGCACCGCGACGACGCTGAAGACAGTCAGTGTTGAACCAAGATATTGGAGCATATGGAAGATATACTCTAGTCTGCGGTTGGGAGGCTGGCAATCCACTATTATTCTTGTACCTCGTTGAAGAAACTGTCTATGACGCTTGAGCGCGCGTCTAACGTAGTAAGAAAGGATCCCAGACGCGACTATCGTCAATCCAAATACTGAATAACCACTTATGGAGTCTGGACGAGGCCATGCCATGCTCGCAAAAGACGTTTGTAATCGTTGCGATCAATGTTAACCTGACAAGGCGTGGTTCATAAGTGGGAAGGGGAATTCTACGGCAGGGCATAATTTTCTAGATAAATTGTTGACCCAGAATTTGTCCAGTTCATTATTCCAGATATAGTTGTAGGCCACTAACCCGAACAGATTATCCGAGAAGAAGAGTTTCCAGCATAACGGTATCAGCGGGTGCGCCACGTCGTACTCGTATCCATAAAAACCTTATATTGTTATATTGTACCATATGAATTTAAGAACAATGTCCTGTAATTTACACTTTATTTGCATATTATGACGACACACTTTTATGGAGGAAGCATGTATAGCGCCTATTTGACGAACGTGATACGAACTTATATTGAAAGTCGTTTCGTTGAGTTAAAGCCAAAATTCCCCTCTTCCGAACAAAAGAAGATATATGTAAATGTGTAACCCTTCCAATGATACGTAAGTGGAAGGGCATAGATTCCATTCAACCTCAAAAAGCGACATTCGGATACACATAACGTAGTCATAGCATTTGGCGCGCTAACAAAATTATATATTTGCCGCTGATTTTGACACACAACATTCATCTTGCCCCTGCTGGTAAGAGTCGATAGGCCTGAGATCGCCTTCTTGGTCGCTAGGGTTATAACGAAGCCCAAAATGCACCCGTATAGCTCCCTCAGTTGACAGAAGTTATAGCAGTAGGGCGTCACATCCAAGTAGTTGAAGTAAAATGAAAGAATCTATGGCATAAGCAATCATCCAGAACTCTACTTCAATGGGGTACCTCGATATAGGTCTTAGGTACATTATGCAAACGTCATGCCATAATAATGCAAACTGATGCTGTCTGGTAGCTTTGTCTGCATTTGCCATTTGCCTAGCCACCAATAATCGTCATGTTGTTGAGCCTTTCAACATCAACAACATACTAGAGTATCATAGGAATAGTTGCCCACGCCCGATAAGAAAGCTTTGTATATTGGGTCTGATACGGTCCATGTTTGCGACCTCATCATGGTCAAAAATACCCAGGTATACTTATTCGGTGGGTGCAGACAGCCTTAGAGATGAGGAAGGGCCAAGATTGGGCTTTCGGGCTCGGACGACACACATCCCAGAGCTGTGACGAGGGCATCCATGTTTTGACATTGTACTGTCTCTTCCCCCCAACTCTATTCATAAATGCAAATATAACAGATAATTTCACAGAGTATACTTGAAAAGAGGACTCTTCTCTTCCATATCGCGAAGCTGCTCCTCAGTATACAGTTCCTCAATCTCAGACAGAGCCAACCGAGCCTTGCCCTTATTAGCGCTCCATAAACAGAACTCCAAACTCAAGGCAGCCACGAGTCCAGCAGCAGCGAATGCTAGAGAGGTGCCATAGCCAGTAGGGTATCGGGGTTTTTCATCGGATTTATAAATATAACTGCCGATGATACCACCCGCATTCCCAACGCAGATAAGATAACCAATGGCCACAGCACGCTTGTGCGGATTAACAATGTTGCACACATTCCAGGCATTAACACCAGGGAGGATGGGATACATTCCAAAGCAAGCAAGGCAAATCGCAAAATAGCATAGTGCTATATTATTCTCGATGCTGGCGGCTTTCGAAAACAGAATGCCAAATGAAGCTATGAGCGAGCACTGGGGGATCACGATAAATGGCATTCGCCATGAAAAGCGATCAGCGAACACGGAGAAGCCGTAAGCTGATATGGCGCCGACTGTGTAAGGTGGAATTGTCATAAGCTGGGCCGTAGCTGACTTATACCCCATTGATTTGATGATTTCAGGCATACTAAATTTGAGTGCGTAGTTGGGGACAGCATTGGACCAATTACCAAGTATGAGGAGATAGATTTTCCAATCGGTCAGGACGCTGATGATTATCTTCTTGTTGAAGCCTTCATGGTGACCACTATGATTATTGGAAACGAGCTGTCGTACCTCGAGGTATCGAATTTCGTCTTGTGAAAGCCAGTTGGGGGATAAAGATGGGGAATCCAGAAGGAGCAGGTAGCAAAGAACGGCCATGAAAACTGTCACAAGACCCTCGATGATGAAGATCTCGTATGGATATCAGTAAGTGGGATCACAGAAATATTCCAAAGAAATGGCCTACCCAGCGCCAACCTTCGTAGCCTGCTATTCCGTCCATTTTAGCGATAGCATATGCCAGGAGGCCGGAAAAGGCTCCACCAGAAGCAGCAGATGTGTAGAGAATAGCGATGCGAGTCTGTGTTTCGTTTGGAAGATACCATTTCGATATGATTAGCACAGCACCTGGCAGAAATCCAGCCCTATATGACTTGTCACTACTGCGAAAAGTGTTCCATGCGCCTAGGACCTTACTCGAAAAGACCCAGAAGGAATCGAATCACCACAAGGCCGGCAAAATTGCGAACAAAGCCCGTGCAAAGCATGATAACACCCCAGCAGAATATTAGCAGCCCTAAATACTGTGACGGTCTCTTGAGTCGGTTAAGTATGATGTTGCTTGGTACCTCTTGGGCCACGTTAGTATTTGTTTGCTGTTCGCACATAGGAGACTCGTACCAGCTAGAACATAAGGTATGAAAAAGATAGACAAGGCAATATTGTATTGTATGCCGCTCATGTGTAGACTTGGAAGTAAGCCCTCGATTTTGGCATTTCCTGTTCAGTGTTAATGCCAGAACGCATATATTTTGGGGGTGTTACATACCGATATTGGTTTTGTCTATATATGCAACCAAGTACAAAAGGACAAACATTGGAACGAGTCGCATCTGGTTTGTAACTCAGCACCTCATTCGTTGAAGGAATAGAGATAGACGCCATACGTCAACCTATAATGATATTGTCAGTAAGCTCCACACACGCGCGTCATACCAATACAGTTACCTTTCTCAGAACCTTCTTCTTTGCCTCGGGTGGAAAATTCGACAGAAACTCTAAATCGGCGGCAGAGGCTCCATGACCTGGGAGGTCCTCTAGGTGCATCACGGCAGTATCCTTATCGGTCATATTGACGGAGTTGGTCTTGGGGGCGTAAATTAGGACAATCAACAGCAGGAATCGAGATCATCTTATGGGTCTGGGCTAACAGAGCTCTTGGCACCCCCACGGGGTACATGCAGGAAAAGCAGATCCGGGGAAGCAAGCAAAGTTGGCGCAGTTCACGGAGAAGCCTTGGCAACTCCGGATTCTCGGTGCTGTGAGCCTTGTTTTCCGAGATATCCGGTATTCCCACCGATGTAGCTCCCGTTCAAAAAGCGGGGAAGACATTTTAGTAAGAGTTCCACTGGCCACCAGAGACGATCAATCTCATTGAACTCCAGGAAAGTCTGTGGGAGAGACGTAATTTGAGTCCGATAAGGGCAAGAAGGCCTTTAAGTGAACTTAGCATGCTGTAATGGAGTTGTAACGATACACGTACCGAAGAGTCAAGCATCTGCCAATCACTAAACTGGAGGTTCTCTAACACCCCGGGCATGGCTCCTTCTTGGAGAAAGGCCGTGTTAAGGCAGCTTTCTGGGTCCTGCGGAAATGAAAGGCTAATATCTGCAACATGTCCTTCAGCGCCGTGAAAAGTACCTGGACGTTGACTTTGCAAGCTTTCCATCGCAGCTCGGCATCTCTGCGCTTCGGATCGCAGTTCATCTAGTATAATGCTGTATCGTTGGTTCTGTGATAGACTTGTCGACGCTCTCTTGAGGTGACTGTGGCACTTCTCTGCGAGATCAAAGAGCTTGCTCGATGCCTGATCATCATTTCCATATATGCATCGGGTAGTTCGCTGAATCTCCCAGACATAGACAACAGACAATGCACAAAAAATAACATAATATGTCCACCAGAAAGAATGAAATAATGTACTGTCTTTAGCCATTCTATCGAGAAGTTCTAGACTGTTCTGGGCAGCAGTTGTGCATTCTTTAACTTCCTCGTATGCTCCTTCACTCAAAAGGAAAGGTCGATTGGCATGCATGAGAGCATGATAATATGCCAGCCGCATAGCAATGGCCTGGCGCCGGAAACTGGGTATCAAGGTGGAGGGTTTTACTGTACCCAAATGTGGCGGCAGGCTGGCCCACCATACATGCAGATCATGACACAACCGCTGCACAGCTGCTAGACGATCTTCGTTGGGCAGATTGCTGATCGAGTATACTTCTCGTGATATTTTTCCTATGATCTGCGCAATCCTGAAATGTGGTAAGTATGCGATCATCGCGATGGAGAGGCATTACAATATACTTGGCATGATGGATCAAAGCATCAATATAGCAATCTCTTGGGTTGTCTGAGTTGCAAGGCCCTTGCGGTTTCATGTCCTCGTCATTGACCATGCTAGGGAAATCCTGGTCAATATTCTCGTCTTGGTAAAGTCGAGGCCGGCCGAACACAACGCTCAAATAGGTGTCAACAATGTAGGCTACCCAAAACGTGCGATTGTAGCATTCTGAGATAATGTAATTATGGGGCCGTCCCGGGCAAGGGAAATTTCTCCTCTGGTCTCGACACCGGTGCATGCCGAGGGAAAGTGTTACCTGAAAGACATTTCCAAATACATACCAGGCTTTGTTCATGCGAGCTGTTTGCAGAAGGTAGAGGACTTGGATGAGCCGTGCCTGGACGGATTCAACTTTTGGAAACCCCATCTCCGTCTCAGTCAGTTTCATGCCCGCACTGAACAACCGATCGCTTCTGCATAAGCCATTCATGTTGTCGTCTTGGGGCTCTTTCCCATTGACTTTCTCGCGGCGTAAAGAGGCGATGGCCATTATGGTGAGCAGTATCGCAGTTCTAGAATTTCCGAGCGAATGGGTAATTGGCCGTCGTTCTTGTCGATTTTTCAAGAGAATCTCCATCCAACCTTCTACGAGTTGCCGATGGAACATACGATACGTCACCACACACGTTTCGAAGTAAAACTCTTGCAATTCCCTCGCCGCGGAGGCGACTGGAATCACGTCATCTAGAGCTGAATCATCAACATGAAATGGGGGATCTCCAGCTGAACTAAGCAGTTGGTCTCTTCCTGCGTTGTTTAAATGATACAGTGCTGAATCATCGTTTTGTGTCGATAGTTTCTTCCATGCTCTGTGCAAGAAGTTCAATCCTGATGTAGGATCGGAATATTGCCCCTCAAGTTCGACCTCTGGTGAATCCCGAGGGTTAACTTGAGACTCGGGGACTAGATGCGTGACTGGTTCCGTATTCTGTCTATTGGGATTCTGCTCTGGAGGATAACTTTGCCGTCTGGCTTGGTGCTCACTGATCGTCATGGAAGGTGGTGGGGTTGGAGGCCGACCCCGGTTGTATTTGGCATTATAGAAACAATGGAGTTTTCGTTTCGCACAATTCCTGCATGGAAGCGTACCATCGCAGCGGACTTTCTTTCTTTTGCAGGTATCACAAGCCCGAGTGATTTTTGGGTCTTTCCGGCGATTCTCATCATCCGCATCGTCACCGGTCGTCAGCAAGGGCCGCTTCCCTGGGGGCGCTTTGGATGGATCTGGCGCCAGCAAAGGGCCTTGTGGTGAATGGGTGGATGCCATGGTGCGTTCAGGTGCTGCTTAGTGGAGAGAGAGGAGGAGGAGGAGGAGGAGGAGGAGGGGACGGAAATGCCGGATTTGCAGACCAAATAGACTGAAGATTGCGGGCTGGATAGCCGAGCATAGCCGGAAGTCCGAGATCGCAGGGTCAGTAGTCTGTGCAGAATACGAGGACATCTAAATCCGAACCACGGCTAATCCAAGACAAGCTTCTTGCATTACCGTTCAGTGCACTAGGTTGCCTAACAATCATCTATGCTGTATAATGCCACCACTGTTACAGAAGCCTCATAGAATTATCATTTGCTATTGGGTGATCTTCCCTCACATCTACCTTCTAGCTTAGCAAATTCATATACAGATCCTTACTTTGACATTCCTCCTCACAGAACCACCTTGCTGAGGGATGCAGCACTGATGGCAGCATGAATTTCTTGTTCTGCACCCTCCTCGAGCGGCAACAAAGGCGAACGAACAGTGGCGTGTGTCAGGATCCCCCGAGCAACAAGAGCATGTTTCAGCGCAACCGTACCCTCCATATGAGATCCTCGATGATACACACTCTTCGTGACCGGCAGGAGTTGGTCATGGATAGCTCGTGCCCTTTTGTAATCCTTGGCCTTACCAGCCTTGATCAACTCGATAAGAGGCTCGGGGGCGATGTTCCCGTAGCCAACCAAGAAACCGTCGACGTCGAAGGAAGTGTGCAATAGGTATTCATCATGACAAGAGAGAATTTGTAGGTCGGGGCGTTGGGCCCGAATGACAGGAATTTCCGTATCCCATCTGCGCATGTTGCGCACACCGTTCTTCATAGCAAAACAGCCGGGTTGAGCAGCAATATCAAGCATAGTCTGTAAGCTGTAGGTCGCCTTTGTATTGTCCGGATACTGGAAGAGGATCAACGGCAGGCCGGACACCTCATATACACGGCGGTACCGATCTTGAGGAGCCCCGGGCTGATATCCGAAGCGCAGCCAGCCATGAGATGGGTATAGCAAGCCCGCAGCCGCGCCAGCTTCTTTGGCACGCTTTGCTTCTAACGCGGCCACTTCGGTGCCCTCGCCAGTGATACCAGCAATGATTGGTATTTTATTATCCACCGACTTCACGAAAGCCTTGATGACGGAGATTTGCTCTTCAGTGGTGAGAAAGGTGCCCTCGCCAGCGTGGCCAAGCACAACCAGTCCTTTGACTCCTTCGATGCCTCCAAGCCAGGAACCAAGCCGGTGTATAGCTTCGTAGTCTACTGCACCGTCCGGCGTGAAGGGAGTTACCGGAGCCGGTGTCAAACCACGCATGTCAAAGCCGACCATATTGATAATTGGATGAGTTTCAGGTAATGGTTTAAAGATCATGAAATGAATTATTGTTTTGCTCTGTTTTTAGCTGGAATTCTCGTGGCGAATACCTCCTTATATCTCCTCTTGTATATTCTGGGGTTCTGTAGGCGTTGCGGGCACTCACATCGGATTCCCGGATTATCGGATTATCGGAAACACCCTGTGCCGCCATGGTCCCCTCTCCCTCTCCTCCTCGATTGGTTCTGAAGTTAATCGCACTCAGACAATAAGATGAAGTTGTGAAAAGAGCGATTGTGTGGATGGTGGCCTTAACAAGAACGATTACTGCGGAAGAAAATGGGGTGGCATTGTTGGAGGTGGCATTTAATCATCAACTCTTTCCGTCCCTATCCACTTTTTGTACAAGGATTCGGCCTAATTGATGGTGGAGTGTGTGATTTGTTCCGACGAGGAGGATGTGACATGGTTTCGAAAGGCTGGCCATGCCATGAAGGGATTCAACACACCCGACTTTGTTCTCAAAGATTCTAGTATGCAATAAATTTATGGGTATAGGCTTTTTGCCGTATTATACGTTCGTAGTGTATGTCTGAGCTAGGTCTTATGCTTGTAATTGAATAGTAGTAGATGTCGATAGCCGTGATTTACTCAATTCAAGGCTTTTGTTTCTGGGATAGTAGTGTTAGCGTCAGCAGTCAATCTGCAGAAGCCTTGCCCAAGCTTTGATCTTATCCGGGTGTCTGCTAGAAGACTGGTCCCGTGAATCACTGTGAAAATAAATAAAATTATAATTATTGTCATTGATCGTTCCAGGCGGAATGTCCGTGACGAGGAATGGCTCGCCTCTCAAACAGCCCATTTCTCTATATCCGTCACGCCGCTCTATACTTCCAATGCTCAAGGACAGTAGACATCAAAGTGAGAGGTAGTATCATGATAAGTCGTCTCTCCACCCACTATTACCTCCTTACCATCCTGCTGGAGGCCACCGCCAGGGATATAAATACATTCTTCAGCTACCGCAGCTTGAGTACCATGACGAGAAACAGCCATGGGCATCAACTCAGTCCATCGCTCTAAAGCAATATCAAACATCTCCGTTTGATTGTAAACACCGGTATTGGAGTTTTGGTTTCCTTCACCACCAAAAAGGTAGAACTTCCCATCAACAGGACCCCCAAAGATGCCTCCGCGGGAAGTAGGCATGTGGCCAGTGCTCGTCCTCCATCCCACTTCAATGTTCTGCAGATCAAGTTCGAAAACCGTGTCTCGATGATACATCTGGCCGTATCGGCGTCCACCGATAACATAGAAACTGTCTCCAATTACCGATCCAGTAGCGTGCTGACGGCTTGCTGGCAGTTCAGCCGCAGCGGACTCGAGTCTCTGCCAGAGGCTGGAGGTGGTGTTGAATGAGATGACTGAATTGATGGCGTCTTGGTATCCAGTCTGGAGGACCGTCATTCCTCCGGCTAGATATATCATCTCGTTATGAACACCGACGACGGAACTGCCCCTTTCTGTGCCGTTGGGCATGGAGGCAATCTCGGCCCACGTATCAGTTGCAGCGTCATAAACGTAGCAGTCCTTGGAGGCAATCCAGTTCATGCCTAGGTCCTGACCTTTTGGAGGTGGTACGTCGGTCAGACCGCCTAGCAGGTAAAGCTTGTTCGGGTCCACGCAGGCAAGGTTGGGATGGTTGACCTTAAATGGTGACGCAGATCCAGTGCGCCAGGTATTGGAGGTAATATCGTAGAGCTGAACTAGGTCTGTGGTGACTGTGGTGGTACCGTTGTCTTGAGGAGCGATGCCACCGACGATGGCAATAGTTGAGTTGCCGATGGCGACGGTCCCATGCTCTTGACGGGGAGTGGGAATGGAGGCGAGGCTGACCCAGCGACCTGAGCTGCGGGAAGGGGCTGCATCAACACTACCAAGCAAGCCAAAGGCAGCCAGTGCAATTACTGTAGTAGTGTAGCGCATTGGATGAGTGACAGCAAGAGCAAAGGGTCTTGGTATTACTGGACGCTCGGGGGTGTTTTAGTTGCCTGAGAGGAAAGAAGCCTCTTATAGTTGATATTTTAGCTATTTAAACTGAACTGTCGGCGGTGGTCTTGAAATGATAGAAGGGAGTCACTGGTGGCACTGAGTTCAGGACATAATTTGGGGGAGAGTTGGACAGTGGTTGCGGGTTTGAATCCCGCCACTCTCAAAGAAGTAGTCATCCGTCTCTATTTGAATTAGGAACTTTAAAGTGCGTCAAGATTTCTACTTTCAAGTAGTTACCACTAAGTCTGTATGAGACTTGATGACTTTCTGACTACATGTTGTAGACACCGGTCCTGGTATTTTGACGACTGGTTCCTGTTATTACTTGATTTGTCTTCTGAATTAGGTCTAAATGCTGTAGTGCAAGGTTCTCCATAGAGGGACAACAGATATAGAGCTCAGCCAAGGTGAAGCCCACATCAAAACAAATACGGGATAATATCACAATCCTCGTTGTGATCAAACGATTCGAACTTCCCCCTCAACCTGCCACAGGCATTGTTAATCTTTCTACCCTCATCAACACTCGACCTGCAAGCCCAGACCAAATCTTTGTCCTCACGCAGAAATACTGCGATCGGGGGATAACACATGTGTCGGGGTACCAGTATTCCCTGACTTGGGAGACATGTCTGTGCACCTAGAATAAGTGTTGCTGATTTCATGTCCTTCTTTCGTAAAGTTTTCTTCGTTGTTTTCTGAGATGGGAAGAAGTACATGTTTTGTGCTTCGACCGAGCGTGGCAAAAATATGGGTTCCTGTAGGGAACAGATGTTCAGGTCCACGTTGTCGCCCGGGGGGCGAAAGAGAGGAACTCGAAGGACATCAAGCTTGTTGTTGCGGCTTGTGAAGAAAAGATGTGTGTCGCTCCATGTTAGGAAGTGAGGGAGATTGGACACGGACAACTTAGGGGTGTTACCGAGTTCAACAGTGGTGCGAAAGATCATTCGAGGCGGACTACTAGCAGTCTTGTGCTCGGAGAGTCGGTGTGTTGAGACCTGCAGGCTGAGAAGTACAGAGGCTTCTTCCTTGTCTGATTTGGCAGCCTCGCGAGCTTCCAATGCCGCGAGGTGCAGGTGCCGACCGTCACTCGAGAAGTGTGCCTTAATGAAGATGTGGCAGCTGCCATAGCCCGACCGACATAGCCCGCGTGTAAAATACGTGTTCTTCTCATAGTTGGCAAACAGAATCTCCCTGTCGCCCAGTGGCCAGACCAGGAGGGGCTTGGAAGGGTGGAACACCGGAGGTGAGTCGAACAACCTGTCTTTAATAAAGCAGGTAAAGTGGAATACGGGGATGCGTTCTTTTCTGGTAGCATCGCACACTCGAATGCTTGTGCGACGAGTCCCTTCGGTGCTCGTGGTCTTATTTCCGGTCATCATGTTTTCGAGTATGCCACGGTTTTCATCATCCGAGCCATATTCGCTGCTAGAGACGCTGTAGTTCGTCGAAGAACCGACACTCTCAGCGTCACTACCATCAGAGTCCAATGGTAGCATATCACTTCTTTTTTCCAATGCGTCACTCGCGTTATCTGACTCCGATAGTTCGCTCGCGAGATCATCATGTAGTTCCAAAGCATCTTTCCTCTCATCACCGCTGCTGTATCCGTCGTTGTCGCTGCCAAGAAAGCTTCCCTTCTCTTCGACGTCGAGCTCTTCCAGTTCCAGATGCTCGAGGTCCCAATCATTCCATTGCTCTTCGTCGTCCATCTCATCATCAAGATCAGTGGATCCCTCGCTCCAGGAGGTATAAGCCGAATTTCCGGCAGACTCGGAAGAGCTTTTCATGAGTTCGTCTGTATAATTCGACACCTTTGTTGCGAGCTCCAGCGCCTTGTCTTTCTCGGTCGATGGTTGGAACTCATCTGGGTCTTCTAATTTCAATAAAGACTCTGATGTGATATCGGTGTCAATGGTCCCGCTATCGCTGTCGTCATCACTGCTTTTCGTAACGGTAGGAGTTGGCTGTGTATCGGCAGTTGAAGTTGGGGCGGCCGTACTTCTTTGATCCAACTCGCTTACCTCTTCTTCTCGCTTTTGAATCGCTATATCCGCATAGTCAACAATTCTCACATCGCCAGTAACTGCTCCTGGAATTTCCACATCTGACTTGGAGATCTGTCGTCTTGTTGACACAGCAACCATATGGTTGTTGCTGGCCATTTCATCGAAATAGTCTTCGTCGGGATCAGTCACAGGTAGGGACGTATAATCATGATCCACGCCCTTGACAAATAGCTGAGACCCAATGCGAATGAATTTCAAGTCTTTAGTGAAGGAAACCAGACGAGGTCGGCCCGGAACATTCTCCGTCAAGGGATACTCGTAAAGAGACCAGGTTGAGGCGGATGCATACAACTTTTGAGTTCTTTGAAGCTCGGGTTTGCGACCATTCAGATGCCAATGCTCGCAACAAAATTGTAGCCCGTCTTCGCTACTATTCGTAATTATAACATCAATAAGCTATGAACAACGACAACGTGTGGCTGTGGCACTTACACCTTTTCCAGGTTCAGTACTGTCAAATACCTTCCCGTTTCGTCAACCCCTTCAAAGCATCGAATTGGGGGCTCAGTCGGCTCAGTCTCTGCCGTAAACATTAGACTTCGGTAACGGCTGGGTCCCTTGTGAAGGTAGTTGTTGGGTCCCAATGCCCCAGGAAAGCATCGATCGATTTCGCCTGCGAAGGCGCCCGTGATGCTTGTCTCACGGTCCAATAGTGGTCCCCACTCACCCACAAAGGATGCATAGTCCTTTGCGAAGGGCTCATTGCAGTTATCATCCAACCAATGAGGGAATACGCGCTTGATATGTCTGCCAGCCCATGGACGGTAAGTACTGTACCAGAAGCGAAATTGACCTATATCTCTCATTAGTTAACGTCGCCCTTCAAAAGGTCTGGAGCTTTATCAAACATACCGTCGACAAAGAGACTCTGGACTTGTAGCAATGTGAAGAACTGTGGGCTTCGGATAAAGCTTGAGGCTTTCTGGCAATAGTCCAATGAATAATTGACTCCATCCAGGTGTTTATCCCAGTATTTGGCGGCATAAGAGAGAAGATGGTGGTTAAGAATGTCTTCCCCATCACAATCGACGAATGTTTCGCCCTCCCTGGTAAGAAGTTGCTCATACCGTGGCTGCAGGAGATACTTGAGGCATACATTCGCCAAAACATCATTTGTGAGCGCATATGCTGGTGGATTGGAATTGTTTGCCAAGATCCCTGGGTTCTTCAACAGAAAGTTTTTGACCGAGCCATGAGTCAGCGTGCAGATAGAGATGGTGCCGGCTGGCCCATCGCTTTCATGGATCTGGACAAGAGGTTGACATAACTCCAGCACCTTGCTTTTCTTGATTTTTTGACTGCTATCGATATTCTGTCCTTCAATGCCTTTCACCATCGCCGTACATTCACAAAGCTCATCCAGGCGTAATGGGCGTTTTGCATGCACGATACATGATAGAATAATCCTAGCAGCTCCAGGTTAGCAGTTTTCCAAATCACGTCGCGGGCGTTCAGAGTTACATACGACGCAAATTCCTTCAGACCAGGCCGGATGCTGTCCATCTTTCTCTGGTAGTACTTTTCGTAGTTGTCGGGAAGACCTCCCTCAATGATACTTTGAACCTTATGAAGGGTCACTGCGTCCGACATAGAGTCTAACATTAGTGAAGCCCACAAAAAGCATCCGTCGGCTTTCTCGCGCAGATCACCAATAATCAACCTGATGTACCCTGCATCAAACTCGAGACTTTTCAGGTCCTCAATCTTTTCTAGTAGATAGTGCTCAATGTCGTGGCTATTCAACTCCTTCGTGATCTCGATGGATGGAAGGCTACTGAGGGGAGCATCGAGACAGGTGCGGTGCTGAGAACTGTACCAAATGCGCAGGCGACTTGGCATAGCACGGCTCAGCTCCCCAAAAAATTCCAACACCTTGCAAAGCTCTTTCTTTCTGTTCTCTGTCTCGCACTCCTCATCAAGCCCATCGAGAAAGATGTAGGTGACGGTCATTTCTTCCAGGAGCATTCTGATCACTTGCTTGACATCTTCAACATTAGCGGTTGTAGCACCTTCCTGTGTAAATTTGTGGATATCCTTTGGCACGTCGCCGGTCTGTCTTCCCAGTCGGTTGACAAGCTGCTCTGCAAGGCAGCGATAGACCAATAAGGCTGGAAATTCTTCATCAAAAGTAAAGTAATGGTATATGACGGCAGCGTTTTCAGCGCTGGTCGCTTCCAGCTTTTCAACAGCAGACGCAGTCAAAACAGTCTTTCCAGCTCCGGGAGATGCCTTCACCCATACTTGAGAGGTTGGGCTATCTGTGTTCATCCAATCTATCAAAGTCGCATGCTCAAATACCCATTCACAAGTGCCTGGGCTTCGTTGCGCCAGCTTGCTGTCACGGTGGCGAAAGTTGCTCCCATTCAGTGGCATAGTCCCATCTCGCAACCACTTTCGTACCTCTTCCTGCCTTTGTAGTCTCCTTTCTTCTTTCCGTTTCTGCATCTCTTCCGCATACATTTGGATAAGTGCTGCTTGTTCTTCTCGCGCGATACCGGCAAGCCGACGCTCTTCGGCTGCATTTTCCCGCTCTCCTCTGTCTAGGCGTTCCTGAACGGCAGGAATAAGACGACTCATGCTGTCGGCCGTATCTCCGATGCTCGTGATAATGCCATCGAGCTTTTCTGTACTGAAAGGGGCGATCGCTCGAAAGGCACGATTAGCCACGCAGCGGTTACACTCCTTGTCAACCCTTCGCCAAAACCGAATGATGTCGATATACGATGCTTGCAATAGCTCCCGCATCGTAGCGGAGTGATCGAATAAATCTTCATATTCTGTAAGCACGGTGATGTGTGTGTTTAAGCGTTTGATCTGATCGGATATCTTTTCGTAGAGTTCAAGGAACCTCTGCGAGCAGTCTATCACAGACTTCAAGCAGCCCCATATGATAGCCGTAGGCATGGGATCTGCTGAGACCAGAGTTTCGACAATTCCTGAGTAGGTATTCAGCACCTGTATAACCGGTCCCAAGATCTTGCGAGCAGCACGAGCGGCTGTGCGATCTGTCGCCTGGCGATCCAAAAGGAAAAGGTCTTTCTTGATGGCATCTCCAGTAAGAATTGAGCCGGAACGTTGTTGTTTTTGCAGTTTTTTGAGAAACTGGGGGGTCTTGCTTCTCGGCGATCGGGGTTTGTTGATATATTCTTCCAGCGCGCGCGCAAAGGCAGTTGAGCCTGCTCCTCCCACATTTTCGCTGGAATCCTCGGGCATTGTGAGAAAATGGCACAATCGGCAGCCTTGTCAAGGACCAGAATGGTTTGCTGAGATCACGCGAGATAATAACTATAAGTAATAGACCGGGACTGGTCCCACCGGGAGGCTCTATGCTGGGGACTATGCGCGCCTCACTACTCTGAGAAATAGGACAGAAGACAGTCTGCAATCTACCCCGCCGGTGCACACGTCAGACCTTGCATGAGAATAACTAGCCACATATAATTAACCTAGTGTGACAAGTGACAAGGCTGTCAGACTAAAATCTGAGTGATCCTGCGGGGGGCCAGGGTTAGCGCCGCGCGGCACGGCTCGACACCCTGTCGTCTCGAGACCCTGAAAGGCAGCAAGGTTAGCCTCTGTTGGCGAAAAAGAAGAAGTTCAGTACAAAGAACTTTCCGGATGACATGTTATTACCTCCATCTTTATAATAGAAGGAAGTCTTTTGGTACAATGAGTTGGGCAGAAATGGTGGCGCGACTTTGTCGCTGTGCTGACGCATGGACTGGAAGGATGAGCTTGAAGCCTTGAACAGCATCAGCAGCCACCCCCACTGCAAACGCCCTGGCCCACATCCCATATACGAGCCAAGTGTCGACAGCCTTGTTTTTTCCAAGCATAAGTTGCTCCAGTCGCCAATTCTTCCACCTTTCGTTCAGCATTCGTCTGTTCTCATTTCATGTGCCACTGTAGACATTACAGCACGCAAAAACGACATGGCCGATCAGACGGAATCCGCGGCGGCGGCTAAGCCCTCAGACGGGCCTTCCAAGCCATCCATCCAGCGCGCCATGACGGACCGTGGCAACAAGTCTCAGCGTTTGTTGCGCGTGGATCAGATGTGAGATTTGAGACCGTACCTTAGGTCTTGGTAAAAGGGATACTAACCATAGTTCGCTCCAACAGATATAGCAGGTAGCGAAACATTGCGTCGAACCTCAGACAGCCGGGCCATTGACATGGATACAGAAAGGACCGACAAGTTCACTTCGTTAAGACGGCAAAAGTCAAAGCCAAACCCGATCGTTTCAGCAAGACTGCAATGGTCGTTCGCCGAGTTATTTCAAAGCAGGGCATGGTCTCCCACGTCGAAATTGACATCCGGTCTCCTCTCTTGCAAGATTTGTTTCGTGATCTGTTCAAAGATGTAGAGGGTCTTGACTTGAATAAGACTCCTCCCATGGTTCGTCAGCTCATACGGACTTTTGCAGCTCCGCTGACTGATGAACCTCTTTAGGCCACACCCGAAGTATTCTTCTGGGCCGCCCCGGATCTGATACGTATTAAAGAAGAGGAGAAGCAGAAGGAGAAACCCAACCAGCAATTTATCGATGATATTGGCACGGCTCTGCAATTTGTTGAAGAGGACTTTGCAGCTCAGATTGTCAGCTTGAAGTCGCTTCTGGGTGAGAATCAGATCACCTGGGATCTTCTTTGGGCAATCCTCCCGCCCAAGGAAGTTATTATCTCACCCCGGTTTGGCCTTATGACTGAAGAGCAGGCCTTCAACCTGAAGATGTCTAGTTATCAGTCACGTCCAAATGGCCAGCAATACTTTTCTGCAAGTGCCGAAGTTATCAAACATGACGGTCAAGACTTTGGTAAATCGACAATGGAGCTAGAAATCAACAAATATGAGGGTGCGAGAACAATAACTAGCTTGAACTTCTTTCCGCTCAAATACCATGACGAGGAATCTGCCGTGCGAGAGAGGCTCATTGCCCGCGGGCGTAAATTCGTTGCGCTACTCGAACAGCCTGCATGCAGAGAGTATACGGCTGCAAACGGTATAAAGGAGTTTGAACGAGCCAACGGTGACTCCGTGCCCGAGAAGTTTAATGTCTGACTGCAACTCTTACTCCATTTTGGACATTGGCGCTGACTCACTTATATAGGCATTGGGGAGAGTCATGGTCGACCCTGCTGGTTACTATCTTCATAACACATCGTCGGAGTTGAACAGACCTTTTGTACTATCAGAAGGGTTTTTGGATCCTGTCGGCTTGTCTGATGACCAATACTTGATTTGTGCCTCGTTCATGAATGGCTTCAGCTTCGCACAAAAGTCTTGGTGTCAACTTTCGGTATCGGCGTTATCCGATGTAGAGTGGAACCACAATGCCTTCAAACGACTAGTCATGGCCGAAAACCGCCGAGAACTTATCCATGGACTTGTCAAGGCCCATCGACAGGATGATGCGGTCTTTGACGATATTGTTGCCAACAAAGGCAAAGGTCTTATTGCGCTCCTGACCGGAAGCCCGGGTGTGGGTAAGACGTTGACTGCAGAAGCCGTTGCCGAAGTGACCCAGCGACCTCTGTATGTGGTAGCTACCGGCGAGCTTGGAATTGACCCTGATATAGTCGACAATCGTCTGGGGATGATCTTAGAGATTACCCGGCGGTGGGGCTGTGTTCTATTGATCGATGAAGCAGATGTGTTCCTTTCAGCTCGTGGCAAGGACCTAGCGAGGGATGCTCTAGTCAGCGTCTTTCTCCGACGACTCGAGTAGTAAGTGGCCCATGATAGGAAATGTCGGCCTGAGCTAATATCCATCATAGTTTCCGTGGTGTAGCCATACTCACCACAAACCGAAAGAGCGACATTGATCCGGCATTCAAGAGTGAGTTTCGACCTGAATGAATGGTGTTTTCAGCTCCTGATGCGATTATTACAGGTCGAATCCATTTCACCATGCACTATCCGGAGCTTGATACCAATAGCCGACTAGAAGTGTGGAAGAATTTCTTGACCAATGTCGCAAAATCGTCGGAGCTGGCTGAATTTACCGCCGATGACTTTGTGGCGCTTTCGAGGCATGCGCTGAATGGGCGACAGGTTCGTCAGCTCTCGGTAGTTTTAAGGTCACAAGCAAGCTAACATGTACTGCAGATTAAGAACATTGTCTCATGTGCCGTGTCACTGGCGCGGGAGATGCAAAAGAATGTCACTGTAAAGGATATTGAGAATCTTATAGATGTGATGGTTGATTAGATCAAATGGTGTACGGGGTCAAATGGCTCTACAATGTGGAGCCTGGGGTGAAGTTCGATTCGGCGATAGAGTGTAACACAGCTCGTCGAAGATATTAATGATAGGTGGTGATGGAACACAAGTGGTTCAAAGATATGGGCGGGTACTTTGAACGGTCGCCTGATTGTTTTGTCAAGTAGTAGAGAAAAAATAGAAGTGAAAAAAGAAAATTAAAAAAGAATGACCTACGCAGGACTCGAACCTGCAATCTCTTGATCCGTAGTCAAGCGCCTTACCATTGGGCCAGCAGGCCATTTGATGTATATTTGGGCCCACATAGTGCTGCATTACAGGAGGCTTAGTCGCTAGCACAAGCATGAGATGTGCCATAAGAGTCAATATAACTACGACTAAAGTTTATGGTAAGGCTCCTGCTTTGATGAACTCTACCATCGCTCTCTAGCCTCTTAGTGGTCGCAAACTGCCGAGCTTAGTCAAAATTGTTTGGTTTTGATACTATCAATGTCGGCTGCACTGACAACTATATATACTATCCGCACATTAAGCCTATAGTAAACATCATGTACCTCCCTTTTACTTACTTAGTTGCTCATCATACCAGGCGTCGAATGGATACACTGGTACAGTGAGCCAAGGCCATAGTAGCAGTACCTGCCTATATATTCCCTCATATGGAGTACGACACCGTCGTTTACTCGCATTTCATCGAACGATTAGTCCATGCCTTCTCCCCCATCATTGCAATCAAACGTCTTACCATACCTCCTACACATCCGTATTCGTATTGGTCGTTTGTTGTATGAGGCCGAATGGGACCCACCAGGCCGAGATTCGGAAAAAAATTTGAAAAAAAGAATGGGACGAGCCGGGCTTGAACCGGCCACCTCCAGATCTTCAGTCTGACGCGCTCCCAGATGCGCCATCGTCCCTTGTTCTTGAACTTGTCACGAACCTCTTGCCTTATGTGGCTGGGAATCTGTCTGCAGTATCCCTCCATCACCTGCATACCACCAACGCAAGGGCTTACCAAATATGGCAGATTATGGCTGCAGGTATTCACCACATTCCTGTCTGAGTAGTTTCGGCGAGTTACGAGAATTATCTGAGAAATCACATGCCAGTAGCATCTTTATTAGGTCAAATGCTTAATCTGCATTAAGTAGCCTAAGAAATTATATGTGCTCAACGATGGCCGCTCTCTAAAACATCGAGGAAAAATAGCACCACTAATCTCTGAGAGACACAGAATAAATAATCATTCCTAATCCTTCTTCAAAGGCTCCCTCACGGCGGACAAATACTGCACGCAGCCATTATCAGCATAACCCAGCTCACAGTACCACAACCAAAAGAACGGAAGCAAATTACTCACCGGGACAACAAGCGCCTTTCCCAAATCCCAAACGCCGCTCTTAGCGTAGATATCGCCGTTAATAAGCTGGTGCACTTCCTCCAAGTTTTCAGCCATATACACAAGCATACTGCCCTTGAATGACAGATCTTTGCCTTCCTCGGGATGAGTGGCCAGCATCGCACCTATCAAGATGAAGTTAATTGAGAATAGCCATATAAGAGGGCTCGAATAGAAGTCAATAGGATGATGTGAGACGAACCACCTGCGACTAGCTTTCCCGCCTGGACGAGGGGGCCGACTCCTTCCATGTGAGTCCTATGATGTTGTGAGCGAGGATAGTTGAGCTGGCATACACCTAGATGGAAGTAAAAGTAAACTTACGCTCGAACTTTCTTTCTCAATTCGGGACCCTCTGGTGTATCAGGAATAATGCAGAGCCATTCCTTCTTGCTTGCTGTTGCAATGGTGCGGCGGGCGACGTGCTGGCGGGGGAGCAGATTGGCTGGTAGAGCCCTTGTAGAAAGGCGGAAGAAAGACATGATGAAGCAAGATTCAGGTGTGTGTTGACGATATGTATATTTTGTTGTCCTTGGTTCTGCAGTCAGATATACTTCTGGGATGGCTGTTGAACAGTCACTGGTCGTCGGGTACAAGGGCCGATGCCGGTCCGTCGCGTCGGGATGACTCCGACGGTCCGCCTTACCTTATCTGGCGATAATATTTGTGCCTGAATAGTCAGGCATGAACATGGGATATATCTCGTCCAGATCAACCATGAATTCATGAACTACTCAAGTGTATGCATATAATCCTTGACACTCATGATAAGCCCAATGTCCTATCTTAACAAGACAAAATCCTGTTTACGAACTGTCCTTGTTCCTCCTTTCTAACTCAGCCAACAAATCACTCTTCCCAACCTCATCATCCCACTTCTTTCTAGGCCTCTCAAATGTGGACGAAATCCTTCCATATGACACCCCACCCAACTGCGCCACAGGCCTCAACTTCTCCATGTCAATATGACTGAACTCCTCATCCGCCGCACCCTCCTGCACCCAGAACCTCGTTGCCTGGATCAAAACCACCGCAGGAGAACTCATGCCGGGCTTATGCGCCTTGAACTCCTTAATATCGACAACCTTACCCTCGACAGAGAAAACCGACTCTTTAACCCTCGCTGCCTTGACAGTCGAACTAGGCGCTTTACCCAGACCCGATACCTCCCACTCCGACACTCCATATGGGGCATCAATTGACGTCGCATTCACTGCCTCAATCATACCTTCGGAAACAGTGTTGATAACGCACTCACCAGTCTCTTTCAGGTTCCGATACGTATCTTTGACTGCGCCAGGGCGGGATGAGAACCCGACAATGAACATGGGTGGGTCGTGATCCACCACTTGAAAGTAACTGAAGGGCGCAAGATTCTCGGTCTTGCCATCGCTGGAGACGGTGCTAATGAAGCCGATTGGTCGGGGTGCGATACCTGACACGAGCAGTCGGTAGTTGTTGACCATTGGGCGATCTTCAGCGTAAGGATCGATCTCGTGGTGGGTTTTGCTGGCGCTGTGATTGTTGTCGGGGACTCCTTGGCCGTATTTCCAGCTAGGGTAAGGCGATTTGGTGATATTGATGGGGGCATTGTGGTCGAAATTGGGTCTTTGGGATTCGGTTTCATGGAAGTTGTGGTGTGAGGTGACGATTTGATAGCTGGCTTTTGCTGATTTAGTGGCATCGTCTGTTTTTGATGACGTTGCTGCTGCCACTGCAGCGGATGAGGAGCTCATCCTGGAGTTTATGAAGGGTGTGACAATTGATGTTCTCTTGGATAGTGTCCTGTCGCATGATTAGTTGGTCTCCTATCGATCTAGAGATTTGGGGCTTACCTGGCCGTCAGCCGAGTGACGCTTCTAGCTGCTACGGTCGCCATGAGTGAAACAGCCTTTACGTCTCACAATTTGGTCTGCCCTCAAGAGTTAGATAGAAATTGTTCATTTAGAAGTGGCCCTTCAATTTCTATCTTGCCACCTGGGGCTGACAAATTCTCCAGCTTCTCGGTCGGTGGGGCCGAGCCTGCGCCCTAACTTTCCGGAACAGGAACCCGAACCGGTGCTACAATATTGTGTTAGAAGTACAGAGTAGATATTGATAATTAATCGCATTATTTTATAGTAAATTTCTCTCTTAATATCACGACTACTTCTAGGGTGCAAGTACTAAAGATGCCAAGACATGCAATCGCTCCATCCCCAATTGCTCGTTGTCTCCCATCTGGAGTCATCGGTTTACCAGAATGACCACTTCATACTACTTCGGGTCGATGCCGATGGAAACTTTTATTAGAGACGATAATAGCTGATATCCCTAGAGATAACGCTCCGTTTATTATAAGAAGGCATGAACATATGGCCGATTACACATCGATTGTAGGTGCTCAACCCCAACACAATCACCGCCACCTCAGCTACAGCTTAGTGTCAGGGTGGTTAGGCCAAATCAAAGGTTTTAGTTATGCCTGTACTCCTCATCAATCTGAAGCAACGCTGCCATCCCATCGCGCTCGTATACCTCCGAGTCCAATATCATAACAGCCATGAGTGTGGCCGACTCTGTCGAACTGGCATTGTCACTGATGCGGTGATGGCAACCCGGTGCTTCATACCAAGAGCCTCCTGCAGGAATCACCTTCATTGGGTCCTCATTCATCTTGTTTAAAAGTGTGCCGCTAACGACGTAGGCCGAGACCGAAGCGCCGCCGTGTCGATGGGGTGGAGTCGATCCGTTTGGGGGGAAATCCACGCGCAGGCCAACGATTGTCTTTCCCGGACAGTTGACGATCTTGTGTACATAGACAAGTTCCAGGGCTGGCATGGGACGACTATTTGAATTAGAGATGGCGTTGCAGAGGCACGTGGGTTATATACCTCGGATCATAAGTTGGCTCTTCCATTTTCGCGTATTCGAGGGTTTAACTTCAAGCACGCTTAAGATATTAATTTCGCTTTAGGTTGTGTATAGGGTAACCCGTCAGAGAGACGGGCTGATAGTTTTATATACGTCTGAGAGAATGCGTATGTACGCCAACGAAGTCTTGGGGATACCCGTCATCCATGCGTTGGGTGCGGGTATTGGGCATCGATAGCCTATCCGGGTTATTGATAGGCTAATGTTGTCCCAATTTTTCTTTCCAGATATTCACAGAACAATCTTAGAATCGTGATATCAGGATGAAATGAAAATAGAATAACCTGTGATTAATCAGGCAACTACAGCCTCCTGCTGCTTCCTCCAGGCCATCGCCCCCTCATACAAGCAATTATAGTCCATAAACTCGGCCGGATTCATCGCGACCTGAACATCTTCCTCCACCGGCCTTCCCGCCTGGCGACTATACGCCTGGATTGTACTTGCCCTTTTATACCGACACTCAAAAACCTCCCGACACACCTTCTCAACCTCTTCTCTCCCTTCACCCCCCTTAAACCCCTCGAAAAAAGCACCAAGCGCCTCAGCATCCTCAACCGCTTGACTCCCACCCTGTCCCTGCGTCGGCAGCATAGCATGCGCAGCATCACCAATCAATATCGTCCTCCCCCGATACCACGTTTCCAACGGATCCAGATCTCTCAACTGCCAAAGACCGATATCCTCCTCTTTCCTCGCTGCCAACCGCAACGGCGTCGTTGCCCACTCCGGAAAGTCCGCAAACGTAGCAAGCATCTTCCCTTTATCACCAGCAGTCATCCAACTCGTGGACTCCTCATCCCTTTTCTCGTCCGGCACCAACGCAACAATACTATACACAGACCCATTCCTCGCCGGACCCATGATAAGCCGTCGATCAGGACCAACGACCATCGTCGTCCTCGCAATTCGTGGATCAATGACATCCACAAACCCCTCCTCAGCTACCAACTCCTCCGTATCTACCATCATGCGATATGCGCTCAATCCAGTCGTTTGACCGGGTACTTCTCTCCCCAGTAATGCACCTCTTATAACGCTCTTGATCCCGTCCGCACCGATGATCAAGTCTCCTCTCAGTATTTCCCCGTCTTCTAACTCAACTACCCCCTCGTCACAATCACATCCCTTCACTCTACTCGACACCCGCAACGTAGCAGGTTGCCCCGGATATCCATCCGAGGTAGCCCGATGCTTCAGCACCTGATGCAGATCCACGCGGTGGTAGATCATTCTATCTGCGCCGTATTTGGATGTCACCAAGGGAACGCGTGTCTGCAGCTCCCCACGGAGGTTATATACTTCGAAGGCGGAGTCAGGCATTGAGCCTTGCTCGCGGAGACGGTCCGCGAGGCCCCATCGGTTCTCGACGATTTTGCTAGCGTTCGGTTGAAGGGAGATGGTGGCGCCGATTTCGCGCGATTGGGAGGATTGTTCGAGGATGGTTATGGTATGGTGATCGGAGCGGAGAGCTATAGCCTAATCCATTGTTTGTTAGCTACTAAACAGAATTGAGAAGGGTGAGGGGGGTGTACATACGGCTGCGAGTCCGGCGATGCCGCCTCCAACTATGATGATATTGAATGTCATGATGATCGTCCTACTTTGATTACCATCAATCAGAAGGAGTGAGGGGGATATTGCACCTTTTTGTTATTATAGTTCCATCAGAGCGGCATCCATCTCTCGGCGACGACCGACCCTCGGAGCCCATCTCGGGGCGCCCCGAGCCCTCCGAACCCTAACAAACTCGGCCACCTCTCGGCGCAGTATACCACTCATTATACTTGAACCAAAAGACAATCTGACAAAGATCCAAATCCACGAAGATAAGTACAGACTGAACTCTGCACCTACCTCAATCCACACCCACCCACACTTCACAGCGAACATCGACACAAACCAGTACTACAACAATAACAACAACAAACAATCAATATGTCCACCATAGCCACTATCACCACCACAACCACGACCACCACCGCGGAGCCTCCCAAAAGCCAAGGCTACGGTCAAGGCCAAAACCGCATGCTCCTGGACGGCCAACCCACCAACTACGGCGACTTCCGCGATGCACTGAACCGCGATGGCTACGCCGTCATCAAGGGAGCGATTCCACTTGATCGGGCGAATGGATACGCGGATGCGTTTTACTCGTATATGGAGGGATTGTAACCACCCCTTCACTTTCTTACCTCTCATCCCCCTTCTCTATATCATAGACCAAATACTGATTGATATTGGTGACAGCAACCTCGGCTACAACCGACACGACCCCAGCACCGTCCGACGGGACAAACTGCCCGTGCTCAATGAAAAAGGTATGATACTCGACTACGGCGTGACACACGAACAGTGGGTGTGGGATATTCGTGGTGAGGAAGGGGTAGTGGATGCGTTTAAGAAGGTGTATGATGATGAGGATTTGATTGTTTCGTTTGATGTGGTGAATGTGGGGTTTGCTAAGTATTTCTCTCTCTTTCTCTCCTGTTATTGCTTTGTTGTGAGTATGCAATGTGCGGTGGTGCTAATATGCTGGTTTCTGTGTGTGTGTGTAGTCGGGAGGATCTGCCTGAGAAGTGAGTATTCATACCACCACCATCTTCCATCCCCTCAAGTGAAAAATAAAAGGATACTAATAATAAAAAGCAAACCCTGGCCCCACCAAGACCAAGACCCCTCCAAACCAGGCTTCAGATGTACGTTTCCTTCCCCTTTCCGCCTCCTACCCCTTATTTCATCCAAACAATTAACTAATATAAAATCATACCAGGCCTCCAAGGCCTCGTCAACCTCCTCCCCAACGGCCCCAACGACGGCGGCCTCATCGTTTGCAAAGGCGGGCACGCGCTCTCCGCCCAATTCCACACCGAAATGGCACACGAAGAGCGCATCCCCGCCTGGACGACCGAATGGTTCGGGTTCACTGATGCGGGGATGAAGTGGCTGGCGGACCACGGACTACAATGGGAGAAGGTATGTGCTGAGCCTGGTGACTTGATTGTCTGGGATAGTCGCACGCCGCATTATAATGTGCCTCCGACGGGTGGGCAGGATCGGTTTGCGGTTTATACCTGCTTTATGCCGGTGAGGGAGGTCGAGAAGGAGGATTTGGTTAGGAAGAAGGGGGCTTTTGAGAGTGAGTTTATTTAATTTCTTATTTGGGGGTAAGGGGGAGTAGGTTTGGGAAAGTGCTAATGGAGTGTCGGGTAGATCGGTTGGGAACGACGCATTGGCCGCATGCGAAACATGTCGCGAAGACGAATATTGCTATGAGGGATGGGAAGCCTTGTCCAGTGGCGAGGGAGAGGCCGGTGCAGGAGCCGGTGTTGAGTGAGAGGGTGTTTAAGTTGACGGGGATTCCGTATTTGGAGAGGATGGAGGGGGGTGCTGCGGTTGCTGCTTAATTGTTGTTAGTGTGTTGTTGTGACGTTTTTAAAGTCGCTCGTTGTTTGATTATGTAGTTTGTATTGAATGTTACAATTGTTGATTCTAACTAGTTACAGTCGTTACTTATCTTCCCCGTAGAGAACTATCGTATATCAGGCATCGATCCCGGACTATCTAAGCATCCCATCCAATTCCACAGCTCCTCCACATTGTATCCTTCGAAGGGAAATACCTGGTCCACGTTGACACCCTCCGCGACGAACCCATCAAGCATTGATGTACTGGAAAATCCTAACGAGTCTAGATGGTCTTCGCCATGGTCTATAGCAGGTGTAGATACGGCTGATTGTATCACACGCTGAGACTGGTATTCACCATTACTCTGTTTGTGCAGATCGCTCGGCTGCATCACTTCAGTAGGCCGCCAAGATGGCAGCGCGTCATCAACTGCTGGAGTAGGAAGTGGATTAAGCTTCGCGAGACTGTCACGGCTGTGTGGACGCCTTTTGGCTTCTGCAGCCGACCAGGACCGAAGATGGGTGCTGCATTGTTCGTAGATAGCCGCGATACCTATTCAACTTAGTTGATTGTACCTGTGTCATGCTTCGTGCCATATCATACCTTCTATGAATCGCGGATCGGGATCGTATCGAGATAGGTGGTGACTACTATACTCTAGACATGCCTTGAGAAGCTGTTCTCGTTAACTCAATTCCACAGTAAGTGGGAGCACAGCATACCTGCAAATCCATGGCCTGTAACCGGGAACCCGGATGCTTGATCAGAAAGATAGCCAGTACAATGCAAGCCAGAAGGGATGGGCCAGCCGGGATAGTCTGCGAGTCTGTCTTGCGTTCCGACAGCTGGACGCTGAGCTTGGCAATCGCTCGAGCGCTGCTCACGCAGATTGACTCTCCATGACGCATTCGAAACTGCGATGGCTCATCGGAGCAATATTTCGCCACTTCCTCCTCAAAACTCGATGTCGGGGCGATGAGGGCGGCGCGATGCAGCGAGATCAGGGTGCTGTGATACTGGATAGACAAAAAAGCAGCTGCATGAAACTCCTCGTCTGCGCAGAAGATATCACTCCCCGGACGCATGTCGGTAGGTACCCGGTTCGCCCAGGACAACAGTTCGCGGTCTAGTCGCGCTGTGTCTAAGAGGATTTGTCGCACATCCCTTGTCCCTGATTGATGACTGTACAGATGATGACTGATATTGCCTTGGTATTCTCCAAGCTCGACGTGCCACTTCAGGAATTTACTCTCTCCTAGAGCATCTTCTGGCTTAGGATGCTGATATCCGATGACAGTCGGCCGTCCCGATTCCAGATGCATCATCTTCTCCAGACACCAACACACGGCCCACACGCGTCGCTCGATGTTCTTTCCTTCGGAGTTGGAGGTAGAAGTCCGGTTGATTCCCAGCGTATAAGCAGTCCGAATAGCCATGCCTAGAGTCTGCCATGCTAGACCTTCCTGGTTCCGCCCGCGGTATGCCATGGTGAAAAGAAGCAATGTCTGCACGGTCGGGAGATACGGGATGATGATAACATGAGACAGCAGACACGCCGCTGCTTGCAAGTAGCGATCTCCGTCCACTGTTGCCCCCTGGCCTATCTCGTCTGCTCCTAAACTCATGATCAAGTACGCTGACACGATCCGCGGGATTTGGTCGCGCGGAAGGTTCGTGAAGCCACCCGCAGTGGCAAAGAGATCAGTACCCAGGCGAAGCCGGGTTGTGTTAAAGATAGGATAGAGAGTGTGTATGCGAGTGATATAGGCGGACAAATAGCGCTCTCGTCGGTCACTGTCTGGTAGCTCCGGCAAAGACAGAGATAACGGCAGATCGAGTTCCTCCGCGTGTCTCATCCCGTACCGGAAGCAGCCCGATACTGGTTTCAGTCGGGCAGCCTTGAAGTAGACATCGAGGGATTTCGCCAAGCATTGCGAACTGCTTCCACCCATAATCTTGACCTTGTCGGTGCCATGCTCGACGTTGAACGAGACGTCGAACGGATGATGCACGGGCGACACCTCATTAGGCGACAGCTTCTGTGGGGTGTCGGTCGCTTCCTGGTGATTCTGATCACCGACTGCCGGATGCTGAGGCTGATCATCATTCTGAGGAGTCTGTTTGTCTGGTATATCCAGCCATTCTCGAATGCCAGTCACCCCTGGTCGCTGGGGATCGGTGGTGATACATTGTTGGTTGCGCAGGCGGCAATTGCGGCACTTGGGATACTCTGCATCGCATTTGACCTTGCGCTGACGACAGATGTTGCAGGCCATTGACAGCCGCGGCCGCTTGGAAGGCCTGTCCATGATGACTAGGGGGGTGATTGCATTCTGCGAGTGTGGCCTGATGTTAGTAGCTTATCTGGATGCTTGGAGGTGGAGAGATGCATCATGACAGCTTTGCTGGAGCCTACTCCAGGTTATTTTCCGACCCCCACATCGGGTCCCCGCATTTTTTTCGCATCATCAGGGAGAGTGCTAACTGCAAAGTATGCTACTAGTCTCCCTTCTGCTAAGTTATCTGCAGGCCCGAGCCAGCCTCGGGTCCAATCGGGCGGCAGCTGGAGGAAGCACTATCAATGATTGGGGCCGAAATCGTGGGGTCATGAGACTCGCGGGCGCCAATCAGGTGGAGGGAGTTGTAAACTGCCACTATCTCTATGAAGCAAGTCAAGAAGCCACCCAGTTCATAGGGTTGTTCTACCTTAAAGCCTCAGGCAGATAATACATGTATAGTTATCTGCCCAAGCACTCTCCACTACATCTTCATCACATCAACAACATCTCTATTCACTGTGACACAATGCCTACCAAACTCCTCATCCAAACATCTCTCGCAGCCAGCATCTGCTTGCCTTTCTACATTCCCTACCTCCGATCCAAACATCGCCCATCTACACCCCATACACGCAGGCAAGTCACACAACCTTACCCAAGTTGCATACCTAGCAGGACTATACTAATCACCTTAGTACCCGCCAACAGAACCTATCCAGCCATAGGACCCTTATTCCACCTCTACTGACCAAACAACAAGCATTGAACCCAATAAAATAAACAAAATCACATTCAACAACACTCACATCAACATCAACATACTACCACCTCCTCTCCTCCATCCTCTTGAGTCCGAAAGAAAACCTACGAACACAACCTAACCACCAAATCCCTCTCCGCCCCGACAACTCTAACCTGACTCCCCCCGACCGGCACCCCATCCTCCCAAACAATACTCTCCTCCCACCCACCACCATTCTCACCGCCCTGCACAACCCTAACCTGCACACTCACCCTCCTCCCCTTGAACGGGTCGCCATAAACATCCGACAAATCAAACCACACCTGATTCTGCCCTTCGACAAAGTTATACGCAAAGATTGTTTGCGGCGCACCGGTATACAGTCCGTTCCGGAGAGTCGTGAGCTTGATGCTCACTCCGCCGGTTTGCGCGTCGTGGTGATACGGTTCTGTGTAGTTGGAGTATTGTTGGGTGGTGCTGTTGCTGCTGCTGCTGGTGACGGGTGCAGCTGCGGGAATGGTGATTTGCGGACCGACTGTGGATGAGACAGACCATGCGTAGATGGGGAAGGCGCACGTGTTGAGGATTATGGCGTGGCCTGGGGTTATAGTGCTGGTGGTGATGGTGTCTTGGGGGGTGGGGTGAGTGGTTGCGAGCGGGAGAAGGAGAGGGAGGAGGATGGTAGGTTTCATGTTTGATGTGGAGAACTGGAGATACTAGTAGTATTAAGAAAGGAAGGTCGTTTTTGTGGAGGTGTGCGTTGGTATGATGAGTGCATAGCTGAGCGGGTGGGTCGAGAGGTGGGATATATACATCTGTCGGTCTGGCTGGATCACCGCTGGATACTATAATGATGTTAGTTGGTTGCACATTACGTCTGGCTGCAGGTACTTGTGCTCTGAAGATTCCCAGCTTGAGCACGGTCATCACATCTCTGCCGGTGCTGTCGCACTGGTCCTCCCAAGAGACCCGGATGGGACACACAAGTGCGTGATGGACGGGACATCGTGTCACGTCTGATCTGGAAGGGAGGACTATATGGCCGTCAGAGGATGCCATTCTTTTGCAGTGTGTGTTGGCCAAATTTCCCAAAATAATAAGGTATGTGAAGCTAGATGGACTTCATATAGCTCTATTCATCATCGCTAGCAACAAGTAGAATGCTGCCGTAAAGGGTATACTATTTACAAAACTTAGAATCATCAATATATACAATAAAAATCTGCATGTACACCCCGACCCTCGCTCAACACCATCCCAACCGTCGTTTGTGCGTCAGAACGCTGTCTAGAAGTACGCCATAGCGGATGTCCCCAGAGGAATGTTACCCTTCCGAGCAACCACCTGGAGCCAGTTGGTGCGCAGTCCCGTCACATGCGCCGTGGTCTCGAACCCGTTGCGCTTGATCGATGTGACAAATGTCGGGTCAACCGCATCTGCCGACGAGGCCGTGTAGATGGCCCAGTTGTCATACTCCGTAGCTCCATTCCAGCTCATAAACAGAGTAGCCGCATCCGACGTCGTCCGCACGATCGCCACTGCGGGCTGCCAGAAGGGGGTCGCCTTCCACTGGCACTTGTAGCCGCGGTAAGACGCCACCGCATTGTCGTCACCGAACTGCGCCGTCATCACCTCGTTGTTGTGGGCGTCATACTCCTTGACTTTCGAGATGGAACCGTAACCGAGCACAACGTGAGACGTCTCCTCACTGAGAAGCTGGTAGCTGCCCTGGCTGACACTGTGTATCACGTCACTCGAGTCTTTCAGCGTGCGCAGCGTCGACACCTTGCGGTTGGTCAGGTCAACGTGCAGATTCAAGCCGGTGGTTGCGTCGACAGTATCCGTGGGTGTGTTGGCGTTGTTGAACAAGCTGATTTGCATGCTGTCTTCCGTCTGGTGGTAGACACGGATGTCGTGCTGCCAGGAGAAGATGGCACCGTCATCAATCTCAAAATCGCCGGCGTTGCGTTCACCCTATCAAATATTAGCAAGTAGGTTACGACCAGAGCGAACATGATTCCACTTACACTGAGCTGCCACATCACTGACCCATTGTTGTGAACATAAAAGCCGGACCAGTAGTGACGCAGCGAAATGATGTATCCTTCATCCATCAGCTCGACGGAGTTGATGTGGTAAGCGTCCCAGGGCTTGTCCTGCGTCCCCTGATCTGCCCCCAAGCCCTGCTTGGAGGCCTCGAGGGGGATGTCCTGAAGGTGGTCCAATGCGCTCCACTGATACACAATCTCGTTGGTCGCGATATCGATTTCGAAGAACATGCCGTCGAGCATGTAGTCATCCACCTTGCCGCCGATGGAGGACAAGTCGTGCTGAGTGACGTTGTAGGCCGTGACCAAGAGAGTGTTGCGATCCGTCACATGACTCTCGTGTAGATCGATGTACGAATCCCTGGGGGCGCCGTCGGGCGAGACGAAGTTGTCCTGGAGGGTGACGGTGTAGATTTCGCGGTAGGTGTTGTCGAGAATATGAACCGTGCCGTATCCAAAGCCCAGATCCATCATGTTTCCGGCCCAGAAGGTGATGACGTCCTCGTTGAAGAGTTTCTGCACCTTGAAGTTGGCCGTTACCTCCTCCGGCCCCTGGTAGATCAAGTGGCCGTCCTCATCGTATATCAGGGCAGCCGTTCCTTGCGGTTGATTTCCACGGGGGCCGACAAAGATATAACCCGGATCTGTTTGGCCGGACTTGGTGACCTTGATTTGGGGAGGGGTGTATGGAGCGGTGCGGTAGGTGTTGTAGGGGAAGGTGTCGGCGGCTGCTTGCGTGGCCAGCAGCAGGGCGCTGCAGGCGGCGAAAAGAAGGCGAGCCATGTGGGAAGGAAAGAGAGCTGAACGCCTGAACGAGCTGTTGAAAATTAAAGGGTATATAGTATATGATTCAAGCAAAGTTTGTTAAGCGAGCGACTGATATACCCCTCCTAGTAAGGTAGGGGACTCGTAAGCAAAGTGGAAGTGGAAAAGAATCCCCCACACACGGAGGTGTCTGACAACAAGAGGCAGACAAGCGGGAATAGGCTGAAAGAAAGAAGCAAAGAAAGAGAACGCTAGAAGGGACAGAATCGAAGGAAAGAAGGAAATCACGGAAGATATTATAATGGGAGAAAAAAAGGAACGAGGGACACACGGCCAGGCCGCCAGATCGGCCAGGAGAGATGGAGAGATGGAGAGATGGAGACGAGCGAACGTAAACTTGCTGGAGACCTTCCCGGCAGAATCGGGGATGGCAGCCACCTGCCTTGCCGGATACAGTAGGCGGAGAGACTATTCTGCTCCAGGCACGGGACGGAGTGGCAGATAACGGCTGACTATTGGCGGAACAAGGTGGCCGATCAGGCTGGCGGTGGGAATGCCATCCACCACTCTGTTTGGCTGTTTCCCTCTGCCGCATCCACAGGCCACGCACCCCCTCGCCGCTGTCCGCGGCTCTCAATGGGCCCTGTCAACCCTTGGCCAGGGTCTTCATCTGCTGTGCCAACCAGTTCCAGCTGCCCATTTATTGTGACCGTCCCCGATCGTCTCTCCCAGCCTCAAATGACGACCCTTTCCACCTCACGATCTCCCCACTTGCACCCTCTGCAAGACCCTGTTTATCCGACCCTGTTCGCTGATCAGGGCTCGGACTCGACAGCAACGCCGTTAAGAGGCAACTATAGCCGTGGAATTCGACACAACGGGCATCTCGCTTCGACGCGGTTCATTCCAGTCAATCCGTGCGCTGCTCATCCTCAATATGTATCTCGAAGCGAGCGGCGCCGCGGCACCAGCATCATGATGGATCAGCAGGGGACGGAGTACTAGTATGTCTCGTCATTAGCAGACCATCTGCGGCAGCTGCAGAAAACCCTACACAGGAGCCTGTGAAATATCTATCTGTCCAATATCCGCGCTGTAAAGCTTGGTTGATTAACAGACAATATACAGGAAACGACTGTTTCACCCTATGCCCCTGTCATAACTTATACGAGGAATGGACTCCCCACCATCTACCCGTCTTTCACTGCATGCAGGACAATCAGTCAAGACACCAGCTCAGTACACAGGACTACTTCCATGACGGCCATGAAACATCCACACAATAATTAGACAACAGGCTGTTTTCCAAACCTTAACACCCGCTTGACGTATTCAAACAGCAGCATTTGGGCAAGATCTTCGAACTAGTACCTGGACGGAGAATTAGTTCCCACTTCCTTCCCCGCAGAGAAATGACTAAGCGATCCCGTGACCGATGTCTTGCTGGCCTCAGGTCGGATAACTTCTGCACGAGTTGCTCAGACCTTCACTTAGGCGAGATTGCGCACGGCAAGGTGTTAAAAGTGAGCTTGGCGACTGCTCCAAATCCACATCAAAAGTATAGCCGGCGAACGACTAGCTGCTTGGCTCGAAGCAGTTACTAATTAACCGAGTTGGAAGATCTCAACTCTCGACTTCCCCTACCTGCATTGACTTATCCCCGGTAGCAATCGGGTTTGTTTCATGACAGTGACTTCAGTCAATTATTGGGACGCATCGTTGACGCTCTCTCGAAGCAAGATACCAATCTGAATCTCAAAGATATTGTCGGAGTCGTGATGGTCTGAGACATGACTCGTCGAGTATGTCGAGAGATACTAACGAGTGAGACGCTTCGTACGTTTGGAAAAAAACCCCCAGCATGTCTAGTCTACGCATTCTGGCTGAATTAGAGATGTCTGGATCTTTGCGTAGATTACTGAGTGATTCAAATAACAGCCGTAAATAATCTATGTCAAAGTTCTCCGAAGAGATTATATGGCCAAGAACGAGGAATCACAAGGTCACTTTACAATTACCTCTCAGTCGTAGAGATATTGCATCACGGATGCCCCTGTGCCAGACCCCTCTTATTCCTCTGCGGATTAAAGAAAACCGGGATAGTCTACTAAATTGGGCCCCGAAACCATATAGAGACATTAGAATTGGGCGAAAATTCTTATGTCTTATGGAGACCGAACCCGGGAAATATCTTCCGGCAGCAAATATTTATATCTTCATCAATGATTTACTTTCGAGCCAAGCACACAAGTACCATACTAACTACCTGCACCCGTGATATACTAGGTATTTATAAGGGACCTCCTGTTCGATAGATAGGCCTGGAATTCACCATCCAATATCCTCCCAATGTCACTACATGACATGATACCCCTTTTATCTCTTCTAGAGATTCCAGATACTCAGCGTACATTATTATCAGCCCCGATAACATTACCGCGGGATAAAGTTTTACTAGTAGTGCTCGGTGGTAGCTATTGCCTTAGGCAGATATGATAAATATATATATATATATATATATATATGTCATCTAAATGATGGTAGTTAGTAGTGAGTATTTGTACCTTCAATTTTTACTCATTTCCTGAGGTTTTTACTTAAGTTGCTTCTCTCTTTCTTTCTTGGTGCTATTACACTTTCTATTCTATTTCCCTTTGCTTGTTTCCAAAAACTCTACTAGTTGACGCAAATGGTTCATTGGAAGCATGACGGGAATATTTTTGCTTGGAGTGACACAACTTGTGAGCATGAAAATCTGCCTATTACCTAATCAAGGAGAACGATCAAAATCAATTAAGAAGTGGATAAAAGTTAAATAACGTAAGAAAAAATGACATTATTAGTCTATAAAAGCCGTAATCTATCGTCTATACAACCGCGCAAGCTCAATACTGTACAGTAAACATCCACATATAAAACATTACGTATGGGGTATGATACAATATTCTCAGACAGCAGCGCATGCCTGCTCAGTCTTGCACATGCGACCCGACTCAGCCACAGACCAATACTCGCTACCGGCACCCTTGGTGACGTAGAAGACATGGTCGGGGTCGTACTTCTCCTTGACCTCGCAGAGCTGGGCGTAGTTGGCGCCGAAGAATTCCTTCTGCCAGTTCTGCTGACGGAAGCTGCCCTCGTTCTCGTAGGAGCCAGAGCCAGGGGTCACGGCCTCGAACTGGGGAATATAGTCATTGGCAATGCGCAGCTGGTCGGCGACCATCTCGGACCAAGGGGCAGTCTCGTTCCAGGTGGAACCGAACTGCATGGTCACGGCGGCGTTACGCCAGGGCTGGAAGACGGCGTTGGCGGTGTCGTTGGAGTTGGTGACGTTCAAACCGACACCGACAGCGATGAGACCGTCATTGGTGATGTTGCGGAGGACGGAGACGAGGTCGGCGGTGTTGGAGGTAAGGGTGTCGCGGGGGAGGAGGCGGCCGCCGTAGTTGTACTGGCCGACCTCGAGGTTGCCGTAGGGGAGGGGTCCCATGTACTTTTCGTAGTGCTCGTAGTAAGAGGAGTACTGGGTGTAGGCGACGGTGTACGCGATGCCCAGGTCGGTCAGGGCGGAGAGGAAGGGAGACAGGATGGTCTTGACCTCAGCGGTGGTCTTGTTGTAGGCGGTCAAGGGGTTGATGAGGAAGATCTCGTTGGTCATCTCATAAATAACGGTGGTGCCAGCATCGACCATGGCGGGCAGCAGGGTGTGGAAGTGCTCCACGGCCTCGAAGAAGAGATCGGAGGTGATGTTGGCAACGGTGAACTCAAGGGCAGCACCGGAGACGGTGGCATCCGGGTGGGCCTTGACGGTGAGAGAGGTGACAACACCGAAGTTACCAGCACCACCACCACTGAGGGCCCAGTACAGGTCGGTGTTGTTGGTCCGGGAGGCCGTGATGACCTCGCCCGAAGCAGTGACAACCTCGAAGGACAGGGTCTGGTCAGCACCCAGACCGAAGGCAGTGCTCAGAGCGGAGTGACCGCCACCCATGGTGTATCCACCAGCGAGACCGACAGTAGGGCATTCGCCGCCGACGACAACAAGTCCCTTTCCGTGGGTAGCATCGAGCACATTGTAGCCCGTGACACCACTGCCCAGCTTGACAGCAGAACCCTCGTAGGTGGAGTCCGACCACTCGGTGATCTCGACGTCGTTCAGGTAGTGAGTCCAGATGGCCAGGGCACCAGCACCAGTGGAACGGCCAAGGTAACTATGAGATGGATTAGCACACCATCCTACATGATATAGAGGAATAGTGCAGAACTTACTCATGACCGGTGTTCCTGATCACGAGACGGATGTTGTTCTCCTTAGCGAAGTTGACCGCAGCAACAACATCATCAGTCGTGGAGACGTTGACAGCGTAGCTCACGTAGTTGCCAAGCAGGCAGGGCCGGGACTCAGGCTGGAAAGGATCGCAGCTCTGGTTGGCAAAGTAGGGCTGCATAACAGAAGAAGAAGAGACCAAGCTGAGATTGTCTGACGTCAGCATGGTCTAAGTTCAGGGAGTGGAGGAGGGGGTGCCTTACTGAGTCTGCGGGTAGTACCAGTTGTCCTGCAGGTTCGTGCACTCGGCGCCATTGTAGTTAGGGTCATGGCAAGGAGTACCAATGGGAACAGTCGCAACCAAGCGACCGCCCACAGTGCTATTGAGGGAGTCCCAGCTGGAGGTCGAAGGCCAGCAGCTATCGCCGGGCAGGCAGTGGCAGTCGCTAGAAGCAACAGCCTTGGAGGCGAGAGCAGCGACGGTTGCCGCAAAGGACCAGGAAGCCTTCATCCTGCAAAGATAATGAAGGAAGGAGAGGATGGAAGAAAGGAAGTGGCTGGATTGAGTGAATAAAGTGACGATCCCTGCTGAGGGAAACGTACTTTATATGCAAATTGATACAGGCAGCCGTATCTCAAGATCAGGAGGAGGCTATTCAGCTATCATCGGACATGTTCCCCAAGTGCGTAAAGTCGCGGGGCAAGCAGTGGATAATTCTACCACCGCGGATTAGCCGGGCGCTGGGTAGTGGAAGAGATACTACGGAAGAGAGCGATGGCCAGGAACTGGCCGAGCCGCCGAGGCAAAAGGTGTGGATGGATTTGGGATGGATTTAGTGAGTTATCTGGCTGACACAGGGGCCGGAATCATTGTCCAGGCACACACACGATCGGAGAACGGCTTCCAGTTGGGCGATGGGACAGTGGCACTTGCTCCAGGTAATTTCGGGCCCCGCTCGCTAGATTGGCTATGAGGCGTAGTATTGGATCAGAATGGCACCATGCAACTCCAAGAGGGCAGGATTTAGGCTTTCGGCGAGCACTGGAACCGGACGGAGTGGAGCTGTGCTAACCGTTTTATTGGTAGCTGACCGATGGACCGTCTAAAAATGAGTACCGCGGATGTTCCGGGGATTTGTCTTTGCCCTCGTCCACGAACAGACGGTGCCGAATCCTTCACACGCTGCTGACTGACTCCTTCGGCTTGCTTCGGTGCCTGCTAGCGATTCCTCCGTGGTCTGAGATAGAAAGACCTTGTCGCTAATATTTTTGGTCTCTTCAGTGGCTCCTATTTCTGTTTTAATTCAATTCTCCCTTCCCTCCCCTTTGCCGGTGTACGTAACTTTTCTTTGCGACCAAGACCAAGAACGCCAAAGGCTTGTTCCTGAAAGTGCTGGCTGCGGCATCTCTCAACTCTGGAATGTGGCTTGAACAAGCTGAGAAAATTTCTCCCTCAAAGTTTGACAACGACCCACCGTTATTTCAAGCAGACAGACGTGAGGGTCCCCGTACCGGTCGCTGTCCATGGTGAGCTTAGAGCAAGGGATCATCTCTCTATCCTCCCCCGTAGGGCATGGGTAGATCTGCAGAAAGTGGGAAGGCCATAACGGTCATTTGATTATCTTCAGTGCCGGCTGCAGAAATCCCAATAAATTGGAGTACCGGCAAGTGAGAATCCTGGTTGCATTCTAGAAATGAACAAGGATGAAGCCGACCCCTGCTCACCTCGTGGCGAATGCATCCACTGCTGCACGCTAAGCGCCACCAGGATTCCAGTAGTAGGGTTGGATTATTCAGAGTCTGGGACTCTTTTCCCCGGCGACGTCTGCCTATTGGGGAAAGCTTTGTCCAATTGCCCTGGCCAACTGGGACAATAGTCTCCACTGTCTTTCGCGAGATTTGTCCGTCGGGTAGCCGGAGCACCCAGGAATTGGATGGATGGAAGGACCAAATCTCCCTAATATTATGTTATCTGCACCATGGATCCAATATCCCAGCCATGCACGAACCTGTCCAGTCGGCAGTCATCAGGACTAAGGCGACTCAGAAAGTATAATTCCCCTGGTGCCGAAATCTTGTGGGAAGCCAAGTTAGTTTCACGATAAAATAAATATACTTGAGTGGTCGCATCTGTTCTGCCAAAGAATGACCTCTATCGTCGCGGACCTTTGCCCTTCGTGATGGGTTCCAATATAACTAACCCTTCCGGACTGGCCCTGGAAAGGGGCATGTGGGCTGCAGTTGCAGTAGCAACCTTTATTCTCATTCTTCGAATCATTGCGAAGATCAAGATTCGCAACTTTCGCATTGACGATGTGTTGATGATCATAGCCTGGGTAACTAATCGTCCTTCCCTCTCCCCGCACTAACCATGGGCCCTTTTGTCGCATGTCTGACCATCTGTGTTTCAGGCACTGACACTCGCATCCACGGTCATCCTGACGCTTTCTGTCCAAAATGGCTTCGGCACGAATCTCACCAAACTCCCGTTCCATTACACCTCGAAGGTGCTGAAATACATCTCCTTCGAGGTACTCCTTGTCACCCTCAGCACCGGCATCGCCCGCTCATCATTTGTCCTCTACCTGTTGGCTATCCTCGGTGGAAAGAAAAAGTATTGTGTCGCATTATGGATTGTCATGTTGCTGCAGCTCAGCGCCAACATCGTTTCTGCGGTGCTGCCACTTTCCATCTGCCGCAACGCTCGGGTTCTTTGGGATCCGACCGTGAAGACAACATGTGGTAGTAGTGTCGCGGTGGTCAACTTCTCTTACTTTTCGTCAAGTAGGTCCTTGCCATCCACTGGCCGTCTCAACTGGGATGTATGGCTAACGTCAGGTGTATCTAGCCGTCAACTCTGCTACTGATCTCTTCCTCGCGGTGTTCCCCACGATTATTTTCTGGAACCTAAACTTGAAGCTGCGGATCAAAATCAGTTTGATTATCCTGCTTAGTCTCGGAATAGTGTCAGTATATCAACAGCTCCACTTATTGGCCTGTCAGCTTACATGGAATTAGTGCTATGGTCGCCTCGATCATCAAAACCACCAAACTCAAGGAAGTCCCCAGCATCACCAACCTCGGTGCCGGCGGTGCGGTCGAGCTGATTCGCTGGGGGTTTTCGGAGAACCTGATCATCATCATCACATCCTCCGTGCCATGCATCCGACCTCTACTTATCTCGTCTGTGAGAAAGCTTTCAAGTGCGGCGCGTTCTCGCTCCTACGAACTCAGTGGTCCGCTCTCAGGTCAGAAAGGAACGGCGAAGAATGGCACCTTCCAGTCTCATGCGCAAGAACAGCCCAGTACGGACAACCGCGATGACTGCGACAGTATCGAGCAGATCCTTAAGGATAGCTACCATTCGGGGTCGATGGTGGAGTCCGGGCGCGGGATTAAGAAGCAGGTTGAGATCTCGGTGGTGTCCAACCAAAAGGGCAGCCGCTGGGGTAGTGACCGGACTAGCCGCTCCTAGCGGACATTTTTCCTTTGTTTTCTTTTTTTCCATATATCTATACTACTATCTGTCTCACTCTAGACAGCCAAATGCATGTTCACGAGTTACGTCAACTTGTCCTGCTATTAATGCCATATAATGAGTTCAGACATCTACTGTGTGCCGTATATCATTTTGCGGAGCCCACTTGTTCTCCGGACCCAAAGTTTTCCTTTGTATCTACAGAGTACCCTCTTCTCCAGAGATCTCTCCACAGCTCCCTGTCGGGAGTGCGTGCTTCTGTACCATCATTAGACACCGGAGGAATTACTCGGTTGGGCAGGTTTGCCATCGCCGGGAACCGTGCCTATTTTCTTGTCGGTCGGCGTACCGGAGTGAGACATCGATCCGGGCTTACGGTGAGCGAGGAAGCAGGCTATAGATATCCCACTCCTCAATAGTGCGCTTGGCCGGCTGGACCATACTCGTCCTTCATCGCTAAACGACTCAGTCCTCGCTACATTAGGCAAGCATCCGAACGTCGGGAAAGCGAGTCGCACACCCAGAAACGTCCAGACCTGTCTCAGTCATGAACCGCGGTTCATAGCGAACGGGAGTGGATCCGGCCTCAGCTGACTTGGTGTCGATGCCGACTCCAGAAACTCCACCCATTTCTGTGAATCAAGGCAAGATCGACCAATTTTTGGGCCAGATCGGGAACGGTCAACCATGAGGCCCTGGCGGCAGCACTTCGGATATGACTGGCTGATCGAAGTCCCTTATCTGGCATTTGGCGGTTATGCCAGTGATTGGAATTCGCTGGGAGAGTTGCAGACCCCTGGATAAAAGTACCGTAGTGCCTTACTAGCTGAATGTCCACAAATTGTGACTTTGGTTGGGGAAGGAAAGGGCGATGGTGGTAGCTTTGGTGCCAGCTCCCTGTGTGGCGGCTGGATCGATCCCAGGCACACATCACAGTTGACCAACCTACTTCCAGCCTCTCATGCTTATCTATGCATCAGAATGTCTTGGAACTCTTATCATAACTCAAAATATGGACAATGATCTTGGTCGTTGCAACGGTTCGTTTCAAACGTCCACACTAACTTGCCACGTGTAGATCCTACCCATCCATTATGGGGAGGGAGTCCGCGGCCGCTCGACAATCATGTCGATCACTAACCCGGTCCAGCGACTGATTCATTTGCGACTGCCATGGCTATCACCTGCGCTTTGAACGACGTCAGGGCTCTGGGATGATTGCCCGGTTAGGAAGAAACACCGCACAAGACTGTGATGGTTGTATTTGCTTGTGATGATGTCTTCTCCTTGGTTGCTAAGATCGGACTGTTGTGCTGTGTTAGTGTGATAGAATAGCCGGTCGTCCTACAATTTCAGGCATATGTTAATGGATCTAAAATAAAGAAATGATATGTCAATAAGCAAAAGAATGATGAGATCATGGGAGACTATGTAATCAAAAGCATGCGGGTTCTTCAACCGAGGTAGCGAGAGATTCCTATACTGGAATGCTAGTAGAAGGAGAACTTGGCGATTCCTCTTTAGTGTAAATCTGGGAGTCACAGTTCCGCTTACTAAGATACTAGCTGATATGTTAGTAACTCACTAACTAATGCATAAGTTAGTTATTGGCATAAGATGACACAGCCTGCATATGAAAGATTGTGCTTGCTCTGATGCCTTAGGAATACATCGTCTTATACCATCACGTGATGCGTAAAGCCACTGACATAATCAAGTGATTACTTCAGCGATTTGATAACATGTGATCGAGAATCCTGCACTATACCATTTCTGGCGATGACTGAGCACGTCCAGAACCTTTTGGGAAAGGAGGCATTTGCTCCGTCTCTCCTCCAGCGTCGATCTGAGCTGGGCGCTGCCTTATCGATCATGACTCCATCTGTATACAGACATCCTCCAGTCCTACCAGACCTTGGATACTACCATGGTCGATGATGCTGGACAGGATGCAACCGACGAGGGACCACCAGTGGCCCCGCTATGAGTTGTAGGAAACGATTGCGGCCTGCCAGTAAGTCGAAGTAACCTTAAGTCCCCATAGTTGGATGGAGTGCATGCTGACTGGCTTGATCCCTCGTCGCTCAGTCCACCAATGGTCGCATCTTCTCACACCCCGTCCGCTGTCGATCATCACGACATTTTGCGGGGTACCGATCCCTAGCCCTTCACCATGTGCGACATATCGAGATCTCAATGTACCCCAGCTGTCTCATCTAGATGTCGGAGACTCTGGCGCAGAGAAGGGCCAAAGAATCAGCAATACAAAAAGCAATTATAGATCTTGCTCTGGAACCTAGCTTTCACCGATGTTCAAACTCAGTCTCTATTTTCCGATTTGGAGAGCGCGAGCCGTGTCGTCACAGATGGCTAGCACGTCATCCGCACCAGCTGTTGCCCATCCGGAACCAACCATCTTCGCAGAGTCGCAGACATCAGAGCCTGACGTCCGGACTTGGCCGCCCTCCCCTCCGCTAGTGCTCCAGTCGAGCGCCCCCGGGCGGGGGTTTATTGCCTGATGACCATTTTCATCGATATGTCAATATAAAGGATCTTCGCACGGACGTCGCATACCTGCCATCTGATTGCACAAAAGCAAGGGGCCTAGCTGCAGGCGCCACAGCTGACGGGATAGTCCATTACTTGTTATATCCCGCGGAAGCTTATAGTTGCCGTGTAGCACGCGCAAGCGCGAATCACGCAACAACAGGGGTCTGCCAGCTGAGCCACCGAGATTTTGGCCTGATCATCTTAAATATCAGTGCTGGCACTGACAGGTCATTTGGCTCTCTGTCCCCCTTACTTCCCCAAATCGGCTCTTACTGCTCCTAAACCGCACCGAAATCGGTTGCTTTGAGGACCAGTCTTTCTCACAATGGGTCGGAAATTGGGCCTCTTCCGGGCTATCTATCTGGTGTCTGCTAGTTGCATGGGCTCTTTCGCCTTTGCATTCGACACTGGTGTTATTAGTACGCTACGCTCCCTGGTTATTCGTTATATACAACGTCGAGCTAACCAGACAATGGCCAGGCGGTGTTCTTACGCTGCCCTCTTTCCAGAATGACTTCGGATACACGGTCGCTCAGAAAACCTCGGTCAACTCCAATGCCGTTTCGATCCTCCAAGCAGGCGCCTTTTTCGGCTGCTTTTTCACCACACCCATCGCATCCTACCTAGGCCGCCGGCTCGGCCTCATTATCAGTTCCCTTGTCTTCACCGTCGGTACCATCTTGCAGGTCGTCAACTCGCATACTCTGGGCACGTTCTATGCTGGTCGAGTGATAGCTGGTCTCGGCATTGGTGCCGCAACGGTGCTGATTCCAGTGTATGCAGCTGAAATGTCTCCTAAGGATCTACGTGGCCGACTCGGGTCTTGCTTCCAGCTGTTCTTCGCTTTGGGAGTCATGGTCGCCTATTGGGTCACGTACGCTGTGTCGATAGACCAGCCATCCGCAACAAAGCAATGGCAGATCGCACTGGGCCTGCAGCTTCTCCCCTCGTCCCTTCTCCTATTCGGTATGTGCACGGTTAAAGAGAGCGCTCGATGGCTCGCCTCTAAGGGCAAAATTGATAAGGCTAGAGAGTCTCTCAAATGGGTACGAGGTGGGGAAGAAACCGAGGAGCTCCAGCAAGAATTTGATGAAATTCTGGCTGGTATTGAGGAGGAAGCTCGGATTAAGCAAGGTTTCACCTTCCGGGAACTGCTGCTTCCCGCAAATCGCTATCGGTTGTTCATCGCCTTTACGATCCAGCTAGCGGCGCAACTTACGGGAAACACGTCCCTGGCTTACTATGCCACTCAGATCTTCTCCGCCGTGGGTGCAGGAAATTCAAGCAAGCTGGTGACTGGCTTCTTCGGTGTGGTAAAAGTAGTTGGTGTCTCGGTCTTCCAGATTTTCGTTATGGATCGCATCGGTCGGCGATGGCCGTTCATGGTTGGTGCCGCCGCGATGGGGTCGTTTATGCTCATCATTGCCTGCATCTTGGCCACACATCCAACTAGCTCCAGCGACACCGGAAACGCTTCGCCAGCTGGAATCGCCATGATCATCATGACATATTGTGAAGCATTCAGTTTCAACATGTCCTGGGGCCCCCTTCCCTGGCTATATGTGGGAGAGATATTTTCGAGTCGCACTCGTGAGATCGGTGTGACCGTCGGCGCAGCCTCACAATGGCTTTTCAACTTCATGATGTCGCAAGTGACCCCGCATGCGATTGAAAATATTGGATGGAGAATGTTTCTTATGTTTGCGATCTTCAACTACGCGATCGTCGTGTATTCATTCATTTTCTTGAAGGAGGTTCGTCTTATGCCCCACTCTGCATTACTGATGAATTTGCTAACATGGAATAGACCTCCAACTACTCTCTCGAAGAAATGCAAGGCGTCTTTGGCGGCAGCGACCCTACGAAGGATGACAAACTTACGACAACTGAAACCGCAGATAAGACACATACCAGCGAGGTCGAGGATAATCAAGGGACTAGCAGTGCAATGCCCAAAGAGGGATGAAGATATATTACTTAATTAATCATGATAATGCGTGATAATAGAGACGAAGTGATGGGGTAATAGCATCGCACAGCCTACGATAATGGCGAGGGTCGTCTATACAGTGACTTGACATGGCATCATAATATACCGTCTAACGAAATTCTTTTTTTTCTACAACACAACAACAATCATATCATAAGAAGGAGACCTCACTTTGCAACCCATGCAAGAAACCTGGCCTGACAGCGGCTAGGCAGAGACTAGGCCAAATTCACTCCATCGTATACAGGCCTGAGGCATCCACTACAGCTGGATTGAACACCTGAGGCAACAAAAATCTTAAAATGTATTTGGCATAGAGACTCACAAAGCAACTTAGATGCACAACACTGAGCGGTATATACTATGACAATGCACGAAATGTCAATATTCCACAATTCCGAATCTCATCACTCTGCTGACGCACCAGCCATCATCTCCTGTACCACATCATCCACCCCACCAAACACATCCCATGAGAAATCCAACAACTCCATCGCCGACTCCGGCTGAGGATCCATGAAAAAAGACAAAAGCTCAGGTGTAGCATCCGGCTGCTGCGCGGGCACATAGTAGGGATCTACCGAGACCGGCCCGGCATTACCATTACCAGTGATGCCATCGGTACACGACCCTTCATTGAAGGTAGTTGTAGGCAAGTCCACTCTCGACATATTATTGTGCAAGGTCCCGCTACTTCCAGATGGAAGTGATGCCGATAACTGACCAAGCCTCCGAGCAAACCGCCGCACCGTAGCCTTCGTGATACAATCCAGTACATCGCGAGTCCGTTTCACTTCAAGCCAATATTCCCCGGTGGCGCTGAGGATATCCGAGGCGGACTTTAGTGCATGTAAGACGGTGTCGAGGGTTGTTTCTTCCTCTTCTAATCCATTCGGTGCCCATATACAATAAAATATAGTGATCGTGCACAGGAACAGCGATTGCACAATCGTCCGGTTATAGTGCAACATACCGGTAATGTATAACTGGCGGTAAAGCCTTGTGCATTGCAGGGCGGAATCAAAGCACAACTTAATCAAGGTCTTGGACGGGTATGGGAAGAGAGGACTTGGGCGTACGACCAACATCACTAACTCATAGTATCTGATCGCGAGCAGATTGTTTAGATAGTATGATGGGCTTTGTGGGTGATGCTGAGGGATGGTTGCTTTCCACTGATGTAGACGGTGAAGTATATCAAGCCGCCACTGGTTGGGGTCTGTGATGGTCGGTTGCGTGTAAGGGGGGTAATTCCGGTCGATGCAATATAGAACGCATTTTATTTCGGCGTTGAAGCGAGCGAATTTGAAGAGGTGGATCGCGCTGGACATGTCGGTTATCCCTGGTGTAGAGGGTTGATTTGGGATCGGTTGGTCTGGTCGTAGGTCCTCGTCGTTGATGTCGTGTGGTAACTATGTTAACTATTAGCGTCGTCTTCTATCGTATATATGGGCCGTAGGGGGAAGACGCGAGATACCCTCAGATCACATTGCTCATCCATAATACCTATAGCCCTACCGAGTGAAGTGCACAGATAACGATCCATTGTATACACGCACCAGAAGACCCTGGTGCGCATCTCCTGATCGAACTCGGTAAAAGCAGAGCCTCGAACATTACGATGCAAACCAAGTTCCAACACATGAGCCAGACAATGGTAATGCAGTGTCCACAGACTGATCGCCGAGGAAGGATTATGAAATGTGTACATTTGCAAAAGCAGCATGCACTTTACGCCGCCCACCGACGATTTCTGGAAAATGGTGTCCAAGTGGACTATCGCCGAGGCACAGTATCCTTCTGCAGAAAGAAGTATCTTCAATTGTTGCGATCGGATAGTGGCCCCAATGGCCAGGACCATGTAGATCTGGAATTGATCGATGGGCAGGAGGAGATCGATGCCATTGTAAGCCTTCTGCAGAAGGTCCAGGTGAGATGGTCGATGCAGGAACGGAAATTGCCCATGGACTGCTTGGAAATACGCCTGTGTCAACCACTGGGCCTGTTTGAGATCAGATGGAAGACCTTTGGGCTGAATATCGAGAAGCTCAGCAGGGATGAAGTTGGTTCCTCCGGTTGGGGGAACTGATTCTTGTGCCAACCCGGCTCGTCGTCCAAGGCCGGTTAGCACGAACCTGGTAAAGAACAGCCCGCTGGAAGGGCCCAAGTATCGAAGATCCGCCTCTGCGTTGATCGAGACCAGTCCAAGTTGATCCGTGATGTCACGCGCTGGGCCCCAGTCATCCTTGTCATTCCCGATTTGGGAAGTATGTGCTTCAGGAGCAGTGGAAGGGTTCGATCCTCTGCAGACCGAGGCACGACGACGATCCAAGGGAACACTTCCCTCGGGTTCATCAGGTTTGTGGAGGTCAATGTATGGTAGGTGCTCCCGGGTGATGGACTCTAGCCATTCTATTCGCGCTTCTAGCTCATCGACGTAACTGAAGTACTATATTAGTATGTGGGTATAAGCAGGCTGTTCAGATCAATGATTAGCTGGCTTACTTTCGGGAAATGTCACGGACTGAAACTCCTCCAACGCACTCTACATGGGCTCGTTGGCAACCCCCACAGACGGGAGTAACTCCGTCGCACTAGAAGAGGCTATTGGATTAGATTTAATGATAGAAGAAGCTAGCGTGTGCCATCAGTGTACTCACACGAATTTTCCGTTTCTGACACCGAGCACACGCGGTCATTATCCGGCCTCGGGGGACCGTCCGACGTCGGGCATGTCGGGCTGGAAGTACTCTTTCAGTCTGCATTATCCTAACCAGTAATAGCAGTCATATCATGTAAATAGAGACGGAATAATGATCGAAGATCAGCGTACAAATGCTATTGTTGGTGATGATTGTCCAAGACATTCTTTCCTTAGAAATCATAAGATTGATTAGTCAGCTATCTGGTCCAAACACAACATCGATGGCAAACTAATGTAAACCACAATCGCGCGGCCCATACAATCACGCGGCCCATCTTGTAATTCTATACAAAATATATCTTTCTTAGAACTACTATATCTCAATTATTTCTTTATTTAGAGGGCTATAACTTTGTATATAGATTATAATTATAATAGTAAATATACCAGGACCATTCAAAAAAATTTAACTAATTAATATATATTTAATATCTTGATAATTTAAAATTACAGGTAAATTACATGTATTTTATATTACCAGCCAATATATATAGCAATAAAAATCTTAAAAAAATATTAAAATTAAATTCATTGAAATAATAATCTATATATTTAGTAAAAAGTCTAATACTTTATTGGTGGTTGAGAAATATCAATTTAAAAAATAGTTTTTATATAGCATGATTAGGTGGGCCGCGCGATTGTATGGGCTGCGCGATTGTGGTTTACGTTAACTATAATCACTTTAGTAGTCATCCAATGTCTCCAAAACGTACTTTTGCTCATATGGCCGATAAATCCTTCAATTGGTGCCTCTCCGGTCTCGTAAGCTACCTAGTTGCTTGTCAGACAGTTGATGGTGGTGAGACGGATCAAAAACCCGCAATGTAGGGCAGGCGGGGACGGACAATAAAACCCGCGACGGAGAATACCTCCGCAACAAGTGGATAGGCAGAGAAAGTGGTATATAAGATACCTATACAAGTCCCTACCCATCCGTCTCTTTCTGTTATCTATCAAATCATCATTTCAAACGTGTCTCTCAGAAATAAAATGGCTTTAACCTACGATGTCTTCCGCGGCTCTCCCGAGGGCAAGATCGTCAGCGACAAAGTCTCTAGCAACCTCGAATACAACGAAGTCTTCATCGAGACCCTCGCATCCGGCATCTGCGGAACAGATGAACACTACCTGAAGACAAACCAAGTCCTGGGCCACGAAGGTGTGGGTATCATCAAGGCCATCGGGCCCGGCGTGCGGACGGTCAAAATCGGTGACCGCGTGGGATTTGGTTTCACTCATGGGATCTGTGCGCGATGCGATAACTGCGCGAAAGGTAAGATATCTATACAGATATCGCTTTCATGACTTTTATAAACTGGAAGTCAACTAACGAACCTTGCCCGGGTGTCAAAGATATGGACCAATTCTGCCGAGAAAAGAAACAATACGGCACAAACGATTTCAACAACGGCAGCTTCAGCTACGGCGCCATCTGGGACGCAAACTGCGTATTTCGCATCCCGGACGAGATAGAAACGGCCCATGCCGCACCCCTGATGTGCGCAGGGGCTACGGTGTGGACAGTTCTGACACGGTTCGACATGCGCCCTGGTGATCGGGTCGGAATACAGGGCGTGGGTGGTCTCGGTCACCTAGCTATTAAGCTGGCTGCTGCTATGGGGTACCATGTCGTCGTGCTCTCGAGCTCCGAGGCCAAGAGGCAAGAGGCTATGGAGTACGGCGCGTCGGAGTACCATGTCTTTCGGACGGAAAGCACTCTCCAGTCATTTAAGCCATTGAAGCATCTCCTGCTTTGTGGGAGTGCTGATGTGAAGTACTCTTCGTAAGTTGTTCTGCGGTTGATTCTGGTGCTACATGCGTAGGGCGTATGACTGATTAGATACGTTGTGGACAGAATCCTACCTCTCATGGATAGCCCTAGTGCTATTTATCCCCTGACTGCAACATTTGAGCCCTCCCCGATTCCTACATTGGAGCTATGCTTCAAGGGCTGTAAGATCCAGGGCTCCTTGGTCGCTTCCCGTCAGAGTACACAGGCACTTTTGGAGTTTGCGGCGAAGAAGCAGATTTATCCAACTATAATGACCTTTCCGTTCACTAGCTCTGGCATAGAAGAGGCGATGAGCCGATTGAGAGATGGAAAGGTGCGCTATAGGGCTGTGCTCATTCGGGAGACATAGATAGTCTTGATAGTTCATCGATGTGTATTATCTAGCAGTGCGGTACTAAGTGCTATATGAAAACATACCCGGAAACTCATATTTGCAGAAGCTTCGAAGATCGATATGAAAAATCCTGGCGGGAGCAACGAGGATCTCGTTTACAATGAGAACAGTATAGATAGCAGTTGGAATCGGGATAGATGCGGATGTAAATCAAGCCCGGGGTGCGATTTACATGCTGGCGCGCAAGTCGATTCTTAAACCTAGATCTGCATATTGATTGATATTTGGTCTTCTATTTTAGTATTAATCTTGCATCATACTCTATAATAGAGGATATAGGGGCCTTCAATGATAAAATAAGCACATACGACCACAGGGTGTGGAAAACAGGGCTTCCCGTCCGCTCAGCCGTACTTAAGCCACACGCCGGGAGGTTAGTAGTTGGGTGGGTGACCACCAGCGAATCCCTTCTGTTGTATGTTTTTATATCTTCTACAGATTTTTGGCCTTGTCAAGTTCATGGCCAGTACCGCCCTATACTCAGTAATGCAAATACCAACCGGACTTTACAAAACTCTTCTTCAATCACTTAGCAGTAGGCTGACATGTAGGGGAACAGTTAGGGCGCAGATATTTATCTTCCAGTAAGTCAAACCATCCCGGTATCTCTTTAATCAGAGAATACA